>NC_133655.1:201535558-201863278 GCF_009905375.1 Apium graveolens | reverse complement strand
ATTGGTAGATCAGGCACTCTACTTTTGAGAATCAAATTATGTATAATTATAACTTGTGGCAAATAATGGCAATTAATTGTAAATTATCAAGTAATCATTTTGGGTTGTAATAACTTTTAAATTATGGATTCAAAGACTTGTACTTATTTCAATTTCATCTCTGAGACTATAACGGGTTGTGATGTGTGTTAGTGTGGGGTCACAGCATAAGGTTATTATTATTAATTAAGTGAAGTGATATTGTGGAAAGAAAGACCGTGACGACCGAGATCTCCGACCCCGGATCTGGGGGTGTTACAGCATCTTGGACAGATGATCTTAATAACCTAGCCTCAATCTCCCCCTTGGTCTTGTTAACAGGTAAGATGTGAGGTGAAGGGATTTCAGGTGTAACACCCCCTAATCTGGGGTCGGGGATTCGGGTTGTCACGAGTTCCACTTCCCTTATCAATACTTAATCTTAACAGTCAACCAACTACTGTGTACTGTGACCCCACAATATACACACAGACACCACAAGTTATAGTCTCAGAGATGAATACCAAAAATAACACAAGTCATTTTATTCCATAATTATAAACCGTTACACCTTAAAAGGGTTTCTGAATAATTTACATATTCCTTGCCATATTACAATTCATATTATACATAAGTCTGGTTCATCAATAGTTGAAAACCTAGCCTATTGGTAGCTCCTACCTCAGCTACGGCGGCATCAACGCTTGCAGAAAACTGCGGAACATTTCCTAACCGCTTGCGAATTGGAAGCTTGGTCTTGTTCATCTTTTCTATCTGTTGTTGTGTGATGAAAGAAGAAAGCAAGGGTGAGCAACAAGCCCACCAAAATAATATGTATAATGATTAACAATATATGAGCATTCTCATAGTACTCATGAAAGTCTTGGTCAAGAAGAAATGAACCAAGCTGATATCTTAACGCGACCAAGTCGCAAAATATTCAGTATATATATACATATATACTATTCACAATCTTTGAAATCCTCTCACATGTATAATATACACAGAGTTCCAGTTTATAACTGTAAAAAAATATCGTTGCAAGGTGATCTCATATATCCAACCTTGTCTCAACGTTTTTCTGAAAATCTTTGACATGCATAAGATAATCATTTACTAGATATAAGTTTAAAAGATGAAGTTACAAGATACTCCAATATACTTATATCTTTTCCGAATACTACTTGAACTACCACCGTTCAAGTTATAATCAGTTTCAAAAGTTCATCACAAAGATGAGACTACAAGATAAGACTTGAATAGATTCAATCTTTGAAATATTATTGAATGAAATGAAGTTACGATATACTTCATTAAGTCCCGATATATATATATATATCCATATATATCTCTCACACATTTCCTGAAAACCTCTGTCATGTAAAGTATGAACAGAGTTGCAATATCCAATGAATTTGGAAAGAAAATAATTTGGCATAAACCCGATATCTTGCTGATCAGGCAAAGATACCAATAAGTAACCTTTTCTACTGTAGATGGATGAATTCCTCGCCGGTCATCACCCTGGCCGCATTCGGACCTCGCGCTAGACCGTTACCCGGCCACTCACGCGTGGATGGACTGTCACCCAGCCTCTTACACCTTCATAGACCGTACCCCGGCCTGTCGCTTATGCCGACTCAATCAGATGGACTTACTTCCCGAACATTGGGCAAGTAATCAAATTGTTGTCTCAAAACAGCAACCACGTTGCGAATATAAAATACACCACAGAGCCGGATCCCCAAGATTTTTGAGCGAATATTCAAGTCTCCTTCGAAAGGAAGATCTTAAATCTGAAAACGAGTTTTGGGATCCGCTCTAACTTTTAAAATCATTTTGAAGACTCGAAAACATTTTTAAGAATGTTTGGAGTAAAGCTGATTTAATGAAATAAATCAGTCCCGATATATTAGAAAATATCTGAATATTATTATTTAAATAATATCCCCATAAGGATAATCCTTATAAAAACAATTGAAGTAAAAGTTTTAAAACTTATACTTGAAATGAATAATAAATAACCAAAGATATACTTATACGAAAGTATGATCTTTATTTGAATAATCGAAAATAAGTTTGATTATCGAAACATTATTCTTTAATAAAATAAAGAATATTATTTAGTAAATAAGCGGAGTCATAAGTCCTCGAATGAATATTCAAAATAATATTCATTAATAAAAATAAAGTTATCGAATAAACCTTATTCGATTCATAGTTTTGAAAACTATATCTATATATATAAAAATATATATAATATACTCGGGAACATCGACTCCCGGTTTTAGAAAAATATCCACCTTTGGGTCCCCTATACTAAGGGTATACGCAACTACTGCTTATCTCTAGCATAGGTATTATGCAACTATAAGCAAAGTTGGAATTAAACCACATATAAGTTGGAATTAAACCAAAGTCGCTTAAGAATCTATACTTTAACCAATTAGACCCTAACGTTCGCTTTTGCGCTTAATGATTCACTTAAGTCACTCAAGTACCCTCGGCTCCACCATTTTTAATAAATTAACCATTAAGGGTTTTAAGGCAATTCTTTCGCGAGTGCCTTACCAACTGCATAATACACATCACATAAATGTTTCATACTCCAATTAGTCCTTTAAGGTCTTTAACCTATGTTTCAAAGTAAGGCGAGGGGTAATGGTTCGTTCGCGAAACGCCGTTACTTAAAACGGTCGTTTCTCCTAAACCGCATATCGGATTCAAACGAACCACATATCAAAACGAAGCTCGTAACATGAACTATCTAATCATAGAAATGGTCAAAACCTAACAGTGAGTTCTTGGGTCCTGATGTTAAAAACAAAAACAGTCTAAAGTAAATCGGACATTACGACGGCTATGTTTACGCGATTACCAATTTTTATTCTACTCCAAACTAACCACCAATCAACCACAATTCATTCATACAACAAAAATCTATCTATATCATACTACAACAGCCCCAAAACCTCAAGTTCTCCAATTTATATTATTCTCAAACATGAATTAAAACTATACTTAAGTTCATTAATCAATAATCCAAGAATTACAACTCCAACTCATTACAAAACCAACCACACTCTAAGTCTACAAGAATCATGCTTCTCATGAACCATAACAACAAAACTAAACCTAATACTCAAAGTAAAGTTAGGGTTTGGAGGGGTTATACCTTCCTTGGAGAGTGGAGAATCAAGTAATTAGCTTGGAATCACCCTTAAAAGTCCTTATCCAAGCTTAATCTAAACAAAAACTCAAGAACAAAAATTTAAGTTCTTGAAAAACACTATTCACCCTCTTCTTCCATGATTTTTAGGAAGAGATTGTGAATGAATTTGAAGCTCAAACTTATAGGATAGCTATATCTATGCATAAGGAACCTTGGATAATTACCTCATGATTTAACAAGGCTTGGATCCTGGTTTTGGATTTTTCTTTCCTTTGAAAATGAAAAGAGGCCGAGAGCTTCTTCTTGAATAATGAAGTCAACTTTGTGTTTTGTGATTTGTGATTTGTTTTACTTGGTTGTTTTATTTTGTTTCGCTTAATTACCTTTTAACCATAATAACTTTTGCATGGCCAAGAATCAACCAACAACACACTTCCTTTTTGTCATGCTTATGTCACCTTGTTATGTCATCCTCCCACACTTGTCCTCTTCTTATTGGTTTGATGACATCATCCTCACTAACCTCTTTGATTAGCTTCTAATTACTTGGCTAATGACCGCTGATCTGTTATACGGTTCTCTTAACTTTCGTTTTCGTTTATCGTTTGAGGGATCATACCCGGGATCTTATTACTTGGGTTTCCTTAACCTTTCTCAATACATTATATTCCTTTTATGATCCTCTTTTATAATCCTTGAATTTAAATCCTTTTTATCTTGTTACCTTATACTCAATTCTTTCGGTATCTGGTGGATTTTCGGGGAAAAATCAAAGTGTTTGAATTTGGATTTTGACGATCTTTACATACACTTATATATCATATAGAGTACTAATAAGATCTCAGAATAATAATAAAAGAACCCCTACATATGTGGTATGAAAAGTTTTCTTATTCAGCATAATCAGCAAAATCACTATTCATAAGGGTTTCAAAAATTCTAAAAAAAAAAATTGGAGTTATTATAGTCTCCCCTCCTTAAAAGGATTCTGTCCCAGAATCAGATAGAAAATGAATAGGGATACTCTCTTAGCATTGCACTTTCTAACTCTCAAGTAAATTTTCCCACATTGTGGTTCTACCAACAAACTCTGACTAGTTTGATAACCCTTCTCCTAAGCACTTGTTCCTTTTTGAATCTATAACCCTTCCTGGTTGCTCCATATAGGTTACGTCTGGTTGCATGTCTATGCGCTCATATGCCCCTATTTATCTGGCATCCGAATTACACTTCCTTAACATTGATACGTGAAACACGTTATGACTTGCTACATGTTCGGGAGTAGGGCTAGCTCATATGCTAACTTCCCAATACGTCTTAATATATCCAAGGGTCCAACAATTTGTGGACTTAACTTTCCTTTCTTTCCGAACCTCATCAATCCTTTCCAAGGGGTACCTATAACATTACTAGGTCCCCTATTTCATACTCATTGTCCTTTCGAGTCAAATCAGCATACCTCTTATGTCCATCTTGGGTTACTACCAGCCGTCCTCTGATTAGATCTATTATATCCCTGGTCCTTTGGACTACTGCAGGTCCGAGCATTTGCGCTCTACAACTTCATCCTAACATAAGGGAGATCGACATTGTCTTCCCTCAAAAATCTCATAAGACGACATCTCGATACCTGACATACGATCTATTATCGTGAGAAAACTCAATCCGCATTAAGTGATCATTCCAAATTCTTCCAAGTCTACTGTACAGACTCTCATCATAGCTTCTAGCATTATAGCTTTTGCTTCTCATTACTCCTTCTTTTCTTGTTCGTAAATGTTACTATCCTCCGTACAGAATACTATTCCAGATATACCTTTACTCGCTAGAGTTTTATAACCTTTTAATAAATGCGTCAACCTTAGTATCACGAATGTGTTTCCATTCCTAATACCACCATAACTTTACTACTCCTTTTTCAGCTGTTTCTATTTTCCAAGTTTGATCAATTTTATAGAAGTAAAAGAATTTATTGAGAGATCACTATGATCATGAACACTTGTTATATCGCATAGTTAGTACAGAAGGTGGCCAGCCTTTAGTACTTGACAAGCAATTAAACAACATGTGGTATCCTACTAGGCTTCTATCACACAGATAGATAGTCATTCGGCAATACCTCCCCTTCTGGAAGGGTTGTTCTTCTCAGCTTACATGAAATGAAAAGAAGAGAAAAGAGCGAACTGAAGAGAATTGTATATACGTAAAAACTTTATTGCCATAAATATCTGGCTTGGAATCTACCTCTGAACTATAGAGGTTTGTCATAGGAGAACAAAACATATACGTATATATATCAACATCAAGTATTATAGCATCGTATTTCACATGCCTAAACATTTTTTTTTGCTATTCCGTCCATCATTCTATGGACCCGTGCTCTTCCTCGACCTTATACACAATCACCTTTGAAACTCCCTCGACATCAAAAATCGAAGCTGGGATTTCATTCTAGACATCATCGTTACTAGAATTCTATGCTTGCACTGCAACCTTCCTCGTATAGTAATACGACTCTCTATTGATAAGAAAGAATAAATATTCAAAAGGTAAATAATCGACCTAGTTTTTCTATCAAAGATAACTTATACGTCAACACGACCCGATTAGGGGTACTCAATCTCAACATCCATTCCAATACAACTCTCACGGTTGTAATCAGCTCATTACTCGCAGAATCATTGTTGCATTACTATGGTCCACCACTGACCTACTGTCGTCATTCACTTTCCATGAAATCTTAATATCTAACCATACGGGGTCCATACATGTCGTATAGAATTCTTCTAGGGAGTTAACATAATCACCATTCATAATTCATGAAGAACACTCCAAATTCTGACGTACTTTCATGACATGAAGCAGATAAAATTGCAGAAGAGTTTCAATCAAAGCAATGATAGCAGATTAATACCATTCTTAATCATATGCCTTAAATAGAAGACTTAACTCAAAGGTTCGTCTAGTCCTTTTTGAAACATGGTCCTGGCTTATCTCAAGATAGTACCTTCTGAGATAGATAGCCCGCTCATGGCGATTACACGAGTTAAACCTTTGCCAACTACTATTACGGTTGGGTATTGCACAGTCATCAGAAGGAATGTCAATCTTCCAAACCATAATACAACCTTCACAGCTTTAACCATCATCATTGTATTCCTTTGGCACAAGCGTCTATAATTATCCTCTTACCTTTAAGGTGTCGGCCACCTCTTTGGCCTTTCCTGATAGTAAAATTTCTTTACAGTCAATGTCATTTTAACCACCTACAAATAAATTTTCTACCTCATTTCAATCACTGCTTATGTAAAGATGTTTTCCTTAAAATCTGATGAGTAAAAAATATCACCATTTTTCCATAAGTTATTGCCTCAGTCTTTAGAGGTTAATCACTGTCACGACTGACTCTCAATCATACTTAGAACATCTTTTATCTTAGGTCCTAATTTCCCTGAACAATTTCGACCTTTACTGGTTCGATCCATACTTTCTCGTTGTTTAACACGTGCCCCACTTGGCATCATTATAATTACGTCATATTTCATTTATCAACATTTCTATTCTTGAGAATTTTGAATATTACCTTTCTCCTTGTAAAACCTCTAAGGTTATCCTTGAATCGTTCCTCCTGTATTCCCTAGATACAGGGCATATCAAGATACCATTTGTTAATACCAGAATCATTGTCTATATACTTCTGAAAAATTTCTCCACTGATTCTTAAAGGTTGTTATTACCTTAATCCTTTCCAATTCATACTGTCAAACTCATACTATCCCTATTAAGGGTGAAATGCCAACCTTTATGCATTCCCCTAGGATTCATTTTAAGTTACCGATGTTCTATCCTTAATTCCACCTTTAAAATGGCACATGCATCCTTCCATGGATAAATCAAGTCATATATCCCTGATAAGGGTGTCTTATTCAATCATTCCCACCTCGATAGTATATGCCTAATTTCACGATAACATCTGCATTCAAAATGAGGTCAATCAATATGGCCTTCAAAAGATAACAACGGTTATCCGCTTTTCTTCCCTGATTTACTAATGATAACAGGGATGTTCTGGAAGATATTGGTCGTGATCAACGTGAACTTCTTCTTAATAATTCCTTATTTACTTTTGTTGTTTATCTCAACAGTCATCTCAATGTTGGGATATTTATCATACATGGCGTCTCCCTTTCTGGGTATCAAGCCACCGGTCTTACACTTCACATTCTTGAAGGTCACTTCCTTCATCCAATTTTCCTAATTTCTTACTTCCTTGTCTCCTCAGTCTATTCGCGTCTCATTATTTATCCTTCGAACTATCTCAAGGTTTCCTCGAATCCTCCCAACTTACAGGGGATAAAATATATGTATCTCTTATGCCTTCAACCATCAATTTTAAGTCATGGTGAATCATTCTCATCCTGACGATTACATACTTTTCTATTTCTATTGCTACGAGTCTTTAGGGTTTCCTCATATCTAACTCCCTTATCATTCCTCCAACTCTATTGCCTTTATATTCTTTTCCACTTCAGTTTCTTTTTATTTTCTTTTCTATTACAATCATTTCATGAACCCACTACTCATTGACTTCAAACATCACGTCGTTCTGGGATTATTGTCATCAGAACGAATCTTGACAACTTTTACAACTTAGCTTCATAATTTATCATACTCGTCTGCCTTTGTTCTGGCTCTAAAGCTTTTACACTATCTCCATAACCTTGGAAATTACTTTCCCGAAAACAATTGACTGAACTTTAATCAATTTATTATAATCTCTGGCTCTATGCCTTTCTTGGTCTTTCACCAGTGGGTGGTCTCTCTCTTAGGAGGGTAAGTGACAAAAACAGTCTTTTGTGATTCGTCAATCATTTAGAATCTCAAATGATTCATGTATTTCCTTTAGCCAGGCTCTTGACTCGACTGGGTCAGCTTGTTCTTTGGGACTCTGAGAGCTTAGCGACTTAAAGGACCAGAAAGAATTTCTCACCGGATTGTTTTCTCAGTGTGGTGGTTGGGGATAATAGTCTAAGTTCTTTTTGGACAGGTCCAGGAATTTCCGTATAGGAGTACCATCTCGGGTCTCCTTTCCTTACTTGACCTTCTGTTTCCTTAGTATGAAATGTTTCATCCTTTTCCCATACTTGGAGTTATCTTATACGTTAAAATCCTTGTTTTCCACTTCATTATGTTCTGGGTTCCTTATATCTTAATTGCGACCTCCCTGATTATCACATTCAAGGCTTGCCCCTAATCTTATTCCTTGTGGGGGCATAATACTTGGAAAAATTTTGAGAATCTCTGGATATTTGTCTTACTTACTTTGCTTAAGTCTTTCCCTCGTTCCGTCCTTGCATGATTGCAAATTATGAATTCTCAAGTTCTATAAATTTCATGACACTCTCTTAAGTGTTAATAGTGCAATTAACAATATGAACTTATCACAAACAAACTGATCTGAACTGAAATTAACGAATATATACATAACCATTTGTTCGAGGGTACAACAACTGAACACATTAAAGAGAATTACATCATTTGATCTGATCGCTTCTATCCCAAAAGCACTACCATAGATAATCATCTAGTCATTAAAACTAATCATTCATAACTTAGGCTAATCCTCCAAAAGCGGTGCTGCATGAAATTCTTGTCAGATTGCTCAGACTCTGCACACTGTTATGGATCAAGAAATGTGGGCATGCACGACATCCCTAACCTGCTCCATTAAAGCGGTGATGAGGTCTAAGATAGTTGCAAGTAGAGCTGGATCAATCTGACCCTCAAGATGGCCTCTAGCTGTAACACGGGTGGTAGCCTCAATCCTTTCCATGCTATAAGCTAATCCTGCCGGAAGTACCCCGCCCTCAATCCTCGGTGCAGTAAGTCGATCCAACAGATCACTCCTAACATTACGGGCCTCAGACAGGCCACCCAAAGTCATATAATAATCGGCGATAAGAGAACCCTGAGTGGTAGCATCTAGCAGTCCATGGGGTGCAGGTGGTGCAGGCCCAGGGGATCCAAATGGATAACCAAGCACGGTATTAGGTGACAATGATGCAGGAGATAAAGGTGGCATTTCCTCAGTAGGTGCCGGGCTCTGTACAGGGGAGGGAACAGGAATTGGTGGAACCTCATGGGTGTCTAAAGGAACCTCTGGAAGAGGGTCTGATACTGGTGTAATTGGTTCCGTGGAAGGCCCCACTCCTCCTACCCTCATTAACCTTTGTGCCCTTGGTAACTCTTCATCCTCTAGTGCCACCCTCGCGGCCATTCTTGCTCTGGTAGTCGCCCTGACTACGGTCATTAATTCCTCAGCGGTCCTCTCTTCATTCTCGTCAGGATCCTCCACGAGATCCTCCTCAGCAACAATCCCTTCTGGGATAACATCCTCAACCGCAACATTCTCAATATGAATCTCATCCTTTCCCTCGTTAGGGTACTCTATTGGATTCACAATTTGATCTCCAACATGTAATAAAACATCCTCATGCTAATGCTCCTGAACCTCAGGGTTCGGTGCCCCGCTGCCCTATACGAGAACGAACTATGTTACTATCATAATATTTATAAGGGTTCTCGTAAAGGTTTTAACTGTCAGTACTACGTTAGGTAGCCCGACTATGAACTTGGCAAGAGTTCTTATTATCTTAATGAACTTATTATCTTAACGTCACATCGTCTCTGAGGTTTATAACGCTTTGCTCTGATACCATTTCTGTAACACCCTCTAATCCGGGGTCGGGGATTCGGGTTGTCACGAGTTCCATTTCCCTTATCAATACTTAATCTTAACAGTCAACCAACTACTGCGTACTGTGACCCCACAATATACACACACACACCACAAGTTATAGTCTCAGAGATGAATACCAAAAATAACACAAGTCATTTTATTCCACAATTATAAACCGTTACACCTTAAAAGGGTTTCTGAATAATTTACATATTCCTTGCCATTATTACAATTCATATTATACATAAGTCTGGTTCATCAATAGTTGAAAACCTATCCTATTAGTAGCTCCTACCTCAGCTACGGCGGCATCAACGCTTCCAGAAAACTGCGGAACATTTTCTAACCGCTTGCGAATTGGAAGCTTGGTCTTGTTCATCTTTTCTATCTGTTGTTGTGTGATGAAAGAAGAAAGCAAGGGTGAGCAACAAGCCCACCAAAATAATATGTATAATGATTAACAATATATGAGCATTCTCATAGTACTCATGAAAGTCTTGGTCAAGAAGAAATGAACCAAGCTGATATCTTAACGCGACCAAGTCGCAAAATATTCAGTATATATATACATATATACTTTTCACAATCTTTGAAATCCTCTCACATGTATAATATACACAGAGTTCCAGTTTATAACTGTATAAAAATATCGTTGCAAGGTGATCTCATATATCCAACCTTGTCTCAACGTTTTTCTGAAAATCTTTGACATGCATAAGATAATCATTTACTAGATATAAGTTTAAAAGATGAAGTTACAAGATACTCCAATATACTTATATCTTTTCCGAATACTACTTGAACTACCACCGTTCAAGTTATAATCAGTTTCAAAAGTTCATCAAACAGATGAGACTACAAGATAAGACTTGAATAGATTCAATCTTTGAAATATTATTCAATGAATTGAAGTTACGAGATACTTCATTAAGTCCCGATATATATATATCCATATATATCTCTCACACATTTCCTGAAAACCTCTGTCATGTAAAGTATGAACAGAGTTGCAATATCCAATGAATTTGGAAAGAAAAGAATTTTGGCATAAACCCGATATCTTGCTGATCAGGCAAAGATACCAATAAGTAACATTTTCTACTGTAGATGGATGAATTCCTCGCCGGTCATCACCCTGGCCGCATTCGGACCTCGCGCTAGACCGTTACCCGGCCACTCACGCGTGGATGGACTGTCACCCAGCCTCTTACACCTTCATAGACCGTACCCCGGCCTGTCGCTTATGCCGACTCAATCAGATGGACTTACTTCCCGAACATTGGGCAAGTAATCAAATTGTTATCTCAAAATAGCAACCACGTTGCGAATATAAAATACACCACAGAGCCGGATCCTAAAGATTTTTGAGCAAATATTCAAGTCTCCTTCGAAAGGAAGATCTTAAATCTGAAAACGAGTTTTAGGATCCGCTCTAACTTTTAAAATCATTTTGAAGACTCGAAAACATTTTTAAGAATGTTTGGAGTAAAGCTGATTTAATGAAATAAATCAGTCCCGATATATTAGAAAATATCTGAATATTATTATTTAAATAATATCCCCATAAGGATAATCCTTATAAAAACAATTAAAGTAAAAGTTTTAAAACTTATACTTGAAATGAATAATAAATAACCAAAGATATACTTATACGAAAGTATGATCTTTATTTGAATAATCGAAAATAAGTTTTATTATCGAAACATTATTCTTTAATAAAATAAAGAATATTATTTAGTAAATAAGCGGAGTCATAAGTCCTCGAATGAATATTCAAAATAATATTCATTAATAAAAATAAAGTTATCGAATAAACCTTCTTCGATTCATAGTTTTGAAAACTATATCTATATATATATAAATATATATAATATACTCGGGAACATCGACTCCCGGTTTTAGAAAAATGTCCACCTTTGGGTCCCCTATACTAAGGGTATACGCAACTACTGCTTATCTCTAGCATAGGTATTATGCAACTATAAGCAATTGAATCAACAATATATATCAAGATTACGAAACAGACATGCATATATACCATATCACATGCTCCAATATATCGCAAGAATTTTCTAATTAACCATCATGCATCTATCACAAGATAATGCATATACATATATATACATCACAACAACAGTATAACGGGTAGAAAACTTGCCTGAGCGACTGGGGGTGGTAAAAGTCCTGGGATGAGTCTGGTAACCTATAAACCACATATAAGTTGGAATTAAACCAAAGTCGCTTAAGAATCTATACTTTAACCAATTAGACCCTAACGTTCGCTTTTGCGCTTAACGATTCACTTAAGTCGCTCGAGTACCCTCGGCTCCACCATTTTTAATAAATTAACCATTAAGGGTTTTAAGGCGATTCTTTCGTGAGTGCCTTACCAACTGCATAATACACATCACATAAATGTTTCATACTCCAATTAGTCATTTAAGGTCTTTAACATATGTTTCAAAGTAAGGCGAGGGGTAATGGTTCGTTCGCGAAACGCCGTTACTTAAAATGGTCGTTTCTCCTAAACCGTATATCGGATTCAAACGAACCACATATCAAAACGAAGCTAGTAACATGAACTATCTAATCATGGCAATGGTCAAAACCTGACAGTGAGTGCTCGGGTCCTGATGTTAAGAACAAAAACAGTCTAAAGTAAATCGGACATTACGACGGCTATGTTTACGCGATTACCAATTTTTATTCTACTCCAAACCAACTACCAATCAACCACAATTCATTCATACAACCAAAATCCAACCATATCATACTACAACAGCCCCAACACCTCAAGTTCTCCAATTTATATTATTCTCAAACATGAATTAAAACTATACTTAAGTTCATTAATCAATAATCCAAGAATTACAACTCCAACTCATTACAAAACCAACCACACTCTAAGTCTACAAGAATCATGCTTCTCATGAACCATAACAACAAAACTAAACCTAATACTCAAAGTAAAGTTAGGGTTTGGAGGGGTTATACCTTCGTTGGAGAGTGGAGAATCAACTAATTAGCTTGGAATCACCCTTAAAAGTCCTTATCCAAGCTTAATCTAAACAAAAACTCAAGAACAAAAATTTAAGTTCTTGAAAAACACTATTCACCCTCTTCTTCCATGATTTTTAGGAAGAGATTGTGAATGAATTTGAAGCTCAAACTTATAGGATATCTATATTTATGCATAAGGAACCTTGGATAATTACCTCATGATTTAAGAAAGCTTGGATCTTGGTTTTGGATTTTTCTTTCCTTTGAAAATGAAAAGAGGCCGAGAGCTTCTTCTTGAATAATGAAGTCAACTTTGTGTTTTATGATTTGTTTTGCTTGGTTGTTTTGTTTTGTTTCGCTTAATTACCTTTTAACCATGGTAACTTTTGCATGACCAAGAATCAACCAACAACACACTTCCTTTTTGTCATGCTTATGTCACCTTGTTATGTCATCCTCCCACATGTGTCCTCTTCTTATTGGTTTGATGACATCATCCTCACTAACCTCTTTGATTAGCTTCTAATTACTTGGCTAATGACCGCTGATCTGTTATAGGGTTCGCTTAACTTTCGTTTTCGTTTATCGTTTGAGGGATCATACCCGGGATCTTATTACTTGGGTTTCCTTAACCTTTCTTAATACATTATATTCCTTTTATGATCCTCTCTTATAATCCTTGAATTTAAATCCTTTTTATCATGTTACCTTATACTCAATTCTTTCGGTATCTGGTGGATTTTCAGGAAAAATCAAAGTGTTTGAATTTGGATTCTGACGATCTTTAAATACACTTATATATCATATAGAGTGCTAATAAGATCTCAGAATAATAATAAAAGAACCCATACATAGTGTGGTATGAAAAGTTTTCTTATTCAGCATAATTAGCAAAATCACCATTCATAAGGGTTTCAAAAATTCCAAAAAAAAAAATTGGGGTTATTACATCAGGCCTAACAGCTTCTGGAAGTGCATGCAATGAAATGTTGAGTGCACCCATGATAGCTCCCAATGAGAGTGTATTTTGCATTTGTTGATGCTTATGGGAGTCCACCAAGGTTTGGATATTAGCCTGTTGACTTTGGACCATAGTTGTGAGTTATGAAACTTGAGTTGTGAAAGACTCATTTATTGACTGCAAAGTGGAGACTTGAGTTTGGAGAGCTTGAGCTTGCAATTTAGTGGATGTTGACATGGGTTGTTGAGAGCTTGAAGATAGAGGAGCACCAAAAGTGGCTTTGACAGCTTCCTTTGTTCCCTCTATCAAAAGAGCTGAAGTTCAAATCTAGCCTGATGGAGTTGATCCAGTTTGACCCTGGTGTCATTATTACTTATAATTTGCTTCTGGACAACTTCATACAGAGATATAAATGACTCCATGAGATTCTTGATATAAATCAAACTTGGACATTTGATCAGTAAATCTAGAGAATTTTTTCTTGATTTCCACCTGAGAATGCTTGATCTCATCTAGTTTGTCCTTGACCAGTTTCCTTGTTTTGTCTTGATGATCAGTCAATTGCAGTTTTAGAGCTTTACAAATGAGATAAAAAGCTTTAAGTTGAACTTTGTAGACCTCAGTGACTGCATCATAGACTTCTTGTGGAGTTAGATATTTGGAATTACTTCCAAGAGTGGTCAAGTACTCCTCCCTGAACCTTGCTAACACTGCATCCATCTCCAAACTAAAGTCTCTTTCCATCCAGGCATCACAATTGCCATCTTGTTCAGCTTTATTTACAATTTTGGACTGCTATTCTTGAACCTCTATATGATAGGAAAGCATGATACATTGGTAATCTTGGTTAGACATGTTTGAGGTGAGAAGCTGTTATGAAATTTGAGCAAGTCCAGACAATTGATCAACTAAAAGATCATTGATAGTGGTTGGTTGAGCTTCTGCCTCCTGTAGCCATTGTGAGATCAAATGAGGTTGGGGTTGAGTAGGATTAGAGGTAGATGGTTGGTCATTTGGATTTGAGGTGGGGGTAGAGACTCAATAGAACCACATGTGATAGATGTCACAGTTTGACTCACAGGTTGAACTGTGGTTATGATGGTTTATTGTTCTCCACTTGTGGTGGGAACCTCCATTGGAATTGGAGGGGAGTTGACTAGATTACTGTCATGTACTCTAGCCTCAAACCCTTGTACTTTTTTCAAAGCACTGTCACTTGAATGTGATGTAATTGCCTCCCCCATAGCAGGATCATTGGCAATTGAACTCCTAGCTTCAATTGTGAGAGCAATTTCAGCTAGGGTTTTGAGGGGAGTTGTTCCTTCAAGAGGAACCTCCAATTGAATTGAAGATGATTTAGATAGATACCCCTAAGGAGTACTACCCTCAAATCTTACAACATGTGAAGGTTGATTTGCACATGAAGGTGCATTTATAACTACCACAGGGTCTTCAGTAAACCCCTGTGTTTGTATTTGTGTCATCAAGGTCTACCCCGGCATGTAGTCTCTCACCAACTAAATTTGGGTCCTGGGTGGTGAGCACAGTTTCTTGAACCATGTCACATGATCTTGGAAATACTTTAGAATCAGATTCAAGTGTTTGATTATATGAATAAGAAATTTGAGTGATTAGATTTTGAATGTCAGAATTGAGTGTTGGCAGCCTCCCCTGAATAGATGAGGGATGTAACACCCCCAAATCCGGGGTCGGGGATCCGGGTTGTCACGAGTTCCATTTCCCTTAATAACACCCAATTTTAATAATTACTCAACTACTCTGTACTGTGACCCCACAATAAACACACACACCACAAGTTATAGTCTCAGAGATGAATATCCAACAATAATCACAAGTCATTTTATTCCACAATTATCTGCCAATACACCTTAAAAGGTTTTCTGAATAAATTTAAATTTTCTTTGCCATTATTACAATTCATAAATATACATAATCTGGTACATCAAAAGTTGAAAGCCTAGCCTATTGGTAGCTCCTACCTCAGCTACGGCGGCATCAACGCTTCTAGAAAACTGCGGAACGTCTCCTAATCGCTTGCGAATCGGGAGCTTGGTCCTGTTCATCTTATCTATCTGTTGTTGTGTGATGAAAGAAGAAAGTAAGGGTGAGCAGCAAGCCCACCAAAATAATATGTATAATGATTAATAGTATATGAGCCTTCTCATAGTACTCATGAAAGTCTTGGTCAAAAGAAATGAACCAAGTTTGATATCTTTAATGCGATGAAGTCGCAAAATATTCAGTATATATACATATATACTTTTCTAAATCTTGGAAGTCCTCTTCCATGCATAATGTACACAGAGTTCCAGTTTATAACTGTATAAAAATATCGTTGTAAGGTGATCTCATATGTCTAACCTTGTCTCAACATTTTTCTGAAAATCTTTGACATGCACAAGATAATCATTTACTAGATATAAGTTTAAAAGATGAAGTTACAAGATACTCCAATATACTTATATCTTTTCCAAATACTACTTGAGCTACCACCGTTCAAGTTATAGTTAATTTCAAAAGTTCATAACACTGATGAGACTACAAGATAAGACTTGAATAGATTCAATCTTTGAAATATTTTGAAGGAAATGAAGTTATGATATACTTCATTAAGTCCCGATATATATATACGCCTATATATATACATACGTTTCCTGAAAACCTCTGTCATGTAAAGTATGAACAGAATTGCAATATGCAATAAATTTTGGAAAGGAAAGAATTTTGGCATAAACCTGATATCTTGCTGATCAGGCAAAGATACCCAAGTAACCTTTTCTACTAGTAGATGGACGAATTCCCCACTGGTCATCACCCTGGTCTCAATAGGACCTTATGCTGGACTGCCACTCAGCCACTTATGCATTTGATGGACTCCCACTGAGCCACTTACACTATCATGGACGCCCACTGAGCCCATGTTGCTTATGCCGACTCAATAGATGGACTTACTTCCCGAACGTTGGGTAAGTAATCAATTCATTTACCAACCCTGCAACCTTGTTGCGAATATAAAATACACCACAGAGCTGGATCCCTCAGGTTTTGAGCGAGTATTTAAATTCCCTTAAAAAGGAAGATCTTAAATATAAAAATGAGTTTTGGGATCCGCTCTAACTTTTAAAAATCATTTTGAAGACTCGAAAACACTTTAAAGAGTGTTTGGAGTAAAGTTGATTTAATGAAGTAAATTAGTCCCCAGTATATTTAGAAATTGTCTGAATATTATTATTTAAATAATATTCCCATAAAGAATAATCTTTATAAAAATAATTGAAGTAGAAGTATTAAAACTTATACTTGAAACGAGTATTAAATAACCAAAGATATACTTATACGAAAGTACTATCTTTATTTGAATAACCAAAGATAAGTTTGATTATCGACACCTTATTCTTTAATACAATAAAGAATATTATTAAGTAATAAGAGGAGTCATAATACCTCGAATGAATATTATAATTAATATTCATAAAATAAAGGAGTCATACATCCTCAAATGAATATCCAAGTAATATTCAATAATAATATAAACTGAGTCATAAGCCCTCGCATGAGTATTCAAATAATATTCAAATAATAAAATAAACTGAGTCATAAGCCCTCGTATGAATACTCAAATTAATATTCATTTAAGTAAAATAAAGGTATCGAATAAACCTTATTCGATCAATAGTTTTAAAAACTATATCCATATATATATAAATATATATATATATAATATACTCGGGAACATCGACTCCCGGTTTAGAAATATGTTCACCTTTTATCCCCTATACTAAGGGTATACGCAACTACTTGCTTATTTCTAGCATAGGTATTATGCAACTATAAGCATTGAAATCAACAGATAGATAACCAGATTACGAAACAGACATGCATATATACCATATCAGTATACTTCAATATATTGCAACATTTGCTAATTAACCCACATGCATCTATCGCAAGATAATGCATATACATATATATATCACAACAACAGTTATAACGGGTAGAGAACTTGCCTGAGCGACTTGGGGTGATAAAAGGCTCGGGACGAGTTTGGTAACCTATAAACAACAAGTAAGTTGGAATTAAACCAAAGTCACTTGTAAATCTATACTTTAACTAATTTAGACTCTAACGCTTATTTTGCGCTTACTGATTCGCTTAAGTCACTCGAGTACCCTCGGCTCCACCATTTTTAATAATTTAACTTTTACGAGTTTTAAGGCGATTCCTTCGCGAGTGTCTTACTAACTGCCTAACACACTTACCATAAATGTTTCATACATTAATTAACCCCTTTTTGGTCTTTAACCTATGTTTCAAAGTAAGGCGAGGGGAAAAGTTTCGTTCGCGAGACGCCGTTACTTGAAACGGTCATTTCTCCTAAACCGTGCATCGGAATCGAACGAACTACATATCAAAACGAAGCTCGTAACACGAACTATCTAAACATGGCAATGGTCATAATCTAGCAGGGGGTTCTCGGGTCCTAATGTTATGCACAAAACAGTCTAAAGAAAATTAGACGTTACGACGGCTATGTTTACGCGATTTCCCAATTTAAAACCATTCAAAACCACCCCAATTCAACCTCAAATCAAACATACAACCAACATCCATCCTTATCACATCATATCAGCCCCAACCAATTCAATTTTAACATTCATACTTATGCCTAAGCTTGAATTTAACTATACTACATTCTCTTAACCAAAACAACAACATTTACCATTTCATTTCCATACCATTTCAACCCCAAACTCTAAATCACAAACATTAAGCTACAATATCACCCTACTAATCAAAATCATCTTATAATACATAGGAATATAGGGTTTGGAGATGATATACCTTCCTTGAAGTGGTGGGAGGAGCTAGGAAGCCTTAAGAAGCTTTGAGAAGTGTTAGGAATGCTTGGATCTTTCAAGGAAATCAAGAAAAATTTCAAGTTAAAAACTTGAAAACACTATTCGTTGTCTTCTTCATTGATTAAATGAAGAAGATTGAGAAGGAATTGATGGCTTAAACTCATGATATAGCCCTAACTAAGCATAAAGATGATTAGAGAATTATCTTACCAATTTAGGAGGCTTGGATCTTTGATTTTGAATTTCTTGCCCTTTAAAATGTTAAAAAGCCGAGAGCAAAGATGAACAATGCCTTGGTTTCTTTTTGATTTTGATGAAAAATGATTTGCTTGGCTTGGTTGGTTTGTTTTTGTGTTTGTTTTAGTAAATTACCTAGTTGCCCTTGATTTTGTGTGGTTAAAAAGCCACCACATCTCCTTCCTTCCCATGACATGCCCATGTCATGTGGTGATGTCATCTTTCCCTCCTTGTCCTCCTCTCATTGGTTGGGTGACATCACTCTCTCTAATCCCTTTTGATTAACTTCCTAATTGTTTGCCTAATGACCGCTGATCTGTTATACGGTTCGCTTAACTTTCGTTTTCGTTTATCGTTTGAAGGATCATACCCGGGATCTTATTACTTAGGTTCCCTTAACCCTTCTCAATACATTATATTCCTTTTTATGATCCTCTCTTATAATCCTTTAATTTAAATCCTTCGTATCCTGTTACCTCATATTCAATTCTTTCCGTATCTAGTGGATTTTCGAGAAAAATCAAAGTGTTTGAATTTGGATTCTGACGATCTTTACATACACTTATATCCCATATAAAGTACTAATAAAATCTCAGAATATCCATATCAGAATCCCTACATAGTGTGGCATGAAAAGTTTTCTCATTCAGCAAAAACACTATTCATAAGGGTTTCAAAAATTTCCAAAATTTGGGGTTATTACAGTCTCCCCTCCTTAAAAGGATTCCGTCCCGGAATCAGATAGAAAATGAATAGGGATACTCTCTTAGCATTACACTTTCTAATTCTCAAGGAAATTCTCCCACATTGTGGTTCTTCCATCAAACTCTGAATAGTTTGATAATCCTTCTCCTAAGCACTTGTTCCTTTTTCAATCTATAACCCTTCCTGGTTACTCCATATAGGTTACGTCGGGTTGCATGTTTATGTGCTCATATGCCCCTATTTGTCTGGCATCCGAATTACACTTCCTGAAGATTGATACGCGAAACACATTATGACTTGCTACAGGTTCGGGGGTAGGGCTAGCTCGTAAGCTAACTTTCCAATCCGTCTTAATATCTCAAAGGTCCAATGTATCTTGGGCTTAGTTTTCCTTTCTTTCCGAATCTCATTAACCCCTTCCAAGGGAATGCCTATAACAACACTAGGCTCCCTACTTCCCATTCCTTGTCCTTTCGTGTCAAATCAGCATACCTCTTATGTCCATCTTGGGTTACTACCAGCCGTCCTCTGATTAGATCTATCATATCCTTGGTCCTTTGGACCACTGCTGGTCCGAGCATCTTGCGCTCTACAACTTCATCCTAACATAAGGGAGATCGACATTGTCTTCCCTCAAGGATCTCATAAGGCGATATCTCGATAATGACATATGATCTATTGTCGTAAGATAACTCAATCCGCATTAAGTGATCATTCCTAATTCTTTCAAGTCTATTGCATGGAATTTTTATCACAGTTTCTAGCACTATAGCTTTGGCGTTTCAATACCCATTCTTTTCCAGTTCGTAATCGCTACTACCTTCTGTTCCTAATATTATACTGGTTACACCTTTGCTCGTTAGCATTCTATAACCTTTTAATACACGCGTCAACCTTAGTATCACGAATGTGTTTCCATTCCGAATACTACCACAACTTTATTACTCCTTTTTCAGCTGTTTCTATTTCCCAAAGTTTGATCAATCATATAGAAGTAAATAAATTTGTTGAGAGATCACTATGATCATGAACACTTGTTACATCGCATAGTTAGTACAGAAGGTGGCCAACCTTTAGTACTTGACAAGCAATTAAACAATAGCTGGTATCCTACTCGGCTTCTATCACACAGATAGATAGTCATTCGGCAATACCTCCCCTTCTGGAGGGGTTGTTCTTCTCAGCTTATATGAAATGAAAAGGAGAGAAAAGAACGAACTGAAGAGAATTGTATATTCGTAAAAATTTTATTGCCATAAAATATCTGGCTTGGAATCTACCTCTGAACTATAGAGGTTTGTCATAGGAGAACAAAACATATATGTT
The DNA here is from genome assembly GCF_009905375.1 of Apium graveolens. NCBI lineage: Eukaryota > Viridiplantae > Streptophyta > Magnoliopsida > Apiales > Apiaceae > Apium > Apium graveolens. Next base: position 201,842,240 of record NC_133655.1, on the reverse strand, counting down.
TATATCAACATCAAGGGTTATAGCATCGTATTTCACATGCCTAAATATTTTTGCTATTCCGTCCATCATTCTATGGACCCATGCTCTTCCTCGAGCTTATACACAATCACCTTTGAAACTCCCTTGATATCGAAAATCGAATCTGGGATCTCATTCTAGACATCATCGTTACTAGAATTCTATGCTTGCACCGCAAACTTCCTCATATAGTAATACGACTCTCTATTGATAAGAAAGAATAAATATTCACTAGGTAGATACTCTACTTAATTAGTCTATCAATGATAACTTATACACTACCACGACCCGATTAGTGGTACTCAATCTCAACAACCATTCAAATACAACTCTCACGGTTGTAATCAGCTCACCACTCGCAGAATCATTGCTGCCTTACTATGGTCCACCACTGACCCACTGTAGTCATTCATTTTCCCTGAAGTCTTAATAGCTAACCATACAGAGTCCATACATCTCGTATCAAATCCTTCTAAGGAGGTAACATAATCACCATTCATGATTCATGAAGAACACTCCTGATCCTGACATACATACATGACATGAAGCAGATAAAATTGCAAAAGAGTTTCAATCAAGGCAACGATAGCAGGTTAATACCATTCTTAATCATATGCCTTCAATAGAAAACTTAACTCAAAGGTTCGTCTAGTACTTTTTGAAACATGGTCCTGGATTATATCAAGATAGGACCTTCTAAGATAGATAGCCCGTTCATGGCGATTACACGAATTAAACCTTTACCAACTACTATTACGGTTGGGTATTGCACAGTCATCAGAAGGAATGTCAATCTTCCAAACCATAATGCAATCTTCACAGCTTTAACCATCATCACGGTATTCTTTTGGCACAAGCGCCTATAATTATCCTCTTACCTTTAAAGTGTCGGCCACCTCTTTGGCCTTTCCTGATAGTAAAATTTCCTTACAGTCAATATCATTTTAACCACCTCCAAAAATTTTCTACCTCATTTCAATCACAGCTTATGTGAAGATGTTCTCCTTAAAATCTGATAAAAAAAAATATCACCATTTTTCCATAAGTTATTGCCTCATTCTTTAGAGGTTAATCACTGTCACGACTGACTCTCAATCATACTTAGAACATCTTTTATCTTAAGTCCTAATTGCCCTGAACAATTTCGACCATTACTGGTTCGATCCATACTTTCTCGTGGTGTAACACATGCCCCACTTGGCATCATTATAATTACGACACATTTCCTTTATCAACATTTCTATTCTTGAGAATTTTGAATATCACCTTTCTCCTTGTAAAACCTCTAAGGTTATCCTTGAATCGTTCCTCCTGTATTCCCTAGATACAGGGAATATCAAAATACCATTTACTAATACTAAAACCATTGTCTATATACTCTGAAAAATTTCTCCACTGATCCTTAAAGGTCGTTATTACCTTAATCTTTTCCAAATCATACTGTCAAAACTCATACTATCCCTATTAAGGGTGACATGCCAACCTTTATGCATTCCCCTAGGATTCATTTTAAGTTACCGATGTTCTATCCTTAATTCCACCTTTAAAAGGTACCTGCATCCTTCCATGGATAAATCAAGTCATATATCCCTGATAAGGGTGTCTTATTCAATCATTCCCACCTCGATAGTACATGTCTAATTTCACAATAACATCTGTATTCAAAATGGGGTCAATCAATATGGCCTCCAAAAGATAACAACGGTTATCCGCTTGTCTTGCCTAATTTGGTAACGATAATAAGGATGTTCTGGAAGATATTGGTCGTGTTCAACGTGAACTTCTTCTTAATAATTCCTTATTTACTTTTGTTGTTTATCTCAACAGTCACCTCAATGTTGGGATATCTTTCATACCTGGCGTCTCCCTTTCTGGGTATCAAGCCACCGGTCTTACACTTCACATTCTTGAAGGTCACTTCCTTCATCCAATTTTTCCTAATTTCTTACTTCCTTGTCTCCTTAGTCTATCCGCGTCTCATTATTTATCCTTCAAACTATCTCAAGGTTTCCTCAAATCCTCCCAACTTACAGGGGGTAAACTATATGTATCTCTTATGCCTTCAACCATCAACTTCAACTCATGGTGAATCACCCTCATCCTGACGAATGCATACTTTTCTATGTCTATTGCTACGAGTCTTTAGGGTCTCCTCATACCCAACTCCCTTATCATACCTCAAACTCTATTGCCCTTGTATTCCTTTCCACTTCAGTTTCTTTTTATTTTCCTTTCTCTTATCATTATTTCATGAACCAGCACAACACAAGCATTGATTTCAAACATCCCGTCATTCTGGATTCGTGTCCTTAGAACGAATCTTGACAACTTTTACCACTTAGATTCATAATTCATCATAATCGTCTGCCTTTGTTCTGGCTCTAAAGCTTTTACTCTATCTCTATAACCTTGGGAAGTACTTTCCTGAAAACAATTGACTGAACTTAAATCAGTTTATTATAATCTCTTGCTCCGTGCCTTCCTTGGTCTTTCACCAGCGCGTGGTCTCTCTTTTAGGAGGGTAAGTGATAAAAACAGTCTTTTGTGATTCGTCAATCGTTTAGAATCTCAAATGATTCCTATATTTCCTTTAGTCAGGCTCTTGCCTCGACTGGGTCAGCTTGTTCCTTGGAACTCTGAGAGCTTAGAGACTTAGAGGTCCTAAAAGAATTTCACACCACATTGTTTCCTCAAGGTGGTGGTGGGGAATAAAATATAAGTTCTGTTTAGACAGGTCCATGAATTTCCGTATAGGAGTACCATCTCGGGTCTCCTTATCTCGCTTGACTTTTGCTTTCTTAGTCTAAATATTTCTTCCTACTCCCCATAATTGGGGTCATCTTTTAATTTAAAATCTTCATTTTCCACTTTATTATATTCCGGGTTCTTTATATCTTAATTGCGACCTCCCTGATTATCATATTCAAGGTTTGCCCCTAATCTTATTCCTTGTGGGGGCATATTACTTGGAAAATTTTGAGAATCTCCGGATATTTGTCTTACTTACTTTGCTTAAGTCTTCCCCTCGTTTAGTCCATGTACGATTGCAAATTATGAATTCTCAAGTTCGATAAACTTCATGACACTCTCTTAAGTGTTAATAGAGCAATAAACAATGGGATTTTATCACAAACCAACTGATCTGAACTGAAATTAACAAATATATACATAACCATTTATTCGAGAGTACAACAACTGAACATATTAAAGAGGATTACATCATTTGAACTTATCGTTCCTATCCCAAAAGTACTACCATAGATAGTCATCTCGTCATTAAAACTAATCATTCATAACTTAGGCTAATCCTCCAAAAGTGGTGCTGCATGAAATTCTTGTCTGATTGCTCTGGCTCTGCACACTACCAAGGATCAAGAAATGCGAGCACGCACGACATCTCTAACCTGCTCCATTAAAGCGGTGATGAGGTCTAGGATAGTTGCAAGTAGAGCTGGATCAATCTGACCCTCAAGATGGCCTCTAGCTATAACACGGGTGGTAGCCTCAATCCTTTCCATGCTATGAGCTAATCCCGCCGGAAGTATCCCGCCCTCAATCCTTGGTGCAGTAAGTCGATCCAACAGATCACTCCTAACATTACGGGCCTCTGTCAGGCCACCCAGGGTCATCTGATAATCAGCGATAAGAGAAGCCTGAGTGGTAGCATCTAGCAGTCCATGGGGTGCAGGTGGTGCAGACCCAGGAGATCCAAATGGATAACCAAGCACGGTATCAGGTGACAATGGTGCAGGAGATAAAGGTGGCATTTCCTCGGTAGGTGCTGGGCTCTGTACCGGGGATGGGACAAGAATTGGTGGGACCTCATGGATGTCTACAGGAACCTCTGGAAGAGGGCCTGATACTGGTATAATTGGTGTCGTGGAAGGCCCCACTCCTTCTGCCCTCATTAACCTTTGTTCCCTTGGTAACTCTTCCTCCTCTAGTGCCACCCTCGCGGCCATTCTTGCTCTGGTAGTCGCCCTGACTACGGTCATCAATTCCTCAGCGGTCCTCTCTTCATTCTCATCAGGATCCTCCATGAGATCCTCCTCAGCCACAATCCTTTCCGGAATAACATCCTCAACCACAACATTCTCAATCTGAACCTCATCCGGTCCCTCATTGGGGTACTCTATCGGATTCAAAATTTGATCTCCAACTTGTAATAAAACATCCTCATGCTGATGCTCCTGAACCTCAGGGTTCGGTGCCCCGCTGCCCTATACGAGAACGAACTATGTTACCATCACGATACTTATAAGGGTTCCCGTAAGGGTTTTAACTGTCAGTACTACGTTAGGTAGCCCGACTATGACTCGGCAAGAGTTCTTATTTATCTTAATGTCACTTCATCTCTGAGGTTTATAACGCTGGGCTCTGATACCATTTCTGTAACACCCCCAAATCCGGGGTCGGGGATCGGGGTTGTCACGAGTTCCATTTCTCTTAATAACACCCAATCTTAATAATTACTCAACTACTCTGTACTGTGACCCCACAATAAACACACACACCACAAGTTATAGTCTCAGAGATGAATATCCAACAATAATCACAAGTCATTTTATTCCACAATTATCTGCCAATACATCTTAAAAGGTTTTCTGAATAAATTTACATTTTCTTTGCCATTATTACAATTCATAAATATACATAATCTGGTACATCAAAAGTTGAAAGCCTAGCCTATTGGTAGCTCCTACCTCAGCTACGGCGGCATCAACGCTTCTAGAAAACTGCGGAACGTCTCCTAATCGCTTGCGAATCGGGAGCTTGGTCCTGTTCATCTTATCTATCTGTTGTTGTGTGATGAAAGAAGAAAGCAAGGGTGAGCAGCAAGCCCACCAAAATAATATGTATAATGATTAATAGTATATGAGCATTCTCATAGTACTCATGAAAGTGTTGGTCAAAAGAAATGAACCAAGTTTGATATCTTTAATGCGATGAAGTCGCAAAATATTCAGTATATATACATATATACTTTTCTAAATCTTGGAAGTCCTCTTCCATGCATAATATACACAGAGTTCCATTTTATAACTGTATAAAAATATCGTTGCAATGTGATCTCATATGTCTAACCTTGTCTCAACGTTTTTCGGAAAATCTTTGACATGCACAAGATAATCATTTACTAGATATAAGTTTAAAAGATGAAGTTACAAGATACTCCAATATACTTATATCTTTTCCAAATACTACTTGAGCTACCACCGTTCAAGTTATAATTAATTTCAAAAGTTCATCACACTGATGAGAATACAAGATAAGACTTGAATAGATTCAATCTTTGAAATATTTTGAAGGAAATGAAGTTATGATATACTTCATTAAGTCCCGATATATATATACGCCTATATATATACATACGTTTCCTGAAAACCTCTGTCATGTAAAGTATGAACAGAATTGCAATATCCAATAAATTTTGGAAAGGAAAGAATTTTGGCATAAACCTGATATCTTGCTGATCAGGCAAAGATACCCATAAGTAACCTTTTCTACTAGTAGATGGACGAATTCCCCACTGGTCATCACCCTGGTCTCAATAGGACCTTATGCTGGACTGCCACTCAGCCACTTATGCATTTGATGGACTCCCACTGAGCCACTTACACTATCATGGACGCCCACTGAGCCCATGTTGCTTATGCCGACTCAATAGATGGACTTACTTCCCGAACGTTGGGTAAGTAATCAATTCATTTACCAACCCTGCAACCTTGTTGCGAATATAAAATACACCACAGAGCCGGATCCCTCAGGTTTTGAGCGAGTATTTAAATTCCCTTAAAAAGGAAGATCTTAAATATAAAAATGAGTTTTGGGATCCGCTCTAACTTTTAAAAATCATTTTGAAGACTCGAAAACACTTTAAAGAGTGTTTGGAGTAAAGCTGATTTAATGAAGTAAATCAGTCCCCAGTATATTTAGAAATTGTCTGAATATTATTATTTAAATAATATTCCCATAAAGAATAATTTTTATAAAAATAATTGAAGTAGAAGTATTAAAACTTATACTTGAAACGAGTATTAAATAACCAAAGATATACTTATACGAAAGTACTATCTTTATTTGAATAATCAAAGATAAGTTTGATTATCGACACCTTATTCTTCAATACAATAAAGAATATTATTAAGTAATAAGAGGAGTCATAATACCTCGAATGAATACTATAATTAATATTCATAAAATAAAGGAGTCATACATCCTCAAATGAATATCCAAGTAATATTCAATAATAATATAAACTGAGTCATAAGCCCTCGCATGAGTATTCAAATAATATTCAAATAATAAATTAAACTGAGTCATAAGCCCTCGTATGAATACTCAAATTAATATTCAATTAAGTAAAATAAAGGTATCGAATAAACCTTATTCGATCAATAGTTTTAAAAACTATATCCATATATATATAAATATATATATATATAATATACTCGGGAACATCGACTCCCGGTTTAGAAATATGTTCACCTTTTATCCCCTATACTAAGGGTATACGCAACTACTTGCTTATTTCTAGCATAGGTATTATGCAACTATAAGCATTGAAAACAACAGATAGATAACCAGATTACGAAACAGACATGCATATATACCATATCAGCATGCTTCAATATATTGCAACATTTGCTAATTAACCCACATGCATCTATCACAAAATAATGCATATACATATATACATCACAACAACAGTTATAACGGGTAAAGAACTTGCCTGAGCGACTTGGGGTGATAAAAGGCTCGGGACGAGTTTGGTATCCTATAAACAACAAGTAAGTTGGAATTAAACCAAAGTCACTTGTAAATCTATACTTTAACTAACTTAGACTCTAACGCTTATTTTGCGCTTACTGATTCGCTCAAGTCACTCGAGTACCCTCGGCTCCACCATTTTTAATAATTTAACCTTTACGAGTTTTAAGGCGATTCCTTCGCGAGTGTCTTACTAACTGCCTAACACACTTACCATAAATGTTTCATACATAAATTAACCCCTTTTTGGTCTTTAACCTATGTTTCAAAGTAAGGCGAGGGGAAAAGTTTCGTTCGCGAGACGCCGTTACTTGAAACGGTCGTTTCTCCTAAACCGTGCATCGGAATCGAACGAACTACATATCAAAACGAAGCTCGTAACACGAACTATCTAAAGATGGCAATGGTCATAATCTAGCAGGGGGTTCTCGGGTCCTAATGTTATGCACAAAACAGTCGAAAGAAAATCGGACGTTACGACGGCTATGTTTACGCGATTTCCCAATTTAAAACCATTCAAAACCACCCCAATTCAACCTCAAATCAAACATACAACCAACATCCATCCTTATCACATCATATCAGCCCCAACCAATTCAATTTTAACATTCATACTTATGCCTAAGCTTGAATTTAACTATACTACATTCTCTTAACCAAAACAACAACATTTACCATTCCATTTCCATACAATTTCAATCCCAAACTCTAAATCACAAACATTAAGCTAAAATATCACCCTACTAATCAAAATCATCTTATAATACATAGGAATCTAGGGTTTGGAGATGATATACCTTCCTTGAAGTGGTGGGAGGAGCTAGGAAGCCTTAAGAAGCTTTGAGAAGTGTTAGGAATGCTTGGATCTTTCAAGGAAATCAAGAAAAATTTCAAGTTAAAAACTTGAAAACACTATTCATTATCTTCTTCATTGATTAAATGAAGAAGATTGAGAAGGAATTGATGGCTTAAACTCATGATATAGCCCTAACTAAGCATAAAGATGATTAGGGAATTATCTTACCAATTTAGGAGGCTTGGATCTTTGATTTTGAATTTCTTGCCCTTTAAAATGTTAAAAAGCCGAGAGCAAAGATGAACAATGCCTTGGTTTCTTTTTGATTTTGATGAAAAATGATTTGCTTGGCTTGGTTGGTTTGTTTTTGTGTTTGTTTTAGTAAATTACCTAGTTGCCCTTGATTTTGTGTGGTTAAAAAGCCACCACATCTCCTTCCTTCCCATGACATGCCCATGTCATGTGGTGATGTCATCTTTCCCTCCTTGTCCTCCTCTCATTGGTTGGGTGACATCACTCTCTCTAATCCCTTTTAATTAACTTCCTAATTGTTTGTCGAATGACCGCTGATCTGTTATACGGTTCGCTTAACTTTCGTTTTCGTTTATCGTTTGAAGGATCATACACGGGATCTTATTACTTAGGTTCCCTTAACCCTTCTCAATACATTATATTCCTTTTTATGATCCTCTCTTATAATCCTTTAATTTAAATCCTTCGTATCCTGTTACCTCATATTCAATTCTTTCCGTATCTAGTGGATTTCCGAGAAAAATCAAAGTGTTTGAATTTGGATTCTGACGATCTTTACATACACTTATATCCCATATAAAGTACTAATAAAATCTCAGAATATCCATATCAGAATCCCTACATAGTGTGGCATGAAAAGTTTTCTCATTCAGCAAAAACACTATTCATAAGGGTTTCAAAAATTTCCAAAAATTGGGGTTATTACAAGGGAGTTCAAAAGATGTGCTCTCTTTGTGTATGTCATCCTTATTTCTTCTTTCATACACTTAAATTTGTTCAAGTGTTGGTGTAGACTATTTACATGATGCAATAGGGAGAGTGCTCTTTTCAATAGAGACACCCTGTTTAGAGGATGCCCCTAGAGTCTGTTTTAATCCATCTTTTTCAACTACATCCTTTTGGGAGGATGCAGAGGTAGCTTGAGTGGTCAACTCAGTTTATTTTCCCTTCTTTGGTTTCTTGACCATGGTTGACTCTGGTTCTGTTTGATCCTCACCACTCTCATTTATTACAGTGATAGGTGCATGCTTTCTCTTCATTTTACTCACTTCATCCTTTTGAGAGGATGAAGTGGTTGGTTTCCTAGTTTCTAGTGGTACATAAGGAAGGGTCTCAGTTTGGGAAGGCCCTTATAGGTTGTCCAGTGTTTGTTCTTCCACGGGGACAGGAGCCATGATTGTACTAGATGTTATAGCACTAGACCTCATGTCAGGCATAGGGTAAGGATAGGTCCTAAATTTCTCAATCATGAATGGAGTCATTTTGAGACCTACCTGCACCCTGTTGTTTGTAGTAAGTAAGCCAAATAAAACTTTGGACACTTTCTTACAATTGCCTATTAGTGTTCTAAATATACCATTAATTAAATGAATATCCTTAACTTTATGATTCAAAGTGGACATTATAAACCTAGGAAAGAAGATTTCCTGACCTCTTGTAGCTAGGGGCACTGTGAGCCTGGTGCTAAGTTCTTCCAGGATCAATAAGCCCACATTTAAGTGTCTGTTGTGAGCTATGAAGAACACCAGCTTCTCGACCACACTTGATATGTTGTCATATCCTGTCTTTCTGCAAGTGAAGGCTCTTATGATGGAGTCAAATAAGATAGGGTTCAAATATTTGAAGACTCTATGGTCACCATTCTTCAGAATCAACAAACTCAAACAAATCTCCTCATGCAGCTGGCACAAGCACAAGGCTTGACCCCTACCCTTGATGATAACAAAAAGGGGGAGAATAAAGGGGAAGGGGAAGGAGAGCCATCTACAACAGTTCAGATTTCTCAAGTGCTAGTTCCTGTCATCACAACTTCTCCACCAATTCAAGTCAAAGGAAAGCTAGATGGCATTGATCTAATCCAGATAGCAGCAGCTGAATTGCAAGTCGAAGAGCAAAGGAAGAAGATTGATGAAAAGATGCAACTAATATTTGGTTCTACAACTTCTCAATCACAATCTGTGAAGCATAGCACAAAAGTGGAATCAATTATTATGGAACTCAAGCCAGTAGGGAGGCATAAGGATGGAGAAACTTCTTCCAAAGATCTGCAACCTATGGTTCTCAAGCCCAACAACAGATCCAATAAGGACTCTACAAAACATCCTCTAAAAGAGGTGGATTTTCCTCTTCCAAAAGCAGATGAGGACAAGCTTTTAGGAAGAAGTATTGCATATCTCAAAGAGACCATGGATGAGGCTGTAAGGAGAAACATGGCTATTATTTTCAGAGAGGGAAAGAGCATATGTGTGATGCAAGGACATCCCAAATTCTCAATAGCCAAGAAGGAAGAAACCAAAAGGTTGAAGGAAGAAGCCAAACAGCTAAAGGCTGACAAAAGAGCACAAGCAAAGCTTGAAAAACAGCTAGAGTCAAGTCAGGCTGAAGATCAGAAAGTAATTGAAGACAAAGGTGAAGATGAAGCTATGGGGGACATGGTTGGTATTGAGATAGAGGAAAGAAGTAAGGAAGAATGGCAGAAAGGGAAAAGAAAGAAGGTCAATGCAAAGAGAAAGAAGGTAGATAAGACTGAAGAAACCCAATCAATATCCAAACCACTACCCTCCATTCCTGAACCCATTATACTTGACCCCTTCATGAACATTCATGGTGAAACAATCATTCCCAAGGAGGAACCAATTGATTGGGACACCATCAAATTGCCCACCTTCCTAACCTCTTCTCCATCATCAAAGAAGCAGAAAAGAAGAATCAAATTAACACCCTCTAAAGCCTCAATCAAATTCACACAGAAGCCTAAGTCCAAACCTCAAAACTCTAAAGATGATTATGTTCACATCTGTGACATAAAAGAATTTTCAGACATTGAACTCTATCTGGATGAGCTGGAGGATGTAAGGGGAATAGCTGCCTACAGACAGCTACCAGAAAGACTAGTGTTCAAATATAAAGGAGCTGGGGAAAGAACATGGCCTCTTCACAGAATTCTGAATGAAGGCTACACTACCTTGATTAGAGTCTACTCAGCCATACATAAGGATTCTGGCTTTACCAGAACTGCCAGGACTGAGATTTTCAACAAGATTGCCAACATAAGGAAAACTTGGAGGGAGCCCAATGCTTTACCTAGAACTTTACTCATTCAAGAGAGAGGTATTACAATTCACAAATCACCTCATTGGTTGATGGAGTTCAGAGACAACAAAGGAGTCAGAAGATTTTTCAGAATTGAAGATCAGCTAAAGATTGCCAGTAATGAAACTCTCAAGGATATGCAATCTAAGTTAGATATCAATGAAGAAGATGAAGCTGAATTCTACAGACAACTTCAACTTCAAATAGAGGAAAATGACAGGAGGCTAGGAAAGAAAACCAGGGATCAAAGGAAAAGAAAGTAATTTGCTCAAGCTAAAGGAGCACCCTTGGAAATAATGTATTTCTTCAATTTCATCTCAGCATATACAATTTTGCAGCACTTTTGAATTTCTGCTTAGTTACAGTTTATATATTTGTTAAGTGTTTTGTTATCATCAAGCTAAACCCAAATTTATGCCTACAGTTCTAGTAGACATAAATAGGGGGAGATTGTTAGGAATATGTGTATTAGTTTGATGATAAGTTCAGCAAAACACTTAAGTAGAAATCTAGTGTTTGTAGCCTCAACGGATAAGACCATCTTGGCTATCCGTTGAAGGAGTAGCCTTACTTAGCAATAAGTTTGGTATTGTAGCACATCTCACTCTCTGGTTTCAAGCTGTAATTCTTAGATGTTGTTAGGAGATAATCAGTCATGTTGACTACTAATGGATGTACAAGTAGGAGGGCTAATTGTAAATATTTCATGCCTTGTAATATTATACTTGTACAGAATGAGTAGGGATCATCAGCCTTTGCTTTATTATACTTGTATGCTCCATTCCTGGATTGCTAACAGCCTTTTTGCAAAGGTGAGTTAGATGATTAACAGAGCCATATTTTTGACACTGTTTCCTCGGAGCATCTGCAACAAATGCAAAGTTATTGCTTTTGTTTATTCCAACATTCCCATTTCTGTTTTTCTTCTTCTTTCCTGCATTCCCAGTCTTAACTTCCTTGATTGGTTTCTTGGGAGTTTGGTTCACCATGGGCTTCTTCTCAGCTTTAGGAGTTAGATTTGTTTCTGTGTATTTCTTCTCATTATCCTCATCAGCAAGCTCTTGCTTTATCACCAACTCAACTTCACTAAAATTTGCTTCACATGCCTTGAACAGAGGTGCATCTACTTTTCTTAGCATAACTGGGACATCTTCACTTATAATTGTTTTACCTCTGTCACCTTCAACCTTTTTGTTGTTGTTCAATGCATCATAATCCAAGTCAATAGCTATATTTGCACATGACTTGTTCTTCTCATGGTACTGACCAACTAGCTGAGATGCATTCCTGAATGACTTCAGTTTTGTAATATCCCATATTTTCATATATTATTATTATAATTACTTGGAATTATTTATGTGATTTTATGTGAATTTTAGTGAATTATCTGGTAATTGGAGTTGATGTTTTGGATGCTTATATGTGATATTCTTTGAGTATTCTAATTTTTGTATGTCTAGAATAAAATATAGATAATTGTGATATTTTTCTGGTAATTTTTGGACTGTTATATGATTTTATAATAATTTATGTGTTTAATAATTATTTCTGAATAATTATAAAACTATTTTATTGAGCCGGTAATCGTCCAACTTCAACTGTTTTTGCGTTTTTATAATTCGAAACTCTTCCGAAAACTCCTTCCTAAACTAATCTGGTAATTCCGGACATTTTTCATGTTTTGACTTTTTCGATCCGGATTACGGTTTGACCCGTGCACGGCCCGGCGCAAGATTTTCGGTACGATAACCATTTCGATAAATCAACAAAACCCGTATTCTCGAGAGACGGGATATTTTTACATTATTTTATCATAGGGTGTTTTATAAGAAGCTCAATTTTGATGATTATCCAATTTTGGTATTAAATTATATCATTTTATAGTTACTTAGCGGCTAAGTAATCTATTTTTGGATCGTTTTGCAGTTACTTAGCGGCTAAGCAACTAATTTATCGATCCAAAACGATCCAGAACGAACCAATATTCCGTAAATATAAATAGCCTATTTCTAATTTCATTTATTTCATTTATTCATTTGCAATCAGTAAAAATACAGTAAATACAGAGAAAAACCCTGGAAACTGATACGTTCATGAGAATCAAACGCACGAACGAGGACGGTACCGAACTCCGATTTGGGCGTGTAATATATCAAATCGAAACTCTCGAAAAATACTTTCTGATTCAACCAACCATTTCAGTGCAGAAATCAAGGTGATTTTCTTATTTAATTATTTTAATTCGAATTATTTAGGGAAAAAATATGAATTTTTGCAGACGTGATTATTTAAGTATTTTGATGATTCCATGTTATAGAGCATATTTTTCTGGTCAATTTCATATATTATACTTCAAAAATAGAGTTCAATAACACATAGTAATTGAAGTTTAATTTTCTGAAAATTCTTTGAAAAAGTGTTCTTGGTGTTCTTGAGGATCAAACGATCATTTGAGGGTGATGCAGATTTCAGAATTTGAAGTATGAGTAACCAAACTGTTCAGATTTTCATACTCTTTATGTTTATGCCATCAAATCATTCAAACGATGGGTAATTTATTAATTTCGTAATTTAGGATTTATACCCGAATTTGGGGCTTTTTGATTAAGCAATATTTGACTTGTTTTGATGGTTTGTATAGCTTTATGACGTTGTTTATAATCGATTTATGTACATAATTGCATCATTTGTTTTCCCGATCCGATTAACCGAGTTTCAAAGTTTTATCACTTTTACTTTCAATTTTCTGAATTATAGGATAATGGTTTGATGTTTATGAGGGCATGTTGAGATTGTACGCAGTTCAGGCATCATTTTCATATGTAGTTCATTGAGGTTGCTTGAGAAATCATCGAACTAGTGTTTTGGCCAGAAAGTGGCCGGACTTTGGTTCGTTCTTGGCCAAGAATCGATGGCATGTTCTTGTTGCTTGTTGTTTCTATTAGAATCGTGTTGTTGATGAGCATTGCATCGATTTGGTGCTGAAAATAGAGCCAAAAGCTCGTTGTTTGGGCTGGATCGGGGACTTACCGGAGCCGGAAGAGGCTGTCGGATTCTGGGCACCTTCCTCAGTTTCCGGCGGTGTTCTTCACCGACCCAGTACAACCTATTTCGTTACCCGTTCCCGACCCGAGTTCAATCCTCCTGATCCGTTTTCAAATCTTAAAAAATTGTTATGCAGTTTCTTTTTAAATTTTATTCTTCTTAAATTCTAGAAATCTATATTTTTTAATTCTAAAATTATTTTTAATACGAAATTAAATCTTAAATTATTTGATTAATTAATTTTAAGTGATAATTAATTATTTAATTAATTGATTAATTTAATTAATAATTGGTTAATTATTTTAATAAATTTTAAATTAATTTTAATTGATTTAATAATTAGATTTAATTATTTATTTTTCATTTAAAAATTCCGAAAAATAGTTTTGAGCTTAAAAATATTATTTTAAATTATTTTCCAGGCTCGATAATTCTTATAAAATTATTTTCGGGTGTTCGAGCCCTATTATTTAATTATTAAATGAGTAGGAGACCGTTTTTAATTCCGAAAAATGTTCAAAAATTCATATTAAATAAATCGTCCGTCCGTTTAATACAAAACGAACACCTCTAGACTCAGAAAAATATTCCGCTTTCAGTAAAAATACTTTCGAGACCCAAATCCTTTTGTTTCGAAAGGTCGCTTGTTTTACAAGTCATTCTGAGTCAATTATTGATCGATAAATCATATTTTTGACCCGATTTCAGTTTTAAACATACTGAGTCGAACCTTTTGATGAACCAAGTCATATGTGATATGAATTATGTGATACATGAGTTATGTGCTTATGTGCTATGTGGATCAAGAGTCCTGTGTTTGTCTGTTATATTTATGTATGGGCTATCGTATGGGTAGATGATAGGCTTTTGACGCACAGTTCGTCGAGTGATTATCGTCTAGGCGATTAAAGTTATATCTTTTAATTATAGATGTGGATCATTCGAGTTGATCAGGACAAGACGTTGGATAAAGAATAAGATGGAATGGTATTGGATATCTGGCTTCTAGCAATCGCAGGAGCATCATATCAATAAAGTGTTAAAAAGAAAGACGGTGATGTTTTGAGACAGAATGTCAGAATAAATGTGTCTTCGCGCGTGTGACTAACTGCTAAATCTCAAAGGCAAGTATCCCTATCATCACTTATTGTTCAAGTGATATTTATTTTAAATCTTTTGATGCAAGTATTGCTTTCCCTATTCTCAGCTCAAAATAGATAAATGTTTTACATATCGCTGAATTAAATAATTCTGTTTATGCAAATTCTCATCTGCTATACAATGTTTGGAATAGTCAAGTGATTTTATTTATCCAATTATCGGATTTATAAATATTTTGGATTTTGAGAAAAGTGATTTGGTTACGAATATTCCTACCCAAGAAATGGGGGAATAAAATTATTTTGGGTGTCAATTATTATGACCCCTTTTTCAATAAAAGGTTTTAAGATTGGATCATAATTGCATAAGTGACCGGGATGGACGGTCCAGCGGAGGGCTATTTCTAAGTGTCATGTGGAATATTATGACACAATTTTTGCCACAGGCAGGTATATTGCCTTTTGTTTGAGTACTCGTGTTTTTGGGGTCACGTTTCTACGAATCATGACCCAGTGCTATCACACGGGATGATCAGCATGTAATAGTACGTCCGTCGGAGAATGGTCCCAATCTAAATTATCATATCATTTTTTATATTCATAGAATAAATGATTTATCAACTGTTTCTGTTTTGGAATAATGGTAAAATGTAGTTTTGATTCAGATTCTGATCTATGATGATACTTACGTTGTTGTTAAATATCAAAGGTGGTATTAGTATAGATGATTGACGTTGACTTCAGTATGGGATGTTGTGAGCATCAAAGTTCGTATTGATATATAATTTGATATGACAGCAAAATAAGTATTAACTTCAAGAGTTCGGTTTTGAGTAAAGTTTATGATTCAATTCATAATCATTGTTCATGTTACTGTGGTTTACGATATTTCCGTAAACACTATTTTATGAGTTTTATTCTCGTCAAGATTCAAAGTATTGCTGAAGCATTTCGCTCAAAACTATCAAAATGATTTTGAATACAATTAAGGAATCAATTCAGGGGTTCCTCGATTAAAATTTTATGATTCAGCAATTATGATTTTAAAATGTTCTGCGCTAATGCAGATGTCGGTTTTATATCAAAACGACCCTATATTCGCTACAATGATCTTGTTGAGCATTTCTTTCTCTCATACTTGCCTGTTTTCAAATTTAACCTCCAGTGAGGATTAGCTTGCGCTATTTAGCCGCGTAATTCGAGGAAGCAAAGAAGAAGATTTTGGAAGGTGGTTGGTCTAGGGTTTGCGTACTAGTGTAAGTTTTATTGTATAAAGATATTTATATTATATTATATTATATTATAATTGTGTATTTTATAGTTGGGCCTAGTATACTTCTTTTCGAAGTTATACTAGTGGGTTAAGTTTTGAGATTGAGAATTGTTGAAAAGAGTTTTAAAAGAAAGTGAAAAATTTATTTGTGGAATTTGGATATCTTGTTTCTAGAACTGTAACCTTAAAAGATCTTGGATTAGTTTGGTGTCATTTATGCTAAATATCTTTTGCTGGCATTTGTTTATTGATTAAACAGGTTAATTTGGATTGAGGTTTCATAGTGACGACCAAATCCCCTGACCCCGGATTTGGGGGCGTTACAGGTTTCACCTTATTATTCTCTATCATTTCTCTTAACGCACCTTCTATTTCACTAACACACTTCAGCTTGTTCTTTAGATATTTATTATCTTGCTTGACTGTCTCAAGCTCCACAAGAAGTAGCTCAAACTTTTGTTTCTCACTCTCAAGCTTCTCATTAGCTTTTGATAACCTATTGACCTCCTCGGTAGCTGCTACCATGCTAGTATGGATGTGGAATATTTTTATGCTCATTTTTTCAACAGTCTCCTTATATTGACTTTCATTTAAATCAATAGTGGTAAGAGTTGGTACCTGTGTTTTTGATGAGGATGACTCTCCTTCCTCCAAGGTCATGAGTGCATAGTTTCCTACTTCCTCATCATCAACATTATCAGAATCATCCCAACTCTTTCCTTATACAATATAAGCTTTACCCTGTTGCTTTCTTAGAAGAGCCTCATACTTTGCCTCCAATTCAAGTTAGGCCTTGTCCTTTTTCACTTTCTTTTGCTTTCTACATTATGTGGCAAAGTGGCCCAATTCATCAAAATTGAAATATTTAATTTTTGATATGTCAATAGATCCAGTCTTGTAGCCACTTTTGCCACCAGAGTTGTACTGAGTTTTTCCTTTCCAGCTGTTGTCCTTATTAAATGTATGTCCTTTATTTTTGAAGAACTTTGGCTTCTTTACTATAATGTTAGAGAATTTCCTTGCTAAGTAAGCTATGGACTGATCTAACTCATCCAGTTCATCCAAGATATAGAATTCATCCTCTTCAAGTTCAAGAATAACTTGCTTCTGTGGTTCCTTGTTCTTTTGTTCATTACTTGAAGCAACTGGAGTCTGGATTTCTAGTTTATCATCAGATGACTGGATGTCATTAACAACTCGTGCACTTGATCCATCAATAATATGCCATTGACCAGCTCTTAGATATTTTCTTTGGATCATTTCCAGTTCATAGGTTTTTAGAATACCATACAAAACCTTCAGTGTCATTATGCTCAAGTCTCTCCCTTCTTTTATAGCTGAAATCTTTAGTTTTGGATGGTCAGGAAGGGGGAACAAAAACTTCAAGTTAACCTCCTCAGCTTCATAGTATTTGTCATGAAGCTGCAAGTCATTAATCAGCTTATTGAATCTTTCAAAAATATCAGTTATACTCTCCTTTGGTTTAGCCATAAAACCCTCATACTGAGATACCAAGATCCTCCTTTAATTTGACCTAACTTCCTCTGTTCCCTCACATAGAATTTCTATTTTCTCCCAGATCTGTTTGGTTGTGTCATAGTTGATAATGTTATTGTACATTACATTGTCAAGTGACACTATCATAATTAGTTGCAAACCACTATCCAGAGAGACTTTCTCCTTTTCAATATCACAGTACTTTGAGGGATCCTTAGGATCATAATGAGCTGGGATGACCATGTCTCCATCTGTAGATTCCTCAATCTTTCCATGAGAGTGAAAGGACCAATCTTGAGGATCTGAACATATAATAGGTTGGCCATCTTTATAAAAAGCAACATCTTCTTTTTGAATAATGTATAGTTGGCTTTATCAAAGGTTTGTATCTTGATACTGTTTAGCTTCTGTGTATTCATTCTTCCAATATCTTTAATCTGTTTGCTTTCAGATTTTTCTCTGATACCACTTGTTAGGTAATGAATACAACATAGAGGGGGGTGAATGTGTTTTGGATATTTTTAAGGCTTTTGAATGTTTGTTACTTGGTTAACAAAGCAGATTAGAAATGCAGTAATATTATGTTGGCTAAAATAAAACAGTACACATAATATTTCAAAACTCACTTAATTTTGTATTAAAATCAAGCTAGTGTCTTAATACAAATTCTGGGTTCTTTGTAAGTAAAGAACTCAGCTTCTTCCTTGAGAGAGTTACAAGAAAAACTAGATCTATTTGATACATTTAGAAAGCAAAGGACCAGTGTTTACTTTATAGAACACAGGTTTACACAGCATGCAATAAGATGTATTAAACCCTACTTTAAGTTATCTCTAAAGCTTATCAATTTTGGCTTAGTGTATTTTTACAAATCGTGTAGGTCTGTGACTTTCCTTTGTCAGTTAATCTTGGCCTTTGATCTTGCACTCCAAGCTGCTTTTGTAGACTTTTTAATCTAAGTGATTAGATTGTTTGTTGATTGATAATCTTAAATATTTAACTTGTATGTATTCTATACTTGAGGTTCATATCGAGATCTCAAGTTTGATCTATAGAGAACTGACATCTTGATAAGTATAATGGCTTATCGAGATCTCTTAGTTTTTATAAGTGTCTTTGATTTGTCGAGTTCTCTGAGTTCTCTACAGGTGAACTTGGCTTGTCGAGGTCTCCAAATTCCTGCATATAGAAATGATTTGTCGATATCTCTGAGATCTCTATAAGCATTTTGACCTGTCGATATCTCTGAGATCTCTAATGAGAAAATTTACTTGTCAATATCTCCAATCTTCATTTTGACTTGTCGATGTCTCTAAGTTCTCTAATGCAGAAATGACTTGTCGATATCTCAGAGATCTCTATATACATTTTGACTTGTAGATATCTATGAGATCTCTAATGATAATTTGACTTGTCGATTGTTAGGGTGAAAACAAGCTCTAATAATACACGCAAGTATACGTGTTCACAAGTAATATAGAATACTTTCTAGTTCGTTCCCACAGAGACTCAGACTAATTATGTTCAATTAACACTCACTCACCAATGTATAATTACTTCTCAATGTTAAGACAAAAACACTTAGATTTGATTAACTAATTATTAACTACAATTAACTACGAGAATTAAGCACTTAATTGACACTTAAATTAACAATATTAAAACACACATGAGATCATAACTTCATTACTACTTCCTTCAATAGTTATTATTATTACCCTTAGCATGTAACGGTGATGATATTAATCGAACAACACGAAACTGATAAAAGCCAACTTTCATTGTACTAATACCATTCTACCAAGCATCCAAAATTAAGATAGAAGTTGAATATGCATCAATTATATTGAGACCCTATATGTCTACAGAATTTGACAACATAACGATTTAAGCACAAGTTATTCCTTATGATTACACAGGGTAAGTAAAACGGTTAGAGATACCCACTGATCATGCATACATATACATGAACCTATGCTAGCATGGCAAGTTCTAAACCTCAAGATCCACCATCGTTTCACAAGAGATTAACACCCTATCTTATATGTTCGCGACACACATAAGACGAATAAGCACAACCAATACTAGATATCATACAATCATCACACACTAAGGTATTAAACAACTAACTAAAGAATTCCATAGTAAATCCGATACGACCCCGTGATCACGATTAGCCCATGATTGAACTCATCGTCACCATGGGTTCATATGAAAACATGATAATAACACACGGGAATAATAACTAAAACTACTTATATTAAACCAGAGTACGTTACAAGAGTAAATAGGTTCAAAGAAAAGAAAACTAGCATCCAACATTACAACGAAATAAAGAATCATAAGAAAATATGCTTCCTCTTCGTTGCGATGTGCTAAAACGGTCTTCTTCCTTATCTCCTCGCTCCTTGGTGAATACTATGATTCAACACACGTGAAACGTCTGTGAAAACTACTTATATAGGAGTCCCACAAAACCCAGCTATCTCAGAAGTTGGAAGCTCAACAGAATTAGGAGTCTAAAATAATTATTTTAAATTTCCGTCCCTGAGCGGCCGCTCAGCATTCCTGAGCGGGCGCTCAGACCCCTTCTAGAAAATGCTCTGTTTTTGCTCCCGTTCTTTGCTGCATTCTGCTCCTATCTTCCCACTTGCAATGCCAAACACATGCCAAGGCTTATTCTTGACGAAATCTCTCCACAAATGTAAGTAATACCCTGAAATGCACAAACACTAGAAAAACGCATTAAATACACAAAATACTTGATTTCAAGACACCAATTTAAGTTATTATAAGACGTTCTAAGTGGTATAAAATGCCACTTATCACACCCCCAAACTTAAATCGATGTTTGTCCTCAAGCGTCACAGACTCAAAAATAAAACAAAAACATGCATGAATGCAATCTATATGAAATGCAGCGATCCCCCTTACTACGACCAAACCAACCAACTTACGACATCTCAACAAATGCAATTAGGCGAATAAAGATCAATCAAATCATGCAAACTAACATACAGCCGGAAACGTGGTGTGTGCGGATGCTTAACAGATATGCTTCGAAACTGGATCAATTATCATAACTCGACTATCCTCAAGATAATCACATGATCATACGAAGAATAAAATTCTAGGCACAAAATGACTTATACACTTCAAGATTACTGGAGCTTATTACGGAATCACGCTTTTTATTTAACATAACAAACAAATGCTTATTTGACCGTGCAATGAGTGAGGTCCACAAAAGACTTATGCAATGGTATCCATGTAGCGAACGTTAGGTTAGCGGATCCCAGACTATAAAAGCCTTAGGTCACTAGGCACAAAGTCCCCAAAGAACTTAATAACTCGAATACCAAAGAGCCCACTCGTGATCAATTATGCATTAACTCTCTATTTTTTTTCTTTTCGTCTCTTTTTTTATTTTTTTCTTCTTTTTTTCTTTTTTTTTCTTTTTTTTTCTTTCTATATTTTTTTTCAATATTTCTGAGCAAGTGCGTTTCGCTCCATCTTGCTCAACCCTAGACTACTCGCATAAAAATACGAGCCGGCTACTAGCCATTTGACGCCTAGCCACAATTAGCAAAGAATTCCAATTTTTCACTCCAATTTTTTTCTTTTCATGCCTTTTATCACTAAGAACCTATTTTAAATTCTAAGCGTAATCAATAGATTAACCTTGAAAACCATGACAACAATCTAGTCCTAAAGCATTCTCTAAGACTTAGTGAAATTACAAGTGTTTCTAGAATGCACGTCAACCTACAAGACTCACCATCACTTTAACGCTATCACTACACTCGCATCAACATCACAAATCAATTGGTAAAGCAACGCAAAAGGGATCATGGTATATGCATGAGCTACATGACATGATAAATAAAGCTATAAAATAAAATAAAAAAAACTATATGATAAACATATGCAATTATATGAACTAAACTATCATGAATATGCAATTATATGACACACGCATAAAATATTCCTTAACTACCACCCCCAAACTTAAAATCTTCACTGTCCCCAGTGAAGGGAGAGATCATTATCATCATCACCCTCAGAGGGTGGAGTATCAGGAGGCGAATACGCAGAGTCTACACCAAAAACTAGCCACTGGATGTCAGCTCCAAGGCCTCTAAAAGCAGTCCCAAGCGCAAGGGTGAGCTCCTGAGCAAACCTGCTATGCGTCTTGTACATAGCATCATTCCTCCTCGACAGCCTCCTATACTCGGCATCAGCCATCCCAGCACCCTCCTGAGCTCTAGAAGAGCCTGCCTCATCATGCCCTGGTCTCGCCATGATAGCACCGCATGCTGGACGCCCTCCTGAAAGACGATAACCCATCCCATGCTCCTCAGGCTCTCCACCAGTCCACTCATGCATCGCATTCGAAGTCTCGGAATCAATAGGAGCGGCCGGCAGCTGTAACTGCTCGTGAGAAGGCCACTGAACTCCTGCTGCTCGGCAAAGCTTTGTAACAGTAGATGCATAAGGGATGTTCATGTGCTTCGCTCCCCTCAAAAACTTCATAATTCCTTGGTAGATAAACTCACCAAGGTCCACATTGTACTCCTCATTCAAAATACCCCATAATAACTGTGCTCGCTCAACTGTAACCTCATGTGCATGTGAAGTAGATAGAATATTAGCACAAATAAAGGCATTCCATGCACAGGCATACCTATTCATCGCAATCACCGGAAAATGACGATACTCGTTAGTCCCAGTCTTGAATGTCCAAACCGTGCCCAGCCTACAGAGAGTAGCATAAATCAAATCCAAGTCCCAATCCTCAGCAGTCTTCTCATTCCAATTCTCCTCCGTGGGCTTCCTCTGTCGCTGCCCAATCACACGGTGAATCGCCTCAGGGTGATCATCCACCGTCATCCCTCGCGCAACAGAAAACCCATTATTTTCAGCCTTCGCATTCGCATAGAACTCGCGAACCACGCTCATCGGAACTGCCTCTGGTGACTCACAAAAAGCAATCCAACCCTTCTCAGCAATTATTAGCAACAATTCACCATTCCTCCCCGATGGTAAGAATCCCCTCTCCTTCAAAATCGGCTTACCCAGAAGCCTAGTATACTCCTCCTCAGCAGCCCTATCAAACAAACGAGGCCTCGCAGCAGTACCCCTTGAAGAATCAGCAATAGGAACAGTGCTGCTGCTATCAATAGTCCTGGATCTCTTGGGTGCCATTGAAACTGAGAAAAAGTGCTTAAGGTTTGTGTTTTTGAATATGGGAGAGAGTTTAATTTTTGAAAGTGTATGGGGAGTATATGGAATAGTTGTATATATATAGGATCGAGATTAGGGTTTAAATTTGATTAGGAGTGGGTTTTGAGGGTTAAAAATGTGGGTAATGGGAAGATAATTTGTGGGTAGTGGGGCTGTGTTTTTTATTTTTATGTTTTCTGATTTTTTTTGGATTTTTCTAAGGCTTAAAAAAAATTCTGCCAGTCGGGCCCTGAGCGGTCGCTCAGCAAAGCTGAGCGGGCGCTCAGGGGTCTTCTGGAAATATAATTTTCTTACCCTGTTTTTCTGATTTTTTTATGGTTTTGGATAGGTTACGAACTTCTAAGGGTGCCTATAACAACAAATCATGGGTTGCATCCCAAGAAGCGCTTCTTTTTCGTCATTAGCTTGATGTAGCGTACCTTACTGAAGTTGACAATAAAACGGCACTAACCACTTCCCGGTTTGCCGTGTCCCCATAGTAATGCTTCAAACACTGACCATTAACCTTGAATGCTTGGTCCGGATCATTCTCACAAATCTCCACCGCTCCATGTGGAAACACAGTTTTGACAATAAAAGGTCCAGACCACCTTGATTTCAACTTTCCAGGAAAAAGTCGGAGACAAGAGTTGAATAAAAGAACTTGCTGCCCCGGCACAAATGACTTAGGATATAGCTTCCTGTCGTGCCACATTTTCACCTTTTCCTTGTATATTTTGTTGTTCTCGTACGCTTGGAGTCGAATTCATCAAGTTCATTTAACTGAAGCATTCGCTTCTTACCAGCTGTATCTAGATCAAGATTTAACTTCTTCAACGCCCAATAGGCCTTATGCTCAAGCTCCGCAGGTTAATGACATCCCTTAGCGTACACAAGTTGAAATGGGGACATCCTAAGTGGAGTCTTATATGTTGTTCTGTAAGCCCACAAAGCTTCATCGAGCTTTAAAGACCAATCATTCCTTGACGGACAAACAACTTTCTCTAGAATGCGCTTGATCTCTCTATTAGACACTTCCGCTTGACCATTCATTTGCGGATGATAGGCAGTAGCAACACGATGATTCACATTGCAGCGCTGCATCATAGAAGTGAACTTACGGTTGCAGAAATGTGACCCCTCATCACTTATGATTACTCGTGATGTTCCAAACCTTGTGAAAATCTGCTTATGAAGAAAATTCAACACTACCTTTGCATCATTCGTCGGTAGAGCCTTGACTTCTACCCATTTTGAGACATAATCGACTGTCAGCAAGATGTACTGATTATTACAGGACGAGACAAATGGTCCCATTAAATTGATTCCCCACACATCAAAGACCTCGACTTCAAGCATCACATTTAACGGCATCTCATCCTTCCTCGTAAGATTTCCCACTCTTTGGCAACGATCACACCTTAAAAAGAACTGATGAGCATCCTTAAACAAAGTAGGCCAGAAAAAACCTGCTTACAGAATATGAGCTATCGTCTTCTCACC
Organism: Apium graveolens; assembly: GCF_009905375.1. Lineage (NCBI taxonomy): Eukaryota > Viridiplantae > Streptophyta > Magnoliopsida > Apiales > Apiaceae > Apium > Apium graveolens. Next base: position 201,817,669 of record NC_133655.1, on the reverse strand, counting down.
ACCATAATGTCCACCATAAACTGTGGAGTGGCAGTCTCGTAAAATCCCCTCCGTCTCACAGAATGGGATACATCTCCTGATGATCTGGTCAGCTCCCTGTCTGAACAAATACGGTTCATCCCACATATACCACTTCACCTCATGCAGATATTTCTTCTTTTGAGCTGTATTCATATTAGGAGGCATTATATTGCTGACAAGATAGTTCACAATATCTGCGAACCATGGCTCTTCCTCCTGAACTATGAACAACTGCTCATCAGGAAAAGATTCGTTGATCAATGTCTTATCATGTGAAGTAGACTCGGGATTCTCCAATCTAAAGAGATGGTCAGCTACTTGATTCTCAATACCTTTTCGATCCTTGATCTATAACTCAAATTCATGTAGCAAGAGCACCCAACGAATGAGTCTAGGCTTCGAATCCTTCTTGGAAACCAAATAGCGAATGGTCGCATGATCAGTGAACACTGTCACCTTTGTCCCAAGCAAATAAGATCAAAATTTTTCAAAACCAAAGACTATAGTCAAGAGCTCCTTCTCAGTAGTGGTGTAGTTCATTTGAGCTCCATTTAAAGTCTTACTAGCATAGTAGACTGTTAGGGCGAAAACACGCACGCAAGTAATATAGAATACTTTCTAGTTCATTCCCACAGAGACTCGGACTAAATTATTGTCTAATTAAACTCACTCACCAATGTATGATTACTTCTCAATGTTAAGATAATAACACCTAAAATTGTTGATTAAATATTAACTATAATTAACTACTTAATTAACCACTTAACTAACACTTCAATTTATCAATAATAAAACACTCATGAGATCACAACTTCATTATTACTTCCTTTTATAGCCATTGTTATTACCTTTAGCATGTGACAGTGATGATATTAATCGAATAACACAAAACTGATAAAAGCCAACTTTCATTGTACTAATACCATTCTACCAAGCATCCACAATTAAGATAGAAGTTGAATAGTCATCAATTATGTTGAGTTCCTATATGTCTACAGAAATTGACAACACAACAATTTAAGCACAAGTTATTCCTTTTAATTACATAGGGCAAATAAAACTGTTAGAGTTACCCACTAATCATGCTCAACGTACATGAACCTATGCTAGCATGGCAAGTTCTAAATCTCAAGATCCACCGTTGCTTCACAAGAGATTAACACCCTATCTTATATGTTCGCGACGCACATAAGACGAATACGCACAACCAATACTAGATATCAAGCAATCATCACACACTAAAGTATTAAACAATTAACTAAAGAATTCCATAATAAATCCGTTGCAACCCCATGATCACGATTAGCCCATAATAGAATTTATCGCCATCATGGGTTCATATGAAATCATGATAAACAAACACAAGAAAATAATAACTAAACTAATTATATCAAAACAGAGTACGTCACAAGAGTAAATAAGTCAAAGCAAGAAAACTAGCATCCAACGTTACAACGAAACAAGAATCACAAGAATATATGCTTCCTCTTCGTTGCGGTGTGCTAAATCGGTCTTCTTCCTTATCTCCTTCGCTTCTTGCGTAAAACACAATCTAAAACATAATCCCCTTAATACTCTCCATGAAAACGTCTCAAATCTACCTATATAATAGTCCCATAAATCTCAGATAACATAGAAGTTGGAAGCCAAACAGAAGTAGAAGTCTAAAATAATTTATCTTTTTCCCCGACCCTGCGCGGCCGCTCAGCATTGCTGCGCGGGCGCGCAGGCCTCTAGTGGAAAAAATCCAGTTTTGCTCTGTTTCTTCGCCGTAATCTGCCCATTCCTTTCCTCTCGCAATGGTGAACACATGCCAAGGCTTATTCTTGATGATTCCTCCCCTGAAATGCAACTAATACCCTGAAATGCATAAACACTAGAAAAACGCATCAAATACACAAAATACTTGAATTCAAGACACCAATTTAAGCCATTTTAAGACGTTCTAAGTGGTATAAAATGCCACTTATCACACCCCCAAACTTAAATCGATGCTTGTCCTCAAGCGTCACAGACTCAAAAACAAATAAAAATATGCATGAATGCAATCTATATGAAAATACAACGATCCCCCTTACTACAATTAACCAACCAAATTGTCACATCTCAACGAATGCAGTTAGACAACTAAAGATCAATAAACTCATGCAAACGGACATACAGCCAGAAATGTGGTGTGTGCAAATGCTTAACAGATATGCTTCGAAACTAGACCAATTACTATGACTAGACTATCCTCAAGGCAATCCTACGATTACACAAAGAATAAAAATTCTAGGCACAAAGTGATATACAACACTACAAGAACTCTGGAGCTTACTACGGAATCGTGCTTTTTATTTACAACTCAAATGCTTATTTGACCGTGCAATAAGTGAGGTCCACAAAAGACTTATACAATGATATCCATGTAACGAGCGTTAGGTTAGCGGATCCCAGACTCTAAAAGCCTTAGGTCACTAGGCACAAAGTCCCCTAAGAACTTAATAACTCGAATACCAAAGAGCCCACTCTTGATCAATTATGCAAAATTTTTTTTTTTTATTAACTTCTGAGCAAGTGCGTTTCGCTCCATCTTGCTCAACCCTAGACTACTCGCAACATATGCGAGCCGGCTACTAGCCATTTGACGCCTAGCCACAACTAGCAACAACTTCCATATTTTTTTCTCCAAAATTTTTTCTTTTTTCATGTCTTTATCACTAAGAACCTATAATCGAATTCTAAGCATAATAAGTAGATTGACCTTGAAAACAACCAAATCATAACAACAATCTAGCCCTTACGCATTCTTTAAGACTTAGTGGACTTACAATTGTTTCTAGCATGCATATCAACCTACACAACTTAATATCACTTTAATGCTATCACTACACTCGCATCAATATCACAATTCAGTCGATAACTTATTGCAAAAGGGATCATGGTAAATGCATGAGCTACATGACATTTATAAAAAAACTATATGGCATAAATTATGCAACTATATGAACTAAACTATCATGAATATGCAACTAAATGACACACACACAATATTCCTTAACTACCACCCCCAAACTAAAAATCTTCACTGTCCTCAGTGAAAGTAGTAGAAAGGAACACAGGGTATACCTACTCGGAGTCATCATCATCACCCTCAGTGGGTGGAGTATCAGGCGGTGGGTATGCAGAGTCCTCACCAAAAACTGGCCACTGGATATCAGCTCCAAGGCCTCGAAAAGCAGTCCCTAACGCAAGGGTGAGCTCCTGAGCAAACCTGCTCTGCGTCTCATACATGGCATCCATCCGCCGTGAAAGCCTCCTATACTGGGCATCACCCATCCCAGCACCCTCCTGAGCTCTCGAAGAACCAGCCTCACCACGCCCTGGCCTAGCCATAGTAGCACCTCGTGCTGGACGCCCTCCTGGAAGACGATAACCCAGCCCACGCTCCTCAGGCTCACCACCGGTCCACTCCTACATCCCATTCAGAGTGCCAGAATCAATCGGAGCTGCTGGCAACTGCAACTGCTCATGAGCCGGCCAGTTCACTCCCACTGCTCGGCATAGCTTCGTAACCGTGGATGCATAAGGAATGTTCATATGCTTTGCTCCCCTCAAAAACTTCAGAATTCCTTGGTAGATAAACTCACCAAGGTCCACATAGTACTCATCATTCAGAATTCCCCACAACAACTGTGCTCTCTCAACTGTGACCTCGTGTGCATGTGAAGAAGGCAAAATATTAGCACATATTAATGCATTCCATGCACGGGCATACCTGTTCATGGCGATCGCCGGAAAGTGACGATACTCATTATTGGCTGGACTGCGGTTCCAAACTGTGCCCGGTCGACAGAGAGTCGCACAAATCAAATCCAAGTCAAAATCCTCAGCAGTCTTTTCATTCCAGTTCTCCTCCTCGGGCTTCCTCTCTCGCTGTCCAATCACACAGCGAATCGCCTCAGGATGATAATCAATCGTCAGCCCACGGACTACAGAAAACCCATTCTTTTCAGCCTTCGCGTTCGCGTAGAACTCGCGAACAACGCTCATCGGTACTGCTTCGGGTGACTCACAAAAAGCTATCCACCCCTTCTCTGCAATCATGGGCAACAACTCACCATCCCTCCCTGATGGTAAAAACCCCCTCTCCTTCAGAATTGGCTTCCCCAACAGCCTAGTGTACTCCTCCTCCGCAGCTCTGTCAGTTAACCGAGGCCTCGCAGCAGTACCCCTCGATGAATCAGCAGTAGGAACTGTGCTGCTGCTGTCAATAGTGCGTGCTCTCTTGGGTGCCATTGATTCGTGAATAAAAGTGTATAAGAACTGATTTTTGATGTTTGTGAGAGGGTTTAAGTGTAGGAAGCTTTGTGGGAGATATGTAGGATAGGTGTATGTATATATAGGGTGTGGATTAGATTAGGGTTTGGGAATTAAGGGATAAAATGATGGGGTAGTGGGAACAATTCGTGGGTTTATGGGCTAAAACTGTTTTTTGTGTTTTTGTTTGTTTTTTTTTCTCTGAACTGTAAAAAAATTTCTGGAACTCGACCCCTGCGGGGCCGCTCAGCATATCTGCGCGGGCGCGCAGAGGGTCTCTGGAAAAAAAAAATTTCAGCCCCTGTTTTCTGATTTTTTTGTGTTTTTGGATAGGTTATTAACTTCTAAGGGTTCCTGTAACAACAATTCATAGGTTGCCTCCCACGCAGCACTTCTTTTTCGTCATTAGCTTGACGTTTCGTACCTTTCTCAAATAGTCAACAAAATGGCACTAACCACCTCTCGGTTTGCCATGTCCCCATAGTAGTGCTTCAACCGCTGACCGTTAACCTTGAATGCTTGGTCCGCATCATTCTCAAAAATTTCCACCGCTCCATGTGGAAACACAGTTTTGACAATAAAAGGTCCAGACCACCTTGATTTCAACTTCCCAGGAAAAAGTCGGAGCCGAGAGTTGAATAAAAGAACTTGTTGCCCTGGCACAAATAACTTAGGATGTAGCTTCCTATCGTGCCACCTCTTCACCTTTTCCTTATACATTTTGTTATTCTCGTACGCTTGTAGTCGAAATTTATCAAGTTCATTAAGCTGAAGCATTCTTTTCTTACCAGCTGCATCTAAATCCAGGTTCAATTTCTTCAATGCCCAGTAGGCCTTATGCTCAAGCTCCGCCGGTAGATGACATCCCTTACCATACACCAACTGAAACGGTGACATCCCAAGTGGAGTTTTGTATGCTGTTCTGTAAGCCCAAACAGCTTCATCGAGCTTTAAAGACCAATCCTTCCTTGACGGACAAACAACCTTCTCTAGAATGCGCTTTATCTTTCTGTTAGACACTTCCGCTTGACCATTTGTTTGCGGATGATAGGCAGTAGCTACTCGATGATTCACATTATAACGCTGCATCATAGAAGTGAACTTACGGTTGCAAAAATGCGATCCTTCATCACTTATGATTACCCGAGGTGTTCCAAACCTTGTGAAAATTTGCTTATGAAGAAAATTTAGCACTGCCTTTGCATCATTTGTCGGTAAAGCTTTAACTTCGACCCATTTTGAGACATAATCGACTGCCAGCAAGATGTACTGATTATTGCAAGACGAGATAAAAGGCCCCATGAAATCGATTCCCCATACATCAAAGACCTCGACTTCAAGCATCATATTTAATGGCATCTCATCCTTCCTTGACAAATTTCCCACTCTTTGGCAACGATCACACCTTAAAACAAACTGATGAGCATCCTTGAACAAAGTAGGCCAGAAAAAACCTGCTTGCAGAATACGAGCTGCCGTCTTCTCACCTCCATAGTGTCCCCCATAAATCGTGGAATGGCAGTCTCGTAATATCCCCTCCGTCTCACAGAACGGGATACATCTCCTGATGATCTGGTCAGCTCCCTGTCTAAACAAATATGGTTCATCCCACATATACCACTTCACCTCATGCAGAAACTTCTTCTTTTGAGCGGATGTCAAATTAAGAGGCATTATATTGCTGACGAGATAGTTTACAATATCTGCAAACCATGGTTCTTCCTCCTGAATTACAAACAACTGCTCATCCGGAAAAGATTCATTGATTAACGTCCTATATTGTGAAGTAGAATCGGGATTCTCCAACCTAGGGAGATGGTCAACTACTTGATTCTCAGTACCTTTTCTATCTTTGATCTCTAACTCAAATTCCTGAAGTAAAAGCACCCAACGAATGAGTCTCGGCTTCGAATCCTTCTTAGAAACCAGATAGTGAATAGCTGCATGATCAGTGAATACTGTTACTTTCGTACCAAGCAGATAAGATTGAAATTTATCAAAGCCAAAGACTATAGCCAAAAGCTCCTTCTCAGTAGTGGTGTAGTTCAATTGGGCACCATTTAAAGTCTTACTCGCATAGTAGACCACATGGAAGAGATTTTTCTTGCGTTGTCCCAGAACTGCACCTACCGTATAATCACTCGCATCACACATCATCTCAAACGGTTCTGTCCAATATGGTGCTGTAATAACTGGTGCAGTGATCAAACTCTCCTTGAGAGTCTCGAATGCTGCCAAACATTCATCATCAAATTTGAACGGCACATCTTTCTCAAGCAAATTGCACAACGGCTTAGATATCTTTAAAAAGTCCTTGATGAATCGCCGATAAAAACCCGCATGACCAAGAAAACTACGGATTCCTTTCACAGAATTAGGTGGGGGAAGATTTTCAATGACTCCCACCTTGGCCTTGTCCACCTCCAGACCCTTGCTAGAGACCTTATGCCCAAGGATAATGCCTTCACGCACCATAAAATGACATTTCTCCCAATTAAGCACCAAATTAGTTTCCACGCATCTTTTGAGTACGGCGCGCAGATTATTCAAACATTCATCATATGAGTGTCCAAAGACGGAGAAGTCATCCATGAACACTTCGACGTTATTTCCAATCATGTCAGAGAATATAGCCATCATACATCTCTGAAAAGTGGCCGGGGCGCCACATAACCCAAATGAAACTCTGCGAAAAGCAAATGTGCCAAATGGACAAGTGAAGGTAGTCTTTTCCTGATCCTCTGGTGCAATACAAATCTGATTATACCCGGAATAACCATCCAGAAGACAAAAATACTCATGACCCGCCAATCTGTCAAGCATTTGATCAATAAATGGAAGGGGGAAGTGATCCTTCCTTGTGGCTTTGTTCAATTTTCTATAATCCATGCATACTCTCCATCCTGTAACTGTTCGAGTAGGGATGAGCTCATTCTTTTCATTTGCGACCACAGTGATACCTCCCTTCTTAGGTACACATTATACGGGGCTCATGCACGAGCTGTCAGAAATAGGATAAATGATGCCTGCATCTAGCCATTTCAGAATTTCTTTCTTCACCACCTCCTTCATGATGGGATTCAGCCTTCGCTGCTGTTCCACAGTTGGCTTACTACCTTCCTCTAGCAGAATTTTATGCATACAATATGAAGGACTTATCCCCTTGATGTCTTCTATGGTCCATCCTATAGCCGATTTGAATTCTCTCAAAATCCTTAAGAGCTTGTCTTCCTCACTACCTGAAACGTCAGATGAAATAATAACAGGTAACGTATATGAATCACCTAAAAAAGCATACCTCAAGTGTTCAGGTAATGGTTTGAGCTCCAAGGTAGGTGCTTCCTCTATTGATGGTTTGAGCTTCCCTTCAGCATTCTTAAGGTCAGAAGTACCAAGAGATTCAAATGGTATGTCCAGCTTTCGCTTCCATGGAGAAGCGTTCAGATATTGTAATTGCTCGTTGCTATCTTCATCATCACTGTCAAAATCCCCCACTAAGGCCTTTTCTAATGCATCAGACATTAGCATGTGATCGAGTTCCGAAGTAACCGCAGTATCAATCACATCCACTTTTAAGCACTCCTCATCTTCTGTAGGGAATTTCATTGCCTTGAATACATTGAAGGTCACATCCTGATCTTGGACCCGTATAGTAAGTTCACCTTTTTGCACATCTATCAAGGTACGGCCAGTAGCCAAGAAAGGCCTTCCCAAGATTATGGGAATCTTCTTATCTTCCTCAAAATCCAGAATAACAAAATCTGCTGGAAAGAAGAGCTTATCCACCTTGACGAGCACATCCTCAACTATGCCTCTTGGGTAAGTAATGGAACGGTCAGCCAATTGTAGCGACATGTATGTAGGTTTTGGATCAGGCAGATCCAGCTTTTTAAAGATCGACAACGGCATCAGATTAATGCTTGCTCCCAAATCACAAAGGCACTTGTCAAAAGTTAGATTGCCAATGGTGCAAGGAATGGTGAAGCTTCCTGGATCTTTGAGTTTTGGTGGTAACTTTTGCTGCAGAACAGCGCTGCATTCTTCCGTGAGAGCAACGGTTTTAAGGTCATCCAGTTTCACCTTCCTTGAAAGAATAGTCTTCATAAACTTCGCATAACTAGGCATTTGTTCCAGAGCCTCAGCGAAAGGTATATTGATGTGAAGTTTCTTGAACACCTCCAGAAACTTCCCGAACTGTCTATCCAGCTTTTGTTGCTGCAATCTCTTAGGAAAAGGTGGTGGAGGATAGAGCTGTTTCTCCCCTGTATTAGCCTCAGGCAGAGTGTGTTCAACAGTAGTCTTCCTTGGTTCCGCCGCTTTCTCCTTTTGCTTAGATTCTTCATCTCTAACTTCAGCTTCGACTTCCTTTGCCTTTTCAGCATCAGCCACTTTTCCAGACCTTAAGGTAATAGCCTTGACTTGTTCTTTAGCTTCCTTCCTACCTGGTACTTCCGTGTCACTGGGAAGAGTGCCAGGTTGACGATTGAGCACTGCATTGGCTAATTGACCGATTTGATTTTCCAAGGTCTTGATAGAAACCGCCTGACTCTTGCACAACAGCTTAAGTTCCTCAAAATCAGCACTAGTGGGTGCAGCTGTACTTCCCTGTTGAGGATATGATTGCCTTGTAGCATACTGCTGTGGTTGCTGGAATCCAGGTGGGTTAAACTGTTTACTCACTCCTTGCTGATATGGTGGCTGAATAGCATTCTGATTATTCCCCCAGCTGAAATTTGGATGATTTCTGTTATTAGGATGATAGGTCGCTGGCACAGGCTACTGTTGTCGCTGATAATTATTCACATACTGAACAGATTCGTTGACAAGAGAACACTGATCCGTAGCATGAGAACCTGCACAAAGCTCACAAACCATAGCTATTTGATTAACTCCATACGTAGCCAGAGAATCAACCTTCATCGATAGCGCTTGGAGCTGGGCTGCAATAGCGGTGGCTGCATCAACTTCCAGAATACCTGCTACCTTGCCTGACGTCATCCTCTGAGTTGGGTTTTGATGCTCATTTGCAGCCATCGTCTCGATAAGATTATACGCCTCAGTATAGCTTTTAGCCCATAAGGCGCCTCCAGCTGCTGCATCGAGCATGGGCCGAGATTGGGCCCCCAAACCATTATAGAAACCAGTGATCACCATCAAATCCGGCATTCCATGATGTGGACATTTTCTCAACATTTCCTTGTAGCGTTCCCAAGCCTCGCACATAGATTCTGTAGGTTGCTGCGCAAACTGAGTAAGAGCACTCCTCATAGCAGCAGTCTTTGCCATTGGATAAAACTTCACCAGAAACTTTTGCGCAAGATCTTGCCACATAGTGATGGACCCAGCTGGTTCAGAATGTAACCAGTCTTTAGCCTTATCCCTCAGTGAAAATGGGAAAAGCCTCAACTTGATAGCCTCATCAGTCACGCCATTATACTTAAAAGTGCTGCAGATCTCGACAAAATTCCTTATGTGCATGTTGGGGTCTTCAGTTGCCGCTCCTCCAAAAGAAACAGAATTCTGCACCATCTGAATAGTGCCCGGCTTGATTTCAAAGGTGTTAGCTTGAATAGCCGGATGAAGGATGCTTGACTGAATGTCATCAATTTTTGGCCGAGAAAAATCCATAAGAGCTGGATCAGCTTGAACAATACGATCTCCCATGTTTACTGGTTCTTTCTGCTCAGTTCCTGAATCCGAATCCTTAAAATCTAACTTCTCCGGAATATCAAGAACTTTGTCTGTCTCCTCAGCTGTATCTAAAGTCCTCTTGCGAGCACGAGAACGAGTTTGCATAACGCTTGCTAAAGTACCTGAAACACGACCGAAAAGAGTAAGTAACTTCTACGTCCTAATCACTGAGTCCTAATGACCAATGATGGTAAGTACATAAACTAAACAAATACGCCGAGTCCCCGGCAGCGGCGCCAAAAACTTGTTAGGGCGAAAACACGCACTAATATTCACGCAAGTATACGCGTTCGCAAGTAATATAGAATACTTTCTAGTTCGTTCCCTCAGAGACTCAGACTAAATTATTGTCTAATTAAACTCACTCACCAATGTATGATTACTTCTCAATGTTAAGATAATAACACCTAAAATTGTTGATTAAATATTAACTATAATTAACTACTTAATTAACCACTTAACTAATACTTCAATTTATCAATAATAAAACACTCATGAGATCACAACTTCATTATTACTTCCTTCTATAGCCATTGTTATTACCTTTAGCATGTGACAGTGATGATATTAATCGAATAACATAAAACTGATAAAAGCCAACTTTCATTGTACTAATACCATTCTACCAAGCATCCACAATTAAGATAGAAGTTGAATAGTCATCAATTATGTTGAGTTCCTATATGTCTACAGAAATTGACAACACAACGATTTAAGCACAAGTTATTCCTTTTGATTACATAGGGCAAATAAAACTGTTAGAGTTACCCACTAATCATGCTCAACGTACATGAACCTATGCTAGCATGGCAAGTTCTAAATCTCAAGATCCACCGTCGCTTCACAAGAGATTAACACCCTATCTTATATGTTCGCGACGCACATAAGACGAATACGCACAACCAATACTAGATATCAAGCAATCATCACACACTAAAGTATTAAACAATTAACTAAAGAATATCATAATAAGTCTGTTGCAACCCCATGATCACGATTAGCCCATAATAGAACTTATCGCCATCATGGGTTCATATGAAATCATGATAAACAAACACAAGAAAATAATAACTAAACTAATTATATTAAAACAGAGTACGTCACAAGAGTAAATAAGTCAAAGCAAGAAAACTAGCATCCAATGTTACAACGAAACAAGAATCACAAGAATATATGCTTCCTCTTCGTTGCGGTGTGCTAAATCGGTCTTCTTCCTTATCTCCTTCGCTTCTTGCGTAAAACACAATCTAAAACATAATCCCCTTAATACTCTCCGTGAAAACGTCTCAAATCTACCTATATAATAGTCCCATAAAACTCAGATTACATAGAAGTTGGAAGCCAAACAGAAGTAGAAGTCTAAAATAATTTATCTTTTTCCCCGACCCTGCGCGGGCGCGCAGGTTGCTGCGCGGCCGCTCAGCATTGCTGCGCGGGCGCGCAGGCCTCTACTGGAAAAAATCCAGGTTTGCTCCGTTTCTTCGCCGTAATCTGCCCATTCCTTTCCTCTCGCAATGGTGAACACATGCCAAGGCTTATTCTTGATGATTCCTCCCCCGAAATGCAACTAATACCCTGAAATGCATAAACACTAGAAAAACGCATCAGATACACAAAATACTTGATTTCAAGACACCAATTTAAGCCATTTTAAGACGTTCTAAGTGGTATAAAATGCCACTTATCATAGACCACCTGAAAGAGATTATTCTTGCGCTACCCAAGAACTGCGCCCACCGCATAATCACTCACGTCATACATCATCTTAAAAGGCTCTGTCCAATCAGGTGCTGTAATAACTGGTGCAGTTATCAAACTCTTCTTGAGCGTCTCGAATGCCGTCAAGCATTCATCATCAAATTTGAAAGGCACATCCTTCTCAAGCAAGTTGCACAACGGCTTAGATATCTTCGAAAAGTCCTTGATGAAACGCCGATAAAAACCCGCATGACCAAGAAAACTACAGATTCCTTTCACAGAAATCGGTGGTGGAAGATTTTCAATGACTCCCACCTTGGCTTTGTCCACCTCAAGACCCTTGATAGAGACCTTATGCCCAAGAATAATGCCTTCACGCACCATAAAGTGACATTTTTCCCAATTGAGCACCACATTAGTTTCCACACGCCTTTTGAGCACCGCACGAAGATTATTCAAACATTCATCATACGAATGTCCAAAGACGGAGAAGTCGTCCATGAACACCTCGACATTATTCCCAATCATATCAGAGAATATAGCCATCATACATCTCTGGAAAGTGGCAGGTGCGCCACATAAGCCAAACGAAACTCTGCGAAAAGCAAACGTGCTAAATGGACAAGTGAAGGTAGTCTTTTCTTGATCCTCTGGTGTAATACATATCTGATTATACCCCGAATAGCCATCTATAAGACAATAATACTCATGACCGGCCAACCTGTCAAGCATCTGATCAATAAATGGAAGAGGGAAGTGATCCTTCCTTGTGGCCTTGTTCAACTTTCTGTAGTCCATGCATACCCTCCATCCTGTGACTGTTCGAGTGGGGATGAGTTCGTTCTTCTCATTTGCTACCACAGTAATACCTTCTTTCTTAGGTACACATTGCACAGGGCTCACCCAAGAACTGTCAGAAATAGGATATATGATTCCTGCATCCAGCCACTTCAGAATTTCTTTCTTCACCACTTCTTTCATGATAGGATTAAGTCTTCGATGTTGCTCAACAGTCGGCTTACTACCCTCCTCTAGCAGAATTTTATGCATGCAGTACGAAGGGCTGATCCCCTTGATGTCTGCTATAGTCCATCCGATAGCCGATTTGAATTCTCTCAAGATCCTCAAGAGTTTGTCCTCCTCACTACCTGAAAGGTCAGATGCAATAATAACAGGTAGAGTAGATGCATCACCTAAAAAAGCATACCTCAAGTGTTCAGGCAATGGTTTAAGCTCCAAGGTAGGTGCTTCCTCAATAGATGGTTTGAGCTTTCCTTCAGCTTTTTTGAGGTCAGAAGTACCAAGAGATTCAAATGGCATGTCTAGATTTCGCCTCCAAGGAGAAGCATTTTAGATATTGTAGTTGTTCATTGCCATCCTCATCACCACTGTCAAAGTCCCCCACTAAGGCTTTCTCTAATGCATCAGACATTAGCATATGATCAAGTTCTGAAGTAACCGCAGAATCAATCAAATCCATTTTTAAGCACTCCTCATCTTCTGTAGGGAATTTCATCGCTTTGAATACATTGAATGTCACATCCTGATCCTGCACCCTCATAGTAAGTTCACATTTCTGCACATCTATCAAGGTACGGCCTGTAGCCAAGAAAGGTCTCCCAAAAATGATGGGAATCTTCTTATCTTCCTCGAAATCCAGAATAACAAAGTCTGCAGGAAAGAAGAGCTTATCCACCTTTACTAGCACATCCTCCACTATGCCTCGTGGGTATGTAATAGAACGATCAGCCAATTGTAGAGACATGTAGGTGGGCTTTGGATCAGGCAAATTCAACTTTTTGAAGATAGACAACGGCATCAGATTGATGCTTGCTCCCAAATCACACAGGCACTTGTCAAAAGACAACTTGTCGATGGTGCAAGGAATGGTCAAGCTACCTGGATCTTTAAGCTTTGGAGATAATTTTTGTTGCAGCACAGCACTGCACTCTTCCGTTAGAGCAACGGTCTCAAGGTCATCCAGTTTCACCTTCCTTGAAAGAATACTCTTCATAAATTTCGCATAACTAGGAATTTGCTCCAGAGTCTCAGCGAAAGGTATATTGATGTGAAGTTTCTTGAACACCTCCAGAAATGTACCAAACTGCTTATCTAGCTTTTGTTGTTGCAATCTCTTAGGGAAAGGTGGTGGAGGATAGAGCTGTTTCTCCCCTGTATTACCCTCAGGCAGAGTATGTTCAACAGTAGTCTTCCATGGTTCCGCCGCTTTCTCCTTTTGCTTATCTTCTTCATCACCAACTTCAGCTTCTCCGTCTTTTGCTTTTTCAGCATCAGCAACTTTTCCAGACCTTAAGGTAATAGCCTTGACTTGCTCTTTAGCTTCCTTTCTGCCTGGCACTTCAGTATCGTTGGGAAGTGTGCCAGGTTGACGATTGAGCACTGCATTGGCTATTTGACCGATTTGATTTTCCAAGGTCTTGATAGAAATAGCTTGACTTTTGCACAACAGCTTGAGTTCCTCGAAATCAGCACTAGAAGGTGGAGTTGTACCTCCTTGTTGAGGATATGATTGCCTTTGAGCATAATGATGTGGTTACTGGAATCCAGGTGGATTAAACTGTTTACTTACGCCTTGTTGATATGGTTGCTGAATGGCATTCTGATTATTACTCCCGCTGAAATTTGGATGATTTCTGTTGTTAGGATTATAAGTAGCTGGCACAGGCTGCTGCAGTCGCTGATAATTGTTCACATACTGTACAGATTCATTAACAAGAGAACACTGATCCGTAGCATGAGAACCTGCACAAAGCTCACAGAACATAGCTATCTGATTGACTCCATAAGTGGCTAAAGAATCGACCTTCATAGACAGCGTTTGGAGCTGCGCTGCAATAGCTGTAGCTGCATCAACTTCCAAAATACCTGCTACCTTCCCAGGCATCATCCTTTGAGTTGGGTTTTGATGCTCATTTGCAGCCATAGTCTCAATAAGATTATAAGCCTCAGTATAGCTTTTGGCCCACAAGGCGCCTCCAGCTGCTACATCGAGCATGGGCCGAGATTGGGCCCCCAAACCATTATAGAACCCAGTGATCACCATCCAATCAGGCATACCATGATGTGGACAATTTCTCAACATCTCCTTGTAGTGCTCCCAAGCTTCGCACATAGATTCTGTAGGTTGATGCGCAAACTGAGTAAGAGCACTCCTCATAGCCGCAGTCTTCGCCATTGGATAGAACTTCACCAGAAACTTCTGCGCAAGATCTTGCCAAGTAGTGATGGACCCAGCTGGTTCAGAATGTAACCAATCCTTAGCTTTATCCCTCAGTGAGAATGGGAAAAGCCTCAGCTTGATAGCCTCATCAGTCACGCCATTATATTTGAAAGTACTACAGATCTCGACAAAATTCCTGATGTGCATGTTGGGGTCTTCAGTCGCAGCACCTCCGAAAGAAACGGAATTCTGCACCATCTGAATGGTACCCGGCTTGATTTCAAAGTTATTGGCCTCAATAGCCGGATGCATAATGCTTGACTGAATGTCATCAATTTTAGGCCGAGAAAAGTCCATAAGAGCTGGATCTGCCGGAACTATACGATCACCCATGATTACTGGTTCTTTCTGCTCACTTTCTGTATCCGAATCTTCAAAATCAATCTTCTCCGGACTACCAAGAACTTCGTCTGTCTCCTCAGCCGTATCTAAAGTCCTTTTGCGAGTACGAGAACGTGTTTGCATAAACGCTCGCTAAAGTACCTGAAACACAACCGGAAACAATAAGTAACAAGTCTTAATCAATGAGTCCTAATAACCACTGATGGTAAGTACATAAACTAAACAAATACGCCGAGTCCCCGGCAGCGGCGCCAAAAACTTGTTAGGGCGAAAACACGCGCTAATAATACACGCATGTATACGCGTCCGCAAGTAATATAGAATACTTTCTAGTTCGTTCCCACAGAGACTCAGACTAATTATGTTCAATTAACACTCACTCGCCAAAGTATAATTACTTCTCAATGTTAAGACAAAAACACTTAGATTTGATTAACTAATTATTAACTACAATTAACTACGAGAATTAAGCACTTAATTGACACTTAAATTAACAATATTAAAACACACATGAGATCACAACTTCATTACTACTTCCTTCAATAGTTATTGTTATTACCCTTAGCATGTAACGGTGATGATATTAATCGAACAACACGAAACTGATAAAAGCCAACTTTCATTGTACTAATACCATTCTACCAAGCATACATAATTAAGATAGAAGTTGAATAGGCATCAATTATGTTGAGACCCTATATGTCTACAGAATTTGACAACATAATGATTTAAGCACAAGTTATTCCTTATGATTACACAGGGTAAGTAAAACGGTTAGAGATACCCACTAATCATGCATACAAATACATGAACCTATGCTAGTATGGCAAGTTCTAAACCTCAAGATCCACCGTCGCTTCACAAGAGATTAACACCATGTCTTATATGTTCGTGACACACATAAGACGAATAAGCACAACCAATACTAGATATCATACAATCATCACACACTAAGGTATTAAACAACTAACTAAAGAATTCTATAGTAAATCTGTTACGACCCCATGATCACGATTAGCCCATGATTGAACTCATCGTCACCATGGGTTCATATGAAAACATGATAATAACACACGGGAATAATAACTAAAACTACTTATATTAAACCAGAGTACGTCACAAGAGTAAATAGGTTCAAAGCAAAGAAAAATAGCATCCAACGTTACAACGAAATAAAGAATCACAAGAAAATATGCTTCCTCTTCGTTGCGATGTGCTAAAATGGTCTTCTTCCTTATCTCCTCGCTCCTTGATTAATACTACGATTCAACACACGTGAAACATCTCTGAAAACTATTTATATAGGAGTCCCACAAAACCCATCTATCTTAGAAGTTGGAAGCTCAACAGAATTAGGAGTCTAAAATAATTATTTTAAATTTCCATCCCTGAGCGGCCGCTCAGCATTCCTGAGCGGGCGCTCAGACCCCTTCTGGAAAATGCTCTGTTTTTGCTCCCGTTCTTTGCTGCATTCTGCTCCTATCTTCCCACTTGCAATGCCAAACACATGCCAAGGCTTATTCTTGACAAAATCTCTCCACAAATGCAAGTAATACCCTGAAATGCACAAATACTAGAAAAACGCATCAAATACATAAAATAATTGATTTTAAGACACCAATTTAAGCTATTATAAGACGTTCTAAGTGGTATAAAATGCCACTTATCAGATATCTCCAATCTTCATGTCTTCATTTGGCTTGTCGATATCTCCGAGACTTCTCCATAAGCTATTTTGGACGTCTCGATAAGTCATTCTAGAGTTCTCGAATGACTTCTCTATATGACTTGATATGTGACTTGTAGATATCTTGACTTAGAACATTTTTCCTAAAACAGATTTATTCAACTCCAAGCTTCTTCACAATTTCTCTGAGGCATGATCTTCTTGATCTTCTTCCAGAGTTTATTCTTAGGCTTGAGACTGTTTATAGAAAAATACTCCAGTCTAATCTTTCACATCTTTACAAACTCAAGTAATACAATACAAAATACAAATTTAGATTATCATACAACTAACTCTTAGGATTGTCAATATGACTTAGTTTTGTTATAGTACAAGCATGTCTTGCACAACAGGAGATGTTGACAAAGGCAGTTGATAATTATTATGGTGACAATTTACTCATATATGATAGCCACTTTATCTTAATGATATGTTTTTCTCTTAGTAAATGAATAAAAAGTTACCTCTTTCTTAACTCCAGTCATCTTCGTTTTATCTCCAGTTATAAGTTTGGATATCTAGCTTCTCAAGATATAGGGCTTCATCACCCTTTAAGCAATATCTAATTTTTTTTTACATATCAAACATGTTCTAAATTTCTCATAAACATTGATTTCTCTTTTTTGGTATTTAAAAATGTTGGAAAATTTTAAGCTATAGGAAGCCTGCATCACAATATTAACTAACATTTTTTGTATTCATATGGTCATGCATGTAAGCCTGAATATTGTATGAAGTTACAGAAATGATTTCAAGTATATTTACAAAATCCATTGTTCTTCTACTACTATAGATTGTACTAGCGAAACATATGTAGGTTGTCTTAGAAATAAAGAAAATGGAGGAGCAGAATTCTACAACTTAAAATTATTTCTTTTAATAGATAAAGAGTTCAAAAGAAGAGTGTATTATGATTGCTTTGTATCTTACAACTCTACTGTACTCAGTATTATGATTAAAAAATTCGTAAGAGGCCTACAAGTTATTTTAACACTTTCAGGTTTTGGTAGCGAGGAACAAATGTAAAGAATTATTGGAGAAGCAACTGTTACTTTAGTTATGATGAGATATTGTTCATCACTACTTATCTGTAGTTTGACCTTGGGGAATTTCAATCCTATGTCCAACTGATTAAGACCCTTTTTTACGTCTTCAAGTGTTCCATACTATGAACATCATTTAGTATTTGTGATTTTCAAGAGTTCAGGTTTGGCACCAAAGTCATGACTGGGGTATCTAATCATGTTTTCATTTTTGTGTTTTGCAGGATGGTGAATATGAGATAAAGAACAAGTACAATAATTACTCAGCTTTAATCTTACACAAGGTTCGTAGACCAACTGTTTAATTAAATTTCTTGCAAAGTTTTTAACTATTTTTATTTATTTTAATGTGTGATATTTTATTTTACATACTGATATTTTGTCACGTGCAATCTCTTGCAATTATGGTCTGAAGAGGTGAATGACCACAAATAAGTACTAAGATTTTCATGAATTTATAGAGCTAATAAATACCATAAATATATTACATTTGCATATAATTTTATACTGAGGTTTTATGTGATAGTCAGGAACATGTGTATGTAATTCTGCACTAATGTTTTATCAATTATAGTTCTGTAAATTAGTCAATCTTATCAAGTCAACCCAATATTAATGTTTTGGTTGCATAAGTATAAAGTCATCCTACTTTATGTCATTTATATTTGTAATACGGTTCGTGGTTTTATGTTCTGAATTTGTCATTATTTGTTGTTTACAAGGAGATCTTAATATTGTGGATTTTGGGTGGTCAGTACACACATTTAACAACACACCATGTGCAGAAATATATATTGTCTCCCACTTCATATGGATATGTTTGGGGATTCTAATAAGCCAACTTATTGGCTTATAAGTCCGCAACAACTTATCGATGAGTGTTTGTCGACCCAACTTATAAGTTAAATTTACAACTTATAAACTGATAAGTTGAATGTTAGCAATGACGTACTTTTTTCCAACTTATTTGTATTTTTTCACTTTTTTTAAAATTTTGAGTTTAAAATAAAATTTTAAAATATTTTTTAATTTAAAATTCATGAATTAAGATAATTGTATTTAATAATTATTTATTTTAATCCATTTAAGTAAAAAAAATCTGACTTGTAAGTAAGTTTATCCAAACACTTATAGAACTTATAAGTATTTATCAACTTATCACTTATTTAACACTTATTCATTTTAAGTCATAAGTTACTTATTTTAAGATTTCCCAAACGGCCACTTAGTACAGTTCTTGGCTATTTAGACAAAGCTGGTGTTGCAACAAATGTGATACATCACATACATGACGCTTTGTATTGGATATGAGGAAAATAAAAGTTAATCTTGCTGATAAAATAATTATAACACAATGATAAGAATTAACTGAATTGCAGATTGATTTTCTCTTAGTGGACATCGTCAATCTGGAGAGTGGACATCGTCAATCTGGAGCGAGGCACCAATAACATCAATTTTGATTCCAATTCCAAGATGAAAATAATATTTTGAGGAATGAGAATATGTTAATCCATCATTTAAAATGTTTTTTTGTAAAGTTTTTTGTAAATCAACCGTCTCCTGCATTATAGTAGTCTTAATTAATTTAATTGATTTTACAAGAAGTTGTAAAATCTATATTATAAAAGATAATAATTTTATGAGACTATCTTGGTTTATCCACAATTATTTTAACCAAATTGAGATCATGTATCGTTATCTAATGTTATCTAATTCATAAGCATCCCATGATCGGTCGGGTTGTTAGTCCCTGCAAAATTTCATCTTGGAACCATTGATCATAGTGTTGGCATTGATTTATGGAGTGCAGGTTGCATATTAGCTGAGATGTTTATCAGGAACTTATCATGATCGGTCGCACAAAGGAATTACATATACGTGAATCATTTTATAGATTTAGAAAATTTAAATCTTATCTATTATGTATTCCAAGCTGAGCAGTTTGCAGGTGGAATCGGCGTTGTATATGAATCATTTGATTGAAGGCGTCAGTAGTGGCAAGACCTGACGAGCTCTGTTCAGACACCATGTGCATTTGTGAGTTTTTATGAAGATGGAAATTAGAGGAAGATGAAGGAGTTGGAGTAATAGAGTACTATAGAGAGATATATGGGATCAACAACCACTGAGAGTGGTATACAGAAATAAAGAACTCGGGCAATTTAGTATAAAAATAGTTTTTTAAATAAAATATGTCTTGCAATATATCTACTGTATTTTGCTATTTTTAAAGATTTGATATTTCATGTACCTCTTTTGTGATGGCCTCTTTTTATTACTGTAGAATTTTATGTGTACTTTTAAAGTCAATTATTAAGATAACGAAATTCATCAATTTTTTACACATTTTGGTTATATAAATGCATTAGATATTTATTAGTTGATTGTCATATGTATAGTTGCTAAATTATTTTCATATGCTATTGCAGATTGTTTTCCAATGATGCACGCACAAAGAAAACAAATTGTAAGCACCAAAGAGAAGGAAGGGTAGGCATAGTTAAGAAGGTGAGTCTAAAAACTCTATTTGTAACTCTACAAATGACATTAATCGATTCACCTTTAAGATTAACTTTCAGCTATATATAATTATATTTGATTTATTTGATTTACAATTATATGTTGATTCTCTACAGAGGAAAAGAGAAAGAATTTCACAGGACTTTCTTATCAAGAGTACATATCTATCTCGCATATTCTAATTTTTAAGCGTATTTTTATACTATTTTTTGTATGATCCATCCATTACATATGGATATTGATTTTTTCTTATATTGATTATATATGTGTTTATGTAGATTGCACATATATTTTGATGTGATTTTTGTGTGTTCATTTTTACAGATATGCAGATGAGATGATGGTCAATTCGTCGGCAAGTCCTAAACTTCTTAATAAAGTTTTAATACAGGTGAGGTTTATGTTGCTCTTTGTTTAGACTTTTATTGTGTACAGGTTGTATAAAGATGATTTTTAATATTTCAATTGTTTACCGATATATTTTCTCTTATATCTCTTTTAGTTAGAATCTATATTTATTTTATGCACAAATTTAAATGTTTGAATTAATAGTGTTTAACTAGGTTTTTTTTATTCCTACAGGAATTAGGGTTATGCATATAATTTTGGACGATTGCATGCAAGGTGTTTGATTTATATTTTGTATTATTAACAAAATTTTCTATCTTTATTTACATTATATCTTATTATATCTTTTAATAGCATTTTAGCCCTGAAATTTATTTGAGACTCACCCAGTCGTTACAAAAACACTTATTATACTTTCTTCTAAATTAATACCCGATTTATGAGCTCAAAAACTACATTTGTTGAATCTAACTCATATAAATGATGGAAACTTTAAGGAAAATGGAAGATTAAGAGTTTGGACTCACCCGGAAAGAATACAAGTCAATTAAGTTTACATTTCAGGTATGTTTTAAGGTTGTATATTTAATTGATAAATCTAATTGAAAAAATATCATTTGTGTTTGCTTTGTGTTAAACGAACTTAAAATAGCCATACTAACAAATATTGTTCCATGAATATTTAAAAATCTTTAAAAGATATCAAATATATAAGGGTAGGTAATTACTATTGTACAAGATTTGCTGATAAATAATTTAAAAGATTTGCTCAAATGAACAGCATAACAAATTGTTTAAATTAACAAAGTACTTCAGTATACAAAGTAAATGATACATTTAACTGTCAACGTTTGAACTATTGGATAAGAAGACAAGCTCCTCTAATATGGATGCCATTATGGCTAATATGATTAAATATATGATAGACATCAATGAAATCATTGTAAAACTTATTAAACTTATTTAGCTTTGAGGTATGTCGAGATTGCCGAGCAATTTGCAAGAAGAAACAATTTATTTATCCCAGTTATGTTGTTATTCCATATTTTTTTTAATTACTCTCAGTATTCTTAGGATTTAGAAAATAAGATATGATGATAGTCAAATAGTCTTTGTAAGAGGGATATATCTCTGACTTTTCTTTGTTTGTTGTATAATGTATCATGTATTATGATGTTCAGTGAAATGCAGTTTGCATTTTGATATTGGTTTCCATTAATTTTGTTTAGTTCATTTTTCGTTTCTAAACAAAATTTGTTTAGTTTTTTTGCTAAACAATATTCTTTAGTTTTAAGTGTCCATATATAATCTTTGTGTGAGTCATTAACAATTTTCAAATATTAGCAGAGAAGTAGAATTTTAAATACGAACTTTTAGATGGTGGAGAAATCAAAAATGATTTTAAATTTTATATTCTCATGCTTTTATGTATATTTTTTTATCTTACAAACTATTAAAATAAATAAAAATAAGTTCAAAATTTATAATTTAAAATATTGGCACGCAAGTCAAGAATTTAAATATTAAAATTTGGGCTCATACTAAAGTAAATATCAGGCATAGGATAAAGTTTCTTTTTTCAAATAATTTTGAATAAGTATAACAAATTACAAGTTTATTTTCCTTTTTAACAAACGAAATTACAAGTCTATTCATTTTACATTTGCTCAATATTACAATAGTATATAAATAAAAAAATGTAATCATATATTCATATTCTTTATTCTATTTAACTAATAAAGTCATAGTGTGAACAAACTATGTAAACTTACACCATATTGTGAAAGTTCTTGAACTAACTAATATGAGAAAATTAATGAAAGCCTCCAAAAAGTTTCAAATAAGCAGAAAATTATCACAATAAAGAAGAATTGTGTTGGAATGGAACTTATAAATTTACTTCACATTTTTCAATGTAGCCATTATAGTTTTAAGTTTCAATACCAATGTGCTTCCCTTTTAAGAAAATATGAAGTTATTCGATATACCGTACAAATTATATGAGTAAATTAATGGTAATTAAAAGAGAACGAAAGTGTTAAATTTTTAATAAATTATCATTGCAAATGGATAATATAATAATATTTAGAATATAAAATAACATATATTGAGTATTTACATTTTTTAATTTTTCAAACTTTAAACAGCGTGGTGTCATCGTAAGTCGACGCCGACTAAAATTGAACTAATTTTTTATATTTAAGATTTATATACAGAAATACTGTTAGAGGAGTAATTGACAAAAATTGATTTCGATTTCATATGTTTAAGCAATATATGTAGAAAAACATATCTGTGAAAAAATATTGATTAACTGGAAAAATCGCTTAAAAAATATTTATAAACTGAAAAACTGTGTAAACAATATTTATTGACTGAAAAAATGAACGATACAAAATGAAATAGAAACAAAATATCAGCACATCTTTAAATTGAATTAATTATATATTAATAACAAATATTTAAATAAAATTGTATAATTTAAAATATTTTTTTAAAAAAAATAAAGTTTAATGAGTGTACATTACGCGGGCAAAAATCTCTAATTTTGATTAGAATAAGAGGAACTACAGTAAACTATTTAGATGTCAATTTCCGGTCTGCGGCAGAAATGATAATATTTATATTTGTTGAAGATTTATATAATTAAAAATATTTAAACTTGAATAAAGGAACTAAAATTATAAATTTGCGTTTTTTACAAAAATTTATGATTTTGCGAATTTAACCCGAAATCAAACCAAAATTTTTGAAACCGAAATCGATCTAACAGTTGCGATTTTTTATTTTAAAAATCAAAGATATACAGTTGTGGTTTTACGACAAAACTGCACCGATCCGGATTGTGTTCTCCCCTATTAACATGCCATATATTTTTTATAAAAATCTGGTCCGGTCTAATCCGGTAAAAGCACATATTAAAGCTTTATCTAGAAAAAGTTTGGTCTGATCCAGGCCGATAAAAATTGATTTTTTTAGTGATTTTTAATAAATATTTGAATTAAACTTTGATTAAATTATATTTAATCCAATTTTTTTTAAAATTGAATATAATTTCGAATTAAAGTCCAAAATTTCTATAAAAATATTTTCAAAACCGACATTTATTCATATATGGACACCTTTTATTGATATTAAGTTCGAGTCACATGAATGTACATTTTAAATTTTTAAATATTCAGAGATATAATTTAAATAATTTATTCAATATTCTAAACAAAAGAGTGCACGTATAAATAAAAGGGGTTTTACATAAATATCCAAGTTTGATTTTTTTTTTTGCAAAAAAACCATCACTTTTTTAAATTTTAGCAAAAATAAGTTTTGGAACTTTGGAAAGATTTTGCAAATACGTTTGCAACTTGAATTTTAAAATATATTTATAAAAAAACGTTATGTAAATTTGTAATAATATTTGCAAATTAAAATGTAACATAATTTGTAACGGAAATACAATTTAAAACAGTTTCACAATTCTAAATAAATGCAATATATTATGTATCATCTTATTTTTACAAATATTTTAAGAATAAAATAGTATTTTTACAAATGTTTTTAGAAGTTGGTAAAATCGAAAATAATTTTATAAAATTTGTATTTTTGATAAATTTCCTAAATAAAATTCTAAACTCTTAATTTCAATCAAAAAAATACATAAATTGTAAATTAATATAAAAATTATTATTATTGTTATTATTATTATTATTATTATTTCTAAAACTGCCATGAAAGAATATGGTCGAATGGCAAAGATAATAGCAAAGATGATAGAATAAAGGAGGACTCCAAAGAGGAAACGTATGACTGAGCAAGAAACGGTCTGGCATAAACGTCTGTCAAGGTTAATAACCGGAGTTAGGCCCTGATATCCATCTCAATCTTCTGGAACAGCTGGCTTTGTCTATCATGGATTTTGATAGGGTACAAGAGACCCGGATAGGCGTCAACCTCGACTAAGGGGAGGCATGCTCAACCGACCTGCTAAGACCCCCCTCTCCCAGGCCAATCAAACATAGGAGCCCAGGCCCGGGTCTATCCTACCTCCCGGATCCGGATCCGCCTGCATACCCGGACCCGGATCGGGGCCAAAACCACAGTTAGGGAGGTCTCAGCAGACACATCACATCCCACAACCCGCCAAGGAGGGGTACATGGGCACGTGACTATGACAGCTATCAACAACCAACACCCCAGACAAGCACGGCGCGTGTCAGAGGCCGTTAGGACACTCTGGAGGTGGTCCTCCCCTAGACACGTGTAAGCAATCTGCCCAAGCCAGGCGTCCTCCGCTCCCAAGATCCAACGGCCCAGATTTAGAGGTAACTACCCCTAAACCCTACCTTGGGGCTATATATACCCCCAAGGCTGAAGGGTTTAGGGGTTGGAAAATAATTTCTCTTGCACTCACACACTCTCATACACTCAAAACACACAGCAGCCATCACATCCACACACAAACACACAGCAGCCTCTAAATGATATAAATATATATATACCTTCATCTTCTCCAAAGCCTGTTCTTATTCTTACACCGGAGGCGCCGTGGGAGCAAAACCCCCCTTCCGGTGTTGTTTTGCAGGCGCCCAACCTGCAGCTACACCTCTCCCACGCACAGAAGGTCCAGGAACGCCGTCGGACGGAGCCGCCCGCTCCCCGGAGTTATCATTTGGCGCTAGAAGGAGGGGGCTCCATCCTTGGGTCTCGGTGCCCCTGGATTCATCTTCATCAGCAAACTCTTGAGAGAGTCCACTTTCAAACCTGTAAGAACATAAACAACCAAACCCTTTCTTGAATATGAGTTTTCATTTTAGCCACGTTTGTATGAGTTTCTTGCTTTAGGCCGTGGTTGTGTGAGCCCGCCCTTGTTTGTTAAGTTTTAGTTGTTTAGGGTTTGATAATCTTGGTAATCTCGAAGCCTGGGGTTTAATAGTCTTGGTGATTTAAAACCCAGAACTGTTTTAGCTTGCGTATTTTCTTTTGTGTTCAAGAGCCTGCTGTTCTTGTTTGGTATTATTGTTAGCAAAACCCAGAAAGTTTGCTTGCTGTTATTCTGGAAAATTTTTGTAATATTCAAAAAAGCAACCCCAGATCCACATTTGTAGCCTCAAATCTTGGTCAGTTGTTTGTACATTTGTGGTGATGGCAAGAGCAGGAAAAAGTACAGCTGGTAGGCCCTCTGCCAGTACCCATATTCAGGATCAAGACCCCTCTCAAGTTCAAGAACCTGGGGGAGACAGGGAGACCTTCCAGGAGCAACCACTGACACAGCATACCCCAATCAGGGATGCTAGAAATGTCATAGAGCTAAATCAGTACAAGTACACCAATGTTCCAGTTGCAGAGGAGCATATGGCTAACTTAATAAGCCATGAACTTGCTGAAGCAATCAGGCTCTACAGAGATGAACAAGCCCGGGCTCAGATGGAATTTGAACAAGATGATGAGCAAGAAGAGTCCGGGGACTCTCAGCAATCCAGGAGATCTGTCTTCGACCGAATTGGGGCTAAGGCAAAAAAGAATCAAAAAGAGCCTAGTAAAAAGGAGACAGAAGCAACCAGAAAGAAAAAGTTAGAAGAAATCAGAGAAAAGATAAGAAAAGAAGAAGAAGAAAAGCTAGAGCAAAAAATTCAGAAAAGAATGCAGATGGAGGAGGAGAGGCTCCTCGCTAAGACAAGAGGCAAAAGAACTCGGAGGGACCCTACCCCCGAACTTATTTCTGATGACGAAGAGGAGGGTCAGAAAGATCTCAAGGACATGATTTACGAGCTCCAGAGAAAAATGGAGAAAGAATCCGGGGTGGAAGTTGGGGAGACCCTAACGCCCTTCAGTCACTCCCTAGAAGCCATCCCTCGACAGAAAAATCTCAAACATTACAACTTTGACTCTTTCGACGGACTTGGGGATCCGGAAGAGCACCTCAACTACTTTGAACAGATAGCTCAGATATACTATTACAATGACTTGACGAAATCCAGATTCCTCGCCTCGACCCTCAAAGGGGGGGCTCAAAGATGGTTCAGCAGAATCCCGTCAAGAAGCATCCACTCCTGGAAAGAATTTAGAGGAGCCTTCCTTAGAAGATTCAGAGCCAATAAAACACATGAAATGCACATGTGCCACCTGGAGACAATCCGCCAATATGATAACGAAGCACTCTCAGCCTATATGCGGAGGTTCCAGGAAGCCATCAACAAAGTCTCGAATCTCGATGAAAGGGAGGCTCTAAGCATATTTCGAAGAAACCTGGATCCAGAACACAACGAGAGGTATATTGTGGAGTTGATAAACAAAGAGCCCCAAAGCCTGGCCGCGGCTTATTCCATGGTAGCCCGGTTCATAAAAGAAACAGATGTTCTCCAGGCGATGAGAATGACTCGGAATGGAGGAAACAGGAACAAATCTTCTGATGACCGACCGAAAGGGGGTTACCATCAGGAGAAAAAGTTCAAACAAAGCAACCAAACCCAGCAAACAAATGTTGTACAAAACACCCCAATATTCTAAAGATTGGGCCCCAAAACAGAGTCCAAAAGTGATCTCGGTCCACCTAGGCAGGCAAGGGAGCCTAGGCAAGAGCCAGAGTGGACACAACTGAACAGGACCCGGGAAGAGATACTGAAGGAGATTAAGGGAAAGCCATTCTACTATCCTCCAAAGCCAATGCAGACTCCCCCAGAGAGCAGGCCTTACAACAGGCAGTGCGACTATCATGAAACCCATGGGCACAAGACTGAAAATTGTCTCTCTTTAAAATACTTTATCGAAGATCAAGTCAAGAAAGGCAACCTGAATCAATACATATCAAGGGAGAAAAATCTGAGAGAAGAAAGGCAAAGAAAAGGTAAGAATGTGGTAAATGTGGTCCTGGGAGGCTCACACTCTCCCCCTAGGAGCCCGGGCTCAGGAGATGAGGTATTCTCAATTCAATCCTACCCGGAGATGATGATCTCATTCAGCAGCAAGGATTATGAAGGGGTCAACCCAAATCACAATGAAGCCTTGGTGGTAACACTGGATATCTTTGACAATGAAGTGAGAAGGATGCTGATTGATAATGGATCTTCAGTAAACATACTCTTCAACCATACTGTGGACCGGATGAAGCTAGGGAGCGTGCGCTCAAATGAATCCTGAGAGGACCCTCTGTATGGGTTCGGGAACAACTTGGTCCCGATCCAAGGAACTTTGTACTTGCCAGTGATGTTTGGATCGGCCCCAAACCAAGTTACCCATGTGATTAAGTTCTACGTGATCAATACTCCCTCATCTTACAACGGCATAATCGGGCGCTCAGCCTTGACCAGGATCTAAGCAATCACCTCCATATCACATTTGAAAATCAAGTTCCCAACCCCAACCGGGGTAGGAAAAATCAAGGGAGACTATGAGGTAGCTGAAAGATGTTATAGCCAGGCTCTGGTAATGGCTGAGACCCATCAAGACAACAAGAGAAAGGCAGTCGTGCTCCGGAAACAGCAAAGTATTAAGAAACATCGCCAACAATCAAGGGATGATGGGAGAAAAGAAGTTCAGGTCATAGAGACCCTCTCAGATCCAAAAGCAACCAAACAAGGCTCAGAAGAGCAAAAAAGCAACCAAGTCACAGAAGGGATTGAATTGGGCCTAGGCATTGACCAAACCAACCCTACTGTGCAAGCAACCAACCCAGAAATGACTGAAGAAAGAAACAATAAAGAGATGACAGCCCAGGCTCAGATTTATATGAAAAAGAACACAGAGGCTCGGATCCAGAAGATGGTATCAGATACGGATCAATCCAAGATAGAGGCCGCTGTTGAAACAGAAACAATTCTGATCAGTACAAGCGATCCTTCAAAAAAGATAAAGATAGGATCCGGGCTCGAGGCTAATTTCAGAAAAGACTTGGTGTCACTACTCCAAGGGTACTCTGATATATTCGCTTGGACCCCGAAAGAAATGCCCGGGTTGGATGAATCCATAGCGATGCATAGCTTGGACGTCAACCCAGAGAGGAAGCCAGTCAAGCAAAAGAGAAGAATTTTTGCCCCGGAAAGGCAGAAAGTAATCGATGAAGAAATTGAGAAACTACTGAAAGCTGGAATAATATGCGAAGTCAAATACCCAGAATGGCTGGCAAATGTAGTGTTGGTGAAAAAACCAAACGGAAAGTGGAGAATGTGTATCGATTACACAGACTTGAACAGTGCATGCCCCAAAGACCCCTACCCCTTGCTAAATATTGATCAATTGATCGATGCAACCTCTGGGCATGTGATGCTAAGTTTTATGGACGCCTACTCGGGGTACAACCAGATCAAGATGAATCCCAGAGACATTCTAAAGACAGCCTTCATCACCCACAGGGCGGTCTATGCCTATGTAATGCTGCCGTTCGGATTGACTAATGCGGGAACAACATATCAAAGGGTAATGAATAAAATCTTCAAGGACCAGATTGGAAGGAACCTGGAATCCTATGTGGACGATATGATTGCAAAATCCACAAGCGTCCCCGGGCACATAGGAGACCTGAGAGAATGCTTCGACAACTTGAGAAAATACTCACTCAGGCTCAATCCAGAAAAATGCACATTTGGAGTAGGGGCAGGAAAATTCCTTGGATTCATGATAAGCAACCGAGGAATTGAAGCCAACCCAGAAAAGATAAAGGCAATTCAAGAGATGAAGGCTCCCAGAACACAAAAAGATGTGTAGAAGCTAGCAGGATCACTAGCAGCACTCAGAAGATTCATCTCCAAGCTAGCTGAGAGATGCCTACCCTTCTTTGACCTATTAAAAGGAGCAACCAACAAAAGAGAAGTTAATTGGAGCCCGGAATGCCAAAGCGCATTTGAAGAAATCAAAAGGTACCTTTCTCAACCCCCTGTGTTAACAAAAGCTCAACCCGGGGAACCCCTATCCCTTTACCTGTCAGCAGGGGCCCTGGCAGTTGGAGCAGCCTTGATCAGGGAAGAGAATGGCAAACAGCAACCAGTTTATTATGTGAGCCAAGTGCTAAAAGATGTAGAGACCCGATACCCGAGACTAGAAAAGTTTGCTTATGCCTTAGTCACAGCATCCAGGAAACTCAGACACTACTTCCAGGGAAGGGAGATACGAGTTGTAACAAATCAACCATTAAGGAAGATAATACACAAGCCAGATGTCTCAGGGAGGTTGGTAAATTGGTCAGTTGAGCTAAGTCAGTTCAATCTAAGTTTCATTCCTAGAACAGTAATCAAAGCCTAGGCTCTAGCTGATTTCATCATAGAATGCAATTTCCCAGAAGAAGAGCCCGTGCCCATGAACATTGACCCTGAGAGAAACACAGATCAAGAAACAGAAGCCTGGGCTCTCAAAGTTGATGGTTCTTCAACAAATGAAAGATCGGGAGCCGGGCTCATCCTAAAGAGCCCAGAAGGGTTCACAATCCAAACAGCAATCTCATTTGCATTCTCAGCAACAAACAACCAGGCAGAGTACGAGGCCTTGATTGCAGGATTGAAGCTAGCAAGAACACTCAGGATTCAGAATCTCAAAATCTACAGCGACTCCCAGATCATCGTAAAGCAAACAAATGGCGAGTACATAGCCAAGGATCCAGTTCTAGCCAAGTACCAGGCTCTGGTCCAAAGCTACCTAACCTCCATACCAAAAATCCAAGTCATCCAAATCAGCAGAGAGGAGAATTCAGAAGCTGATGCATTGTCTAAACTTGTTCAAAATTCGTCAGACCTGGATTGCTCCGTCTACTTCGAAGAATTGCAGAAACCAAGCACAGAGTCTGAGGAAGTCATGGAGATAGAAAACAGTCCAAATTGGATGACTCCATTCATTAACTACTTGGAAAAGGGAGAGCTCCCGGAGGATAAAAGGAAGGCTCAAAGGTTAAAAGCAAAAGCTTCAAAATTCTTCATGGAAGAGGGAATACTCTATCGCCGGACCTTCTCCTCCCCAACACTCAAGTGCATAGGCCCAGGAGAGGCACAATACTGCCTCATGGAAGTTCTCGAAGGAATCTGCGGGGACCATATGTCCGCAAAAGCACTAGCTCACAAAATCATAAGGCAGGGGTACTACTGGCCTACTATCCACCAGGATTCAATAGACTTTGTGAAAAAATGCAAGGAATGCCAACTCTTCAGCAATGTGACACGGATGAGCCCGGTCCTACCCTCCTCAGTCTTATCACCAATCCCATTTGCTGTATGGGGAATTGATATCATGGGACCCTTTCCCAGAGCCAGAGGAGACCTCAGATACTTACTAGTCTCAATTGACTATATGACAAAATGGGTAGAGGCAAAGGCAATGAGAACAATAAACCAACAAGACTGCATCAAGTTCATGGACAACATATTGATGAGGTTTGGGATCCCGAGGGTACTGGTCTCAGATAATGGTCCACAGTTCATTGGTTCAGAATTCGAATCCTACCTTCAAGAAAGGGGCATCCGGCACAAGAAGTCATCAGTAGCCTACCCTCAAGGAAATGGCCAAGTTGAAGTAACAAACCGAATACTTCTCAGGGGGATAGAGAAGAGACTAAGGGAAAGCAAAACCAAATGGCCAGAAGAATTGCCTAATGTACTTTGGGCATACAGAACAAGCCCCAGAACAAGCACAGGAGAAACCCCCTTCAAGCTGGCTTATGGAACTGAATCCATGCTACCAATTGAAGTAGGATCCCCCTCCCATCGAGCAATCAACTTTGATGAGATAGCAAATGAGGAGGGGCTCAGAAGGAATATTGAGCTAATTGATGAAGTCCGAGACCAGGCAGTGGCAAGAATGGAAAAATATAAGCAGAAAACAAGATAGCACTTCAGCAAGAAGTCCCGGGTCAAAAACTTTCAAGTTGGAGACCTGGTACTTCGAGACACGGAAGCTTCAGACCCCACCAACACTGGAAAGCTAATGCCAAAGTGGGAAGGCCCATACAAAGTCAAGGAAGTTCTAAGGCCAGGAATATACAAGCTCATGAACATGGATGAGTCTGAAGTACCGAATACATGGCATGGACTCAGGCTCAGAAAGTTTTACCAGTAGAAAAAGCAACCAAAAGCAACCAGAACTTGTAGCCTATGGCAAGCAACCAATCTATGATCCTATATCTTGTATGAAAAAATTTGCAAATCAATGAAAAGATTTTTCCTTTCCTAGAAAGTTATCACTTTTAAATTACCAGTTATGGAAGCAAAAAACAACCCGGGCACGTTCTCATACTCGGGTTAGAAGCAAACAACAAAAGCTACCACTATTTGCTTAGAAAAATTCTAAGTAAATGGAGCAATCACCAATCCGGGTTAGACATACCCGGATTGAAAGCAAATTTAAAAGCAAAAAATAACCCGGATTAGCATTCAAATCCGGGTCACAAACAACCATTATGTACTTACATTTTCCAAGTACATAAAGCAAAAAAGCAAATATCAACCCGGGTGGGTCTTATACCCGGATTGAAAACAAATTTAAAAGCAAAAAATAGCACGGATTAGCATTCAAATCCGGGTTACAAACAACCATTATGTACTTACATTTTCCAAGTACATAAAGCAAAAATGCAAACATCAACCCGGATGGGCCTTATACTCGGATTGAAAGCAGATTTAAAAGCAAAGAACAACCCGGATTAGCATTCAAATTCGGGATGCAAACAAACATTATGTACTTAAATTCTCCAAGAAAATAAAGCAAAAAAGCAAACATCAATCCGGGTTTAACATACCCGGATTGAAAGCAAAATTAAAAGCAAGTACATAAAGTAAAAAAGTAAGAATCAACCCGGACACTGTCCCATACCCGGACCAAACCCGATATGAACCCAGTCCGGCTTAGGGGCAATAGCAAGGATCCGGATTGCTCAAAAAGGAAAAACAACAGATAAAAGAAAAAGCAAACATTTCTACGATGAAAGAAAATTTCAAAGGATCCGGATTGACATCAGCCCGGAACAAATCCAAATATTACATATAGTTCAAATCAAAGTACGAAATCAAGAAATCCTAGAAATGAAATTACATGGGCTGGGCCCGAGAAGCTTTGCAAAGCTGGTCCGGATCTATAGGAAGCTGGGGCTCGGACCATCGTAGGGTTCCGATTCACCTTGACCCTGCTCAACCGCAGCCTTTGCAGCAAGGAACTCCTGAATAAAGCTCTCCCAGGAAGCAAAGGGGTCAGTTTTGATATGGCGCTCGGCAACTACCCAGGACCTGCGCACCTCGGGAACCCCGGCATGAGCAACCTCGAAGTCATAAACATCGTTGGCCTTGAACTCAGCAATGATAGCCTCCTTGTTCAAATTCTCTTTAGCAGCAAGCTCGGCCTTGAGCCTCTCCACTTCCTTGGTAAGCCCCTCAGCCCAGGCCTCCGAATTCTTCAGTTTCTCGTTCAACCCGGCCTCCACAACCCGGAACCCCTCCCGGGCCTCCTCCAGCTCACCCCTCAGGGAATCAGAAAGCATCTTCTCAGCTTTAATCCGGTTGTTGGCCTCCTTGAGCTCAGTGAAGGCAACATCAGAGCAGATAGATATCGCACTCCCGAGCTGAGAAATAAAAAAAAAGAACATTATTACAAGCAAAAAGTGGATTGGGGGCATAATCCGGAACTATGAGCATAAAAATTCATAAGTTACCTGCCCCCATTGACCTGTGACCCTCTTCAAGGCAGCAGTCATATTATAACCCTCAACCTCCTCCCAATCTTCTTCGGAGGGGATACTGGACATTGTAACACCCCCAAATCCGGGGTCGGGGATCCGGGTTGTCACGAGTTCCATTTCCCTTAATAACACTCAATCTTAATAATTACTCAACTACTCTGTACTGTAACCCCACAATAAACACACACACCACAAGTTATAGTCTCAGAGATGAATATCCAAAAATAATCATAAGTCATTTTATTCCACAATTATCTGCCAATACACCTTAAAAGGTTTTCTGAATAAATTTACATTTTCTTTGCCATTATTACAATTCATAAATATACATAAATCTGGTACATCAAAAGTTGAAAGCCTAGCCTATTGGTAGCTCCTACCTCAGCTATGGCGGCATCAACGCTTCTAGAAAACTGTGGAACGTCTCCTAATCGCTTGCGAATCGGGAGCTTGGTCCTGTTCATCTTATCTATCTGATGTTGTGTGATGAAAGAAGAAGCAAGGGTGAGCAGCAAGCCCACCAAAATAATATGCATATTGATTAACAATATATGAGCCTTCTCATAGTACTCATGAAAGTCTTGGTCAAAAGAAATGAACCAAGTTGATATCTTAATGCGATGAAGTCGCAAAATATTCAGTATATATATATACACATATACTTTTCAAAATATGGGAAGTCCTCTTCCATGCATAATACACACAGAGTTCCAGTGTATAACTGTATAAAAATATCGTTGCAAGGTGATCTCATATATCTAACCTTGTCTCAACGTTTTTCTGAAAATCTTTGTCATGCATAAGATAATCATTTACTAGATATAAGTTTAAAAGATGAAGTTACAAGATACTCCAATATACTTATATCTTTTCCAAATACTACTTGAACTACCACCGTTCAAGTTATAATTAATTTCAAAAGTTCATCACACTGATGAGACTACAAGATAAGACTTATATAGATTCAATCTTTGAAATATTTTGAAGGAAATGAAGTTATGATATACTTCATTAAGTCCCGATATATATATACACCTATATATATACATACGTTTCCTGAAAACCTCTGTCATGTAAAGTATGAACAGAATTGCAATATCCAATAAATTTGGAAAGGAAAGAATTTTGGCATAAACCTGA
This sequence comes from Apium graveolens, assembly GCF_009905375.1. NCBI lineage: Eukaryota > Viridiplantae > Streptophyta > Magnoliopsida > Apiales > Apiaceae > Apium > Apium graveolens. Next base: position 201,782,951 of record NC_133655.1, on the reverse strand, counting down.
TATCTTGCTGATCAGGCAAAGATACCAATAAGTAACCTTTTCTACTAGTAGATGGACGAATTCCCCACTGGTCATCATCCTGGTCATAATAGGACCTTATGCTGGACTGCCACTCAGCCACTTATGCATTTGATGGACTCCCACTGAGCCACTTACACTATCATGGACGCCCACTGAGCCCATGTTGCTTATGCCGACTCAATAGATGGACTTACTTCCCGAACGTTGGGTAAGTAATCAATTCATTTCCCAAAACTGCAACCTTGTTGCGAATATAAAATATACCACAGAGTCGGATCCCTCAGGTTTTGAGCGAGTATTTAAATCCCCTTAAAAAGGAAGATCTTAAATATAAAAATGAGTTTTGGGATCCGCTCTAACTTTTAAAAATCATTTTGAAGACTCGAAAATACTTTAAAGAGTGTTTGGAGTAAAGCTGATTTAATGAAGTAAATCAGTCCCCATATATGAAAGAAATATCTGAATATTATTGTTTAAATAATATTCCCATAAGAATAATTGAGGTAGAAGTTGGAAAACTTATACTTGAATGAATAGCAAATAATCAAAGATATACTTATACGAAAGTAATATCTTTATTTGAATAATCAAAAATAAGTTTAATTATCGACACCTTATTCTTTAATACAATAAAGAATATTATTAAGTAATAAGCGGAGTCATAATACCTCGAATGAATACTATAAATAATATTCATAAAATAAAGGAGTCATACATCCTCAAATGAATATCCAAGTAATATTCAATAATAATATAAACTGAGTCATAAGCCCTCGTATGAATATTCAAATAATATTCAAATAATAAAATAAACTGAGTCATAAGCCCTCGTATGAATATTCAAATAATATTCAAATAATAAAATAAACTGAGTCATAAGCCCTCGAATTAATATTCAATTAAGTAAAATAAAGGTATCGAATAAACCTTATTCGATCAATAGTTTTAAAAACTATATCCATATATATATATATATATGTATATATATATAATATACTCGGGAACATCGACTCCCGATTTAGAAATATGTTCACCTTTTATCCCCTATACTAAGGGTATACGCAACTACTTGCTTATTTCTAGCATAGGTATTATGCAACTATAAGCATTGAAATCAACAGATAGATAACCAGATTACGAAACAGACATGCATATATATATACCATAGCAGCATGCTTCAATATATTGCAACATTTGCTAATTAACCAACATGCATCTATCGCAAGATAATGCATATACATATATACATCACAACAACAGTATATCGGGTAGAAAACTTGCCTGAGCGACTGGGGGTTACGAATGGCTCGGGACGAGTCTGGTAACCTATAACAACAAGTAAGTTGGAATTAAACCAAAGTCACTTGTAAATCTATACTTTAACTAACTTAGACTCTAGCGCTTGTTTTGCGCTTACTGATTCGCTTAAGTCACTCGAGTACCCTCGGCTCCACCATTTTTAATAATTTAACCTTTACGAGTTTTAAGGCGATTCCTTCGCGAGTGTCTTACTAACTGCCTAACACACTTACCATAAATGTTTCATACATTAATTAACCCTTTTTGGTCTTTAACCTATGTTTCAAAGTAAGGCGAGGGAAAATGTTTCGTTCGCGAAACGCCGTTACTTGAAACGGTCGTTTCTCCTAAACTGTGCATCGGAATCGAACGAACTACATATCAAAACGAAGCTTGTAACACGAACTATCTAAACAGGGCAATGGTCATAATCTAGCAGGGGGTTCTCGGGTCCTAATGTTATGCACAAAAACAGTCTAAAGAAAATCGGACGTTACAACGGCTATGTTTACGCGATTTCCCAATTTAAAACCATTCAAAACCAACCCAATTCAACCTCAAATCAAACATACAACCAACATCCATCCTTATCACATCATATCAGCCCCAACCAATTCAATTTTAACATTCATACTTATGCCTAAGCTTGACTTTAACTATACTACATTCTTTTAACCAAAACAACAAGATTTACCATTCCATTTCAATACCATTTCAATCCCAAACTCTAAATCACAAACATTAAGCTACAATATCACCCTACTAATCAAAATCATCTTATAATACATAGGAATCTAGGGTTTGGAGATGATATACCTTCCTTGAAGTGGTGGGAGGAGCTAGGAAGCCTTAAGAAGCTTTGAGAAGTCTTAGGAATGCTTGGATCTTCAAGGAAATCAAGAAAAATTTCAAGTTAAAAACTTGAAAACACTATTCATTGTCTTCTTCATTGATTAAATGAAGAAGATTGAGAAGGAATTGATGGCTTAAACTCATGATATAGCCCTAACTAAGCATAAAGATGATTAGGGAATTATCTTACCAATTTAGGAGGCTTGGATCTTTGATTTTGAATTTCTCTCCCTTTGCAATAGTAAAAAGCCGAGAGCTATGAAGAACAATGCCTTGGTTTCTTTTTGATTTTTTGATGAAAATGATTTGCTTGGCTTGGTTGGTTTGATTTTGTGTTTGTTTTAGTTAATTACCTATTGGCCCTTGATTTTGTGTGGTTAAAAAGCCACCACATCTCCTTCCTTCCCATGTCATGCTTATGTCATGTGGTGATGTCATCTTTCCCTCCTTGTCCTCTTCTCATTGGTTGGGTGACATCACTCTCTCTAATCCCTTTGATTAACTTCCTAATTGTTTGCCTAATGACCGCTGATCTGTTATACGGTTCGCTTAACTTTCGTTTTCGTTTATCGTTTGAAGGATCATACCCGGGATCTTATTACTTAGGTTCCCTTAACCTTTCTCAATACATTATATTCCTTTTTTATGATCCTCTCTTATAATCCTTTAATTTAAATCCTTCGTATCCTGTTACCTTATATTCAATCCTTTCCGTATCTAGTGGATTTCCGAGAAAAATCAAAGTGTTTGAATTTGGATTCTGACGATCTTTACATACACTTATATCCCATATAAAGTACTAATAAAATCTCAGAATATCCATATCAGAACCCCTACATAGTGTGGCATGAAAAGTTTTCTCATTCAGCAAAAACACTATTCATAAGGGTTTCAAAATTTCCAAAAATTGGGGTTATTACAGTCTCCCCTCCTTAAAAGGATTCCGTCCCGGAATCAGATAGAAAATGAATAGGGATACTCTCTTAGCATTACACTTTCTAATTCTCATGGAAATTCTCCCACATTGTGGTTCTTCCATCAAACTCTGAATAGTTTGATAATCCTTCTCCTAAGCACTTGTTCCTTTTTCAATCTATAACCTTTCCTGGTTACTCCATATAGGTTACGTCGGGTTGCATGTTTATGTGCTCATATGCCCCTATTTGTCTGGCATCCGAATTACACTTCCTTAAGATTGATACGCAAAACATGTTATGACTTGCTACAGGTTCGGGGGTAGGGCTAGCTCGTAAGCTAACTTTCCAATCCGTCTTAATATCTCAAAGGTCCAATGTATCTTGGGCTTAGTTTTCCTTTCTTTCCTAATCTCATTAACCCCTTCCAAGGGAATGCCTATAACAACACTAGGTCCCCTACTTCCCATTCCTTGTCCTTTCGTGTCAAATCAGCATACCTCTTATGTCCATCTTGGGTTACTACCAGCCGTCCTCTGATTAGATCTATCATATCCTTGGTCCTTTGGACCACTGCTGGTCTGAGCATCTTGCGCTCTACAACTTCATCCTAACATAAGGGAGATCGACATTGTCTTCCCTCAAGGATCTCATAAGGCGACATCTCGATAATGACATATGATCTATTGTCGTAAGATAACTTAATCCGCGTTAAGTGATCATTCCAAATTCTTTCAAGTCTATTACACAGACTCTCATCATAGCTTCTAACATTATAGCTTTTGCTTCTCAATACCCATTCTTTTCCAGTTCGTAATCGCTATCAACTTCCGTTCCTAATCTTATACTGGTTATACTTTTGCTTGTTAGCGTTCTATAATCTTTTAATAACCACGTCAACCTTAGTATCACGAATGTGTTCCCATTCCGAATACTACCACAACTTTATTACTCCTTTTTCAGCTGTTTCTATTTCCCAAAGTTTGATCAATCATATAGAAGTAAATGAATTTGTTGAGAGATCACTATGATCATGAACACTTGTTATATCGCATAGTTAGTACAGAAGGTGGCCAGCCTTTAGTACTTGACAAGCAATTAAACAATAGCTGGTATCCTACTCGGCTTCTATCACACAGATAGATAGTCATTCGGCAATACCTCCCATTCTGGAAGGGTTGTTCTTCTCAGCTTACATGAAATAAAAAGAAGAGAAAAGAACGAACTGAAGAGAATTGTATATATGAGAAAAAAAATATACTACCACAAAATATCTGGCTTGGAACCTACCTCTGAATTATAGAGGTTTGTCATAGGAGAACAAATCATATACGTATATATATCAACATCAAGTATTATCGCCTCGCATTTTACATGCTTAAATATTTTTGCTATTCCGTCCATCATTCTATGGACCCATGCTCTTCCTCGAGCTTATACATTATCACCTTTGAAACTCCTTCGATATCGAAAATCAAACCTGGGATCTCATTCTAGACATCATCGTTACTTGAATTCTATGCTTGCACCGTAACCTTCCTCGTATAATAATACGACTCTCTATTGATAAGAAAGAATAAATATTCCATAGGTATATACTCTACTTAATTAGTCTATCAATGATAACTTATACACTACCACGACCCGCTTAGTGGTACTCAATCTCAACATCCATTCCAATACAACTCTCATGGTTGTAACCAGTTCATTACTCACAGAATCATTGCTGCATTACTAGGGTCCACTACTGACCTACTGTCGTCATTCACGTTCCATGAAATCTTAATATCTAACCATACGGAGTCCATACATGTCGTATCAAATCCTTCTAAGGAGTTAACATAACCACCAATCACAATTCATGAAGAACACTCCAAACTCTGACGTACTTTTATGACATGAAGCAGATAAAATTGCAGAAGAGTTTTAATCAAGGCAACGATAGCAGGTTAATACCATTCTTAATCATATGCCTTCAATAGAAGACTTAACTCAAAGGTTCATTTAGTCCTTTTTGAAACATGGTCCTGGCTTATCTCAAGATAGGACCTTCTAAGATAGATAGCTCGTTCATGGCGATTACACGAATTAAACATTTACCAACTACTATTACGGTTGGGTATTGCACACTCATCAGAAGGAATGTCAATCTTCCAAACCATAATACAACCTTCACAGCTTTAACCATCATCACTGTATTCCTCTCGCACGAGCGCCTATAATTATCCTCTTACATTTAAAGTGTCGGCCACCTCTTTGGCCTTTCCTGATAGTAAAATTTCCTTATAGTCAATTTCATTTTAACCACTTTCACTAATTTTCTACCCTATTTCCGATCACTGCTTGAGTGAAGATGTTTTCCTTAAAATCAGATGAGTAAAAAAAAAAATTACCATTTTTCCATAAGTTATTGCCTCAGTCTTTAGAGGCTAATCACTGTCACGACTGACTCTCAATCATACTTAGAACATCTTTTATCTTAAGTCCTACTTGCCCTGAACAATTTCGACCATTACTGGTTCGATCCATAATTTCTCGTGGTGTAACACGTGCCCCACTTGGCATCATTATAATTACGTCATATTTCCTTTATCAACATTTCTATTCTTGAGAATTTTGAATATTACCTTTCTCCTTGTAAAACCTCTAAGGTTATCCTTGAATCGTTCCTCCTGTATTCCCTAGATACAGGGCATATCAAAATACCATTTACTAATACTAAAACCATTATCTATATACTTCTGAAAAATTTCTCCACTGATCCTTAAAGGTCGTTATTACCTTAATCCTTTCCAAATCATACTGTCAAAACTCATACTGTCCCTATTAAGGGTGACATGCCAACCTTTATGCATTCCCCTAGGATTCATTTTAAGTTACCGATGTTCTATCCTTAATTCCACCTTTAAAAGGTACCTGCATCCTTCCATGGATAAATCAAGTCATATATCCCTGATAAGGGTGTCTTATTCAATCATTCCCACCTCGATAGTACATGTCTAATTTCACAATAACATCTGTATTCAAAATGGGGTCAATCAATATGGCCTCCAAAAGATAACAACGGTTATCCGCTTGTCTTGCCTAATTTGGTAACGATAACAAGGATGTTCTGGAAGATATTGGTCGTGTTCAACGTGAACTTCTTCTTAATAATTCCTTATTTACTTTTGTTGTTTATCTCAACAGTCACCTCAATGTTGGGATATCTTTCATACCTGGCGTCTCCCTTTCTGGGTATCAAGCCACCGGTCTTACACTTCACATTCTTGAAGGTCACTTCCTTCATCCAATTTTCCTAATTTCTTACTTCCTTGTCTCCTCAGTCTATCCGCGTCTCATTATTTATCCTTCAAACTATCTCAAGGTTTCCTCAAATCCTCCCAACTTACAAGGGGTAAACTATATGTATCTCTTATGCCTTCAACCATCAACTTCAACTCATGGTGAATCACCCTCATCCTGACGAATGCATACTTTTCTATGTCTATTGCTACGAGTCTTTAGGGTTTCCTCATACCCAACTCCCTTATCATACCTCAAACTCTATTGCCCTTGTATTCCTTTCCACTTCAGTTTCTTTTTATTTTCCTTTCTCTTATCATTATTTCATGAACCAGCACAACACAAGCATTGATTTCAAACATCCCGTCATTCTGGGTTCGTGTCCTTAGAACGAATCTTGACAACTTTTACAACTTAGATTCATAATTCATCATACTCGTCTACCTTTGTTCTGGCTCTAAAGCTTTTACTCTATCTCTATAACCTTGGGAAGTACTTTCCTGAAAACAATTGACTGAACTTAAATCAGTTTATTATAATCTCTTGCTCCGTGCCTTCCTTGGTCTTTCATCAGCGCGTGGTCTCTCTCTTAGGAGGGTAAGTGATAAAAACAGTCTTTTGTGATTCGTCAATCATTTAGAATATCAAATGATTCCTATATTTCCTTTAGCCAGGCTCTTGCCTCGACTGGGTCAGCTTGTTCCTTGGAACTCTGAGAGCTTAGCGACTTAGAGGTCCTGAAAGAATTTCACACCACATTGTTTCCTCAAGGTGGTGGTTGGGAATAAAATATAAGTTCTGTTTAGACAGGTCCATGAATTTTCGTATAGGAGTACCGTCTCGGGTCTCCTTATCTCGCTCGACTTTTGCTTTCTTAGTCTAAATATTTCTTCCTACTCCCCATAATTGGGGTCATCTTTTAATTTAAAATCTTCATTTTCCACTTTATTATATTCCGGGTTCTTTATATCTTAATTGCGACCTCCCTGATTATCACATTCAAGGTTTGCCCCTAATCTTATTCCTTGTGGGGTCATATTACTTGGAAAATTTTGAGAATCTCCGGATTTTTGTCTTACTTACTTTGCTTAAGTCTTCCCCTCGTTTAGTCCTTGTACGATTGCAAATTATGAATTCTCAAGTTCGATAAACTTCATGACACTCTCTTAAGTGTTAATAGAGCAATTAACAATGTGATTTATCACAAACAAACTGATCTGAACTGAAATCAACGAATATATACGTAACCATTTGTTCGAGGGTACAACAACTGAACATATTAAAGAGGATTACATCATTTGAACTTATCGCTCCTATCCCAAAAGTACTACCATAGATAGTCATCTCGTCATTAAAACTAATCATTCATAACTTAGGCTAATCCTCCAAAAGCGGTGCTGCTTGAAATTCTTGTCTGATTGCTCTACCTCTGCACACTACCATGGATCAAGAAATGCGAGCACGCACGACATCCCTAACCTGCTCCATTAAAGCGGTGATGAGGTCTAGGATAGTTGCAAGTAGAGCTGGATCAATCTGACCCTCAAGATGGCCTCTAGCTGTAACACGGGTGGTAGCCTCAATCCTTTCCATGCTATGGGCTAATCCCGCCGGAAGTACCCCGCCCTCAATCCTTGGTGCAGTAAGTCTATCCAACAGATCACTCCTAACATTACGGGCCTCGGACAGGCCGCCCAAAGTCATGTGATAATCGACGATAAGAGAAACCTGAGTGGTAGCATCTAGCAGTCCATGGGGTGCAGGTGGCGCAGACCCAGGAGATCCAAATGGATAACCAAGCACGGTATCAGGTGACAATGGTGCAGGAGATAAAGGTGGCATTTCCTCAGTAGGTGTTGGGCTCTATATCGGGGATGGGACAGGAATTGGTGGGACCTCATGGATGTCTACAGGAACCTCTGGAAGAGGGTCTAATACTGGTATAATTGGTGTCGTGGAAGGCCCCACTCCTTCTGCCCTCATTAACCTTTGTGCCCTTGGTAACTCTTCATCCTCTAGTGCCACCCTCGCGGCCATTCTTGCTCTGGTAGTCGCCCTGACTACGGTCATCAATTCCTCAGCGGTCCTCTCTTCATTCTCATCAGGATCCTCCATGAGATCCTCCTCAGCCACAATCCTTTCCGGAATAACATCCTCAACCGCAACATTCTCTATCTGAACCTCATCCGGTCCCTCATTAGGGTACTCCATCGGATTCACAATTTGATCTCCGACTTGTAATAAAACATCCTCATGCTGATGCTCCTGAACCTCAAGGTTCGGTGCCCCGCTACCCTATACAAGAACGAACTATGTTATTATCATGATATTTATAAGGGTTCCCGTAAGGGTTTTAACTGTCGGTGCTACGTTAGGTAGCCCGACTATGAACTTGGCAAGAGTTCTTATTATCTTAGTGAACTTATTATCTTAACATCACATCATCTCTGAGGTTTATAACGCTTGGCTCTGATACCACTTCTGTAACACCCCCAAATCCGGGGTCGGGATCCGGGTTGTCACGAGTTCCATTTCCCTTAATAACACCCAATCTTAATAATTACTCAACTACTCTGTACTGTGACCCCACAATAAACACACACACCACAAGTTATAGTCTCAGAGATGAATATCCAAAAATAATCACAAGTCATTTTATTCCACAATTATCTGCCAATACACCTTAAAAGGTTTTCTGAATAAATTTACATTTTCTTTGCCATTATTACAATTCATAAATATACATAAATCTGGTACATCAAAAGTTGAAAGCCTAGCCTATTGGTAGCTCCTACCTCAGCTATGGCGGCATCAACGCTTCTAGAAAACTGCGGAACGTCTCCTAATCGCTTGCGAATCGGGAGCTTGGTCCTGTTCATCTTATCTATCTGATGTTGTGTGATGAAAGAAGAAGCAAGGGTGAGCAGCAAGCCCACCAAAATAATATGCATAATGATTAACAATATATGAGCCTTCTCATAGTACTCATGAAAGTCTTGGTCAAAAGAAATGAACCAAGTTGATATCTTAATGCGATGAAGTCGCAAAATATTCAGTATATATATATACACATATACTTTTCAAAATATGGGAAGTCCTCTTCCATGCATAATACACACAGAGTTCCAGTGTATAACTGTATAAAAATATCGTTACAAGGTGATCTCATATATCTAACCTTGTCTCAACGTTTTTCTGAAAATCTTTATCATGCATAAGATAATCATTTACTAGATATAAGTTTAAAAGATGAAGTTACAAGATACTCCAATATACTTATATCTTTTCCAAATACTACTTGAACTACCACCGTTCAAGTTATAATTAGTTTCAAAAGTTCATCACACTGATGAGACTACAAGATAAGACTTGTATAGATTCAATCTTTGAAATATTTTGAAGGAAATGAAGTTATGATATACTTCATTAAGTCCCGATATATATATACACCTATATATATACATACGTTTCCTGAAAACCTCCGTCATGTAAAGTATGAACAGAATTGCAATATCCAATAAATTTGGAAAGGAAAGAATTTTGGCATAAACCCGATATCTTGCTGATCAGGCAAAGATACCAATAAGTAACCTTTTCTACTAGTAGATGGACGAATTCCCCACTGGTCATCACCCTGGTCGTAATAGGACCTTATGCTGGACTGCCACTCGGCCACTTATGCATTTGATGGACTCCCACTGAGCCACTTACACTATCATGGACGCCCACTGAGCCCATGTTGCTTATGCCGACTCAATAGATGGACTTACTTCCCGAACGTTGGGTAAGTAATCAATTCATTTCCCAAAACTGCAACCTTGTTGCGAATATAAAATACACCACAGAGCCGGATCCCTCAGGTTTTGAGCGAGTATTTAAATCCCCTTAAAAAGGAAGAACTTAAATATAAAAATGAGTTTTGGGATCCGCTCTAACTTTTAAAAATCATTTTGAAGACTCGAAAATACTTTAAAGAGTGTTTGGAGTAAAGCTGATTTAATGAAGTAAATCAGTCCCCATATATGAAAGAAATATCTGAATATTATTGTTTAAATAATAATCCCATAAGAATAATTGAGATAGAAGTTGGAAAACTTATACTTGAATGAATAGCAAATAATCAAAGATATACTTATACGAAAGTAATATCTTTATTTGAATAATCAAAAATAAGTTTAACTATCGACACCTTATTCTTTAATACAATAAAGAATATTATTAAGTAATAAGCGGAGTCATAATACCTCGAATGAATACTATAAATAATATTCATAAAATAAAGGAGTCATACATCCTCAAATGAATATCCAAGTAATATTCAATAATAATATAAACTGAGTCATAAGCCCTCGTATGAATATTCAAATAATATTCAAATAATAAAATAAACTGAGTCATAAGCCCTCGTATGAATATTCAAATAATATTCAAATAATAAAATAAACTGAGTCATAAGCACTCGAATGAATACTCGAATTAATATTCAATTAATAAAATAAAGGTATCGAATAAACCTTATTCGATCAATAGTTTTAAAAACTATATCCATATATATATATATCTATGTATATATATATAATATACTCGGGAACATCGACTCCCGATTTAGAAATATGTTCACCTTTTATCCCCTATACTAAGGGTATACGCAACTGCTTGCTTATTTCTAGCATAGGTATTATACAACTATAAGCATTGAAATCAACAGATAGATGACCAGATTACGAAACAGACATGCATATATATATATACCATAGCAGCATGCTTCAATATATTGCAACATTTGCTAATTAACTAACATGCATCTATCGCAAGATAATGCATATACATATATACATCACAACAACAGTATATCGGGTAGAAAACTTGCCTGAGCGACTGGGGGTTACGAATGGCTCGGGACGAGTCTGGTAACCTATAACAACAAGTAAGTTGGAATTAAACCAAAGTCACTTGTAAATCTATACTTTAACTAACTTAGACTCTAACGCTTGTTTTGCGCTTACTGATTCGCTTAAGTCACTCGAGTACCCTCGGCTCCACCATTTTTAATAATTTAACCTTTACGAGTTTTAAGGCGATTCCTTCGCGAGTGTCTTACTAACTGCCTAACACACTTACCATAAATGTTTCATGCATTAATTAACCCTTTTTGGTCTTTAACCTATGTTTCAAAGTAAGGCGAGGGGAAATGTTTCGTTCGCGAAACGCCGTTACTTGAAACGGTCGTTTCTCCTAAACCGTGCATCGGAATCGAACGAACTACCTATCAAAACGAAGCTCGTAACACGAACTATCTAAACAGGGCAATGGTAATAATCTAGCAGGGGGTTCTCGGGTCCTAATGTTATGCACAAAAACAGTCTAAAGAAAATCGGACGTTACGACGACTATGTTTACGCGATTTCCCAATTTAAAACCATTCAAAACCAACCCAATTCAACCTCAAATCAAACATACAACCAACATCCATCCTTATCACATCATATCAGCCCCAACCAATTCAATTTTAACATTCATACTTATGCTTGAGCTTGACTTTAACTATACTACATTCTTTTAACCAAAACAACAAGATTTACCATTCCATTTCAATACCATTTCAATCCCAAACTCTAAATCACAAACATTAAGCTACAATATCACCCTACTAATCAAAATCATCTTATAATACATAGGAATCTAGGGTTTGGAGATGATATACCTTCCTTGAAGTGGTGGGAGGAGCTAGGAAGCCTTAAGAAGCTTTGATAAGTCTTAGGAATGCTTGGATCTTCAAGGAAATCAAGAAAAATTTCAAGTTAAAAACTTGAAAACACTATTCATTGTCTTCTTCATTGATTAAATGAAGAAGATTGAGAAGGAATTGATGGCTTAAACTCATGATATAACCCTAACTAAGCATAAAGATGATTAGGGAATTATCTTACCAATTTAGGAGGCTTGGATCTTTGATTTTGAATTTCTCTCCCTTTGCAATAGTAAAAAGCCGAGAGCTATGAAGAACAATGCCTTGGTTTCTTTTTGATTTTTTGATGAAAATGATTTGCTTGGCTTGGTTGGTTTGATTTTGTGTTTGTTTTAGTTAATTACCTATTTGCCCTTGATTTTGTGTGGTTAAAAAGCCACCACATCTCCTTCCTTCCCATGTCATGCCTATGTCATGTGGTGATGTCATCTTTCCCTCCTTGTCCTCTTCTCATTGGTTGGGTGACATCACTCTCTCTAATCCCTTTGATTAACTTCCTAATTGTTTGTCTAATGACCGCTGATCTGTTATACGGTTCGCTTAACTTTCGTTTTCGTTTATCGTTTGAAGGATCATACCCGGGATCTTATTACTTAGGTTCCCTTAACCTTTCTCAATACATTATATTCCTTTTTTATGATCCTCTCTTATAATCCTTTAATTTAAATCCTTCGTATCCTGTTACCTTATATTCAATTCTTTCCGTATCTAGTGGATTTCCGAGAAAAATCAAAGTATTTGAATTTGGATTCTGACGATCTTTACATACACTTATATCCCATATAAAGTACTAATAAAATCTCAGAATATCCATATCAGAACCCCTACATAGTGTGGCATGAAAAGTTTTCTCATTCAGCAAAAACACTATTCATAAGGGTTTCAAATTTTCCAAAAATTAGGGTTATTACAGACATGAACCCGGCTAGGTCGATTAGAGTTTTGGTGCCTATCTTCACGGCCTCTCCATCGGGCCCTCGGCCTTCCGAATCACATATAACCCGGTTGGAAACCACAGTTTTGCCCCGGGGTGGCTTGTTCGGAACAGACTTTCTTTTCTTACTCGGAGGGCCATCACCGCCCGGAATCTCCTGAACCTCGGGCTCAGACTCATGGCCCGGATCTGGGATGTTCTGAGGGACGGAGGACTCGGCCCCTCCCTCAATATCTGCGGAGCCAGATCCGGGACCAGGGGCACCCTTGCTTGTCTTAAAGGCCAGCCCGAGAGTGTTGAAAGCAGCAGCATATGCGGAAGAAGACATGATTCTCAGAAAATCCCGATTGAAATGAGGAAGACCTGTGGGAACAAAAAAAAACCTAAGGTTAAATCCCGGATCAGGGGCAACAAATTGAGCCAAACATGTTAAAAGCAAACTGAAGCATGATCCAGATCATCAAGACGGGTGAAAGAGATCCGGATCAGATACAACAAACTATATTCTACAAGAAAATTATACGTTGATCCGGATCATCAAGCTGGAAGAAAGAGATCCTGATCAAAGTCAAAAAAAACATATAAAAACAAGTTAAAAGCAAACTGGACCTTGATCCGGATTATCAAGTTAACTGAAAGAAATCTGGATCAAGGGCAAGCATCTTATTCACAATTAAAGGAAAACTTACAGCCAAGATTGAAAAGAAGCTTATGGTTCATGAATGTGTCCCGAGTCGGCTGAAACTCGAGAGAATCACAGAAACATCTAATCTGGGTGATAGCCCGGCCTTCGAGCACAGCCGGGTTAAACTTGGTTTGAACCCTTTCAGTAGTAAAGTAAGGGAGATAGGCCAAGTCATATCCCTTCAGAAGGATTATCTCACCATTCCAATACTTCAAAGAAGACTGGTGCATTATTGGCTTGGCTCTACCCGGGCCGTAACCACACTCCGAGGCCCGGAACCTGATCTCATAAAAAGGCTTCTGACTCGATTTGGAGAGAAAAAATCTGATGAAAAAGCTTCAAGGTGGGCAAGAATCCGGATTTGTTACAGCAAGCGATGAACCATGTCATCGACTTTATCCCATTCGGGGTGATTTGCATCGGGGAAATCCTGTACACGTGCTTACAGAGATGCTTGATAAACATATGGCACCGGGGGTTCCACCCGGATCTGAGATGTTCCATCCAAACCGGGACAAAACCATCTTCTGGCCGATGATAGATCCTCTCATTGGGTTCTGGCCATCTCCACTCAATATCCGGAGTCAACTGGAATGCAGCCCGGACCGCCTCATTCATCTCACCCGGATCAGCCTCAGAAAACGAGTCCTTCAACTGGTAGTGATCCTGGCTTATAGGGAAAGCAGAGAACATCCTCTCAAGAGCTTCCTGGTTATATACCCCGGGGTGACCGTCGGGCTGTCTATCATATCTAACCCGACTATAATAGACCTCGTTTTCGATTTCGGTCGGCTTTTCAACAAAGTGATACTTAACATCTATCCAATACCCCTCGGGCGTGAAGAGAACTGAGCCCCCAGGCATTCTCTTATACCTGAACTTTGAGATTATCTCGGCGGAAGCAGGAACTTTCTTAACCATCTCTACCCGGATCTGTTCTATACCAGATGAATCCGGGTCACTCTCCTCACCAGAAAAGTTTGGGTAGCAGTTATAGACTTTCCTAGCCCGCTCCTTGATCCGGACCATATACCTATTAAAATGAAGGTTAGTTAGTCTGGGCCCTACAGATTTTATTTGTCTTGCTAAGTGGTCCGGATCAGGTACGTTATGTTAATTTTATCATAACTTAATGATCCGGACCACCAATGCAAGTCCAACCCGGAAAAACATCAACGATCCGGATCATGTTAACTACAATCCACAAAAGCAAACCACCATGGACCCGGATCTTGATGGCAAATACCCAGATCTGGATCCATAACAACAAAAAACTTAAAACAAAGCCCGTATACCCGGATCCCAACAACAAACACCCATGCCCGGATCAAACGCGACCAAAAACAGCTTAAAAAACCCGTCATACAATTCTACCCAAAAAACACCCCCCCCCCCGATCCGGATCCTACACACTAGACCCGAAACCAGAGAAAAACCCTAACCCACAAACAGTTATTTCGAGAATCAAAAGGCAAAACATGCCACTTTTCACATATACATACATATATTTCCATCAAGAACACGAAGAACACAATCAAAAACCCCAGAAAACCCGAACACAAAACCCAATTTTCGTGCAAAAAACATAACAAAGAAGCCAAAAACTACAGATCCAAACAAATAAAACCACAAAACAACAACACCAATCACAAAATATAACCACATAGGCCGATTTATACTCCCAAATCGAGAACGGAATATAAAACTCGAGCATGCATCAATTTCAAGAAAAAAGAAAAGGAATAAAAAAAAGACTAAAAAGGGGGAGAGGAGAACTTACAAATCACGACCAAAACAAAAAGAACAGCGGCACGGCGGCGGAAATCTCCAGCAAGAAACGCAAGACTTCGAAAGAAAAGGGAGACTGTTGGGCTTCGTTTATATCTTTTTTGTGAGATAAAAGAAAAATTGAAAGAAGAAGCAGGCTTTTTATAGGCCCTGGAGAATAAACATCCCCTGCCATGTGGCAGGGTACGGTTGGCTGGCAGATCAGTTACAAAACCAAAAAGCAAAAAACCCCTTGGTTTGCCAATGAATTTATATTTGATATATATGAATATTAAAGCACATTTAAACCCCTCAATGATCGTGGGGCGGGATTATAGGGAGTAACTGCCCAAAATTCAAATTCGAAAGGGGGAAAATGAGCAAAGCCGTTTCAAAATCCCAAACTTTTCAAATTCCACAGCCCAGGACCCGGATCAATAGCAATAATCCGGATCATCGTCAACCAGATTCATTTTTAAAGCAACCATTCTACTTAATCCGGATTGGTATCCATTACACCAGATCCGGTTTGGGGGGCAACCAGG
Organism: Apium graveolens; assembly: GCF_009905375.1. NCBI lineage: Eukaryota > Viridiplantae > Streptophyta > Magnoliopsida > Apiales > Apiaceae > Apium > Apium graveolens. Next base: position 201,766,900 of record NC_133655.1, on the reverse strand, counting down.
GGCAGAAATTTTTCTGAGACAACCATTCTCCCTTAATCTGGATTGGCATCCATCACACCAGATCCGGTTTGGGGGGCAACCAGGCGCACAAATTTTCCTGAAACAACTTTTCTACCTAAATCCGGATTGGCATCCATCACACCAGATCCGGATTGGGGGCAACCAGGGGCAGAAATTTTTCTGAATCAACTTTTCTACCTAAATCCGGATTAGCATCCATCACACCAGATCCGGATTGGGGGGCAACCAGGGGCACAAATTTTTCTGAAGCAACTTTTCTACCTAAATCCGGATTGGTATCCATTACATCAGATCCGGAGTGGGTGGCAACCAGGATCACAAATTTTTCTTTACTAAGCCAAATATGCAACCCTACTCTACTCCCTCATCCAGAAATTCTGCATAAGGGAGTGGGGGCAAATGATAAGGTACAAGAGACCCGGATAGGCGTCAACCTGGACTAAGGGGAGGCATGCTCAACCGACCTGCTAAGACCCCCCTCTCCCAGGCCAATCAAGCATAGGAGCCCAGGCCCGGGTCTATCCTACCTCCCGGATCCGGATCCGCCTGCATACCCGGACCCGGATCGGGGCCAAAACCACAGTTAGGGAGGTCTCAGCAGACACATCACATCCCACAACCCGCCAAGGAGGGGTACGTGGGCACGTGACTATGACAGCTATCAACAACCAACACCCCAGACAAGCACGGCGCGTGTCAGAGGCCGTTAGGACACTCTGAAGGTGGTCCTCCCCTAGACACGTTTAAGCAATCTGCCCAAGCCAGGCGTCCTCCGCTCCCAAGATCCAACGGCCCAGATTTAGAGGTAACTACCCCTAAACCCTACCTTGGGGCTATATATACCCCCAAGGATGAAGGGTTTAGGGGTTGGAAAATAATTTCTCTTGCACTTACACACTCTCATACACTCAAAACACACAGCAGCCATCACATCCACACACAAACACACAGCAGCCTCTAAATGATATAAATATATATATACCTTCATCTTCTCCAAAGCCTGTTCTTATTCTTACACCGGAGGCGCCGTGGGAGCAAAACCCCCCTTCCGGTGTTGTTTTGCAGGCGCCCAACCTGCAGCTACACCTCTCCCATGCACAGAAGGTCCAGGAACGCCGTCGGACGGAGCCGCCCGCTCCCCGGAGTTATCAGATTTCGAGCGACAACCAGGCATGTCATGTATCTTCCCGATGCTAATAAAGTATCAGACATGAGGAGTGCAATTGCTAGTAATGTTAATGGCTTGATGGAAACCACTGACTGTCAACAGGTTTGCATGTACGCTATTGGTATTCTTTGTTGTTTCTATCCTAAGTTTGATCAAAGCTTTTTGGACAATGTCGAAAAGTTAGGTTTCGGTATTGATGTTATTAGGCTACCCTCCCAAACTCATGATAATGCTATTCATCTCGACGCGATTCAGTATCTAGACACTGCCTCGTATGTGGTAGTTTTTGGGTTAACTATGCTTTTAATCTTTAAAACACCCACAACTGATAACTACCACTATTTCTCGACTGTTAGACTCAATGAACTGAAGGCTGCTGCAAATGTGGAGCAAGGGAAAATTGTGCCAAATCCGTATAGTTTGACAAAGGCACATTACGTTAAATTTGTTCTAGGCAATTCTTTATTCCTCAAGAGGGAAATTGTTGAAATGATCATTGATATGCAGAATGGCGAAAAGGACATCAATGGTGTGTGTAAGTATGTTGGGACTATTCTCGAGTACAATGAGATGAGTGCTGTGATGTTTATTTATGAGACTTTGGTTATGACTTACTCTTGTGTCTTAACGGATTTTCGGGTGCTCCATGAGGTGATGAATTTGGTTGAAGCGTTAGAGCTTATGGGCAAGTTTCCAATGCCTCGGTACTTTAAGTACTTGGCCCCTGTAACTTTGAATAATATGAACACACTCTATGTTGTGAATCAAGTAATGAAGAAGAACAGATAAAACGCCATTAATGGATACTTCTCAAGCTATTTCTTTTACAACGTATATTGCAGTTTTTATATACAAAGTATATATACTTTTTTAACTAACTAACTACTATACTTGTAACTAACTATATATGGAAAATAAATAGCGCGCACAACCCGTGAGCTTGTAAGCATGTGAACAATACAGCTGGATGATACAACTGTAGTATAGGTGTAGATACAATGACGTGGCAGTGCATTAACCGAGATGTATTTCAATACCCCCCTTCAAGTTAGAATGTGTTTGAAACATTCCTAACTTGGATAGCAGATCAGTGAAGTGTGGTGAAGGAACTGTTTTGGTAAGAATGTCTACGAGTTGATTCTTTGTTGGAAGATAGGAGAGCTGGAGAAGGCCTTCCATCACTTTGTCTCTAGTAAAGTGACAATCTATTTCAATATGTTTAGTACGATCATGGAAAACTGGATTCTTGGCAATATACAAGGCTGATTGATTGTCACAATGCAATGTGACGGGCTTAAGATTGGTAACACCCAATTCTTCCAAAAGACGTACTAGCCAAGTGACCTCAGAAGCTGCAGAAGCCATAGCTCTGTATTCAGCTTCAGAGGATGATCTGGACACTGTGCCTTATTTTTTTGATTTCCAGGAGACAGGTGACTGGCCAAATAAAAGTAAGTAACCTGTGACGGATCGTCGTGTATCCGGGCAAGAAGCCCAATCTGAATCAGAGAAGGCTTGGACAGTCAAAGAATCAGCTGCTTTAAGAAGAATGCCTTGATCTGAAGTGTGATATACGTATCGTAAGGTGTGTTGAAGAGCTTCAAGATGAGCAGTCCTGGGTTTATATAAGAACTGACTTAATGTTTGAACAGCGTAGGCGAGGTCAGGTCTGGTGTTTGTTAGATAATTTAGTTTACCCACACAAGAACAATAGAGTTCAGCATTAGCAATTAAATCACCATCAGTGGTACGTAGTTTGGAATGCAATGGTAGAGGTGTAGTAGCAGATCTGGACAGATCAAAATCACTAGTGCTAAAAATTTCTTTAGCAAATTTTCGCTGACTGAGGACAATCCCTTATGGAACATATCCAACTTCGATACCTAGGAAATAGTGTAACAAACCCAAATCCTTAATACCAAACACTGAGTCAAGATGCGACTTCAATGAATCAACTTCGGTAGATTGATCTCCAGTTACTATAATGTCGTCTACATATACCGCAACAATAGTAATGTACTGACCTTGCCTTTTTAGGAAAAGACTATAGTCGTTTTTAGATTGACTGTAGCCTAGAGAAATGAGCTCAGAGTGCAACTTTGCAAACCATTCACGGGATGACTGTTTCAATCCGTAAATGGACTTAATCAATCGACAAACTTTGTTGTGTGGATTGAGTACACCTTCAGGCACGTGCATGTAGACTTCCTCCAATAGTGTACCGTGCAAAAAGGCGTTATTTACGTCCAGTTGATACAATGGCCATTTTCTGTTAGCAGCTAAAGCAATGATACAACGAAGAGAACTCATTTTTATAACAGGAGAAAACGTTTCTTCATAATCGATTCCATATCGTTGATTATATCCCTTAGCCACCAGTCGTGCCTTACAATGTTCTAAAGAGCCATCTGCGTGAAGTTTAACTTTATACACCCATTTGGATCCAATTGCTTTCTTTCCAGGAGGTAAGTCAACAAACTCCCATGTTTTGTTAGTAGTTAAAGCTTGGATTTTTTTATCCATAGCTTCAACCCAAACAGGTTGCAAAGAAGCCTCTTTGAAATTACGAGGCTCTGTAATAGTTGATGTTTGAAAAACAAAAGCTTTGTGTGCTGAAGGTGTGTGATCAAAAGTCACTAGATTGCACCAGTGCTGAGACTGCAGCTTATCAAAACAACTAGTGTTATAGTAATAAGAAGATAGGTAACCAGGTGGATGTCTGGCTCTAGTAGATTGTCTTAATATTGGTTGGTGAACAGAAGTGGAGGTGGTATCATGTGACTGATCAGAATTGGAAGAAGTATCATCGTGTGTCTGATTACTATTTGAAGTCTGTGAAATAGTATGCTCTACTGGTATGGGGTTAACAGCATCATCATCAAAATATGTAGTGCCAGCAGTAGTGGAGTACGGTAAGAAAAATGCATGTTCATACTTTGAATTTAAAGAAGGAGAAAGCAAAATATGAAATGGAAAATGATGCTCATAAAATACAATGTCCCGAGAAACCTGAATTTGCTGAGACTTGAGATCCAGGACTTTGTATCCTTTCTGCGTGGCAGGATATCCAAGGAAGACAGAAGGAGATGCTCGAGGATCTAACTTACTTCGATTAACCTTTATAGTTGATACAAAGCAAAGACATCCAAAAATTCTCAAATGTTCCAAGTTAGGTGCTTCCTCATATACTCTCTCATAGGGTGTAACATTTCCAATGCTAACCAAAGGCATACGATTGATTAGATAGGCAGCACATAGCACGCATTCTCCCCAGAACTTTTCAGGCAATTTAGATTGATAAAATAATGCACGTGTTGTTTCTAAGAGATGTCTATGCTTACGCTCAACCACCCCGTTCTGCTGTGGGGTGTAATTGCAACTCGTTTGATGTATTATTCCTTTAGTCTTGTAGAACAAATTTAACTCTTTTGATGTAAACTCAAGTGCATTGTCAGAACGAATACATAAAACTTTGGTTTTAAATTGATTCTCAGCATAACAAACAAAATCCATCAAAACTTGCAGGACATCAGATTTAAATTTGACTAAATGAACCCAAGTGTATCTACTATAGTCGTCTACTATAGTTAAGAATTGAGTACAATCATTGTGATTTTTAATTTTGTACGGACCCCAAAGATCAACATGAAGAAGCTCAAGTACACTAGAGGTTTTAATACTGCTAACTGGAAATGAATTCCGAGCTTGCTTAGCAATGGGACAAATTTGACAAACATTTGTCTTTACATAGTCTGTAACATCACAATCAGGTTTTAACAGCTTAATTTGTTGAAAAGGCAGATGCCCTAACCTCAAATGCCATAATTTGGCTTTCTCAACAGCAGCAACAGAGACACATGCTTTGATATTTGCAGAAGGTGCAGTAGTAACAGGAGCTTTGACAGTTGCAGAAGATAGTAGAGTGGGGACAGAAAAAACATATAATCCATTGTGCATATCACCAAGAGGCAGTGGTGGATCTTTCTGCAAATGGCCCTGTAGCATACATTGTTTATTAGTAAATATCAATGTAGAACCCATGTCTTGACAAAGTTTATGAACAGAAATAAGTTTGTATTGAAAATCAGGAACGTGTAAAACTTTCTGCAAAACTATCTTGTCACTTAATCTGACTGTCCCTATGTGGTGGACTTTAATTTTTCTACCATCAGGAATAGTGATAGAGTCTCCATTATTAGTGATAGCTTGGAATGATTCAAAATCTTGTAAGTCTGGACAAATGTGGTCAGTAGCACCACTGTCTAATAACCATTGTTTATTAGAAGAAGACATTAGGCAGATGTTACCTGCCAACAATGCATGGCCAGAAATAGTATTTTCTTTCTTGTTTTCAGAAATAGAGTGCTTTCCTAGAAGCTCCATGAGTTGTTGATACTGCTCTGTGGATAGTTGATTAGTATTTAAATTCTGGACATCAGAAGCATCTGTAATATCCTGTTGATTATGAGCCATAGCTGCTACTCTTTTGTCCTTATTGCCTTTGAAGTTTGGTGGAAAGCCATGAATTTTGAAACACCTCTCCAGACTATGCCAAGCCATTTTACAATGAGTACAATAGTAATTGTTCTGTGGTTTAGCTGGCCTTTTGAAATTTCCTGTGAAACTTCCACTCCTCTGAGAATTGTTAAAGATCTGTGGCCTAACAGTTTGAGCTTGTCCCTGAGAATGATACTTCCTTTCAGTAGCAAAAGCAAGTGAATCAACAGCAGTGTTTTGAGATATCTCTTTGTGAGTTTCTTCTTGTGCTACAATTCTGTAAGCCTGAGTCAGACTTGGTAAAGGATTCATCATGAGGATATTAGCTCTTACTGCTGAAAAATGATCATTTAGCTTCATTAAGAATTGCAATACTCTTTGAGTTTGCTGCATTTGATGTATCTTTCCTGTCAAATTGCAGGTGCAAGTAGTAGTAGGGCATACACACACAGGTAAAGGTTGTGTATCATCTATGCTGTCCCAGAGTGTCTTCATTTTAGTATAGAATTCAGAAACGCTCTGTTGACCTTGAGTTAATTCTGATAAGGTTTGTTCTAAAGAGTAGATTTGAGTTATTGATGCATAACCAAAACGATCTTCAAGATCTTTCCATATGTCTCTTGCAGTCTTCAAGAACAAAACACTACAAGCAATTGTTTCATCTAGATTAAACAAGATCCAAGAAATAACAAGATCGTTACACCTCTCCCATGCCTTGTATTCATCCGTGCCAGGTACAGGAACAACAACAGTTCCATTTACAAAACTCAGTTTATTCTTTACTGATAACATAAGCATCATACTCCTTTTCCAATTATTGTATCCATTTCCATTAAATTTCACAGAAACTAATTGATTAACGCTGGCATCTGAAGGATGTATGTAAAATACGCTTGAAGAATCAATTACTGTAGGAGTATTATTATTTTGAGCAGCCATAGAAACAAATTTAGGTCACAATATAAAGTTTAGAATGTGAGCAAATCTGATAAAACAAGGAGTGAATCAAAAGAACAAATATCAATTGCTTCAATCGATTTATGCGAGTAACTCATATTCGATTAATGAAATTATGATTTGCTTCAAGAACAAGTAAATGCAATATCAAACAATTTGCAAAATGTGATTAAGAGTGAATTTGTAGAATGTGTACACCTGAGTTTTTGAAGCGATGAATTTTGGAACGGAATTGCAGATATCACAGACTTTGATTAGGTAGCGTAAAGTAGATCGAGCATGAAGAAGTGCAGAACAGATGAAACACGAAGAAGCAGATCGAACATGAAGAAGAAGAAAGAATCAAATCAGATCATCATCGTCAACACTGTTTAGTGGCTCTGATACCATGTAACTTTGAATAATATGAACACACTCTATGTTGTGAATCAAGTAATGAAGAAGAACAGATAAAACGCCATTAATGGATACTTCTCAAGCTATTTCTTTTACAACGTATATTGCAGTTTTTATATACAAAGTATATATACTTTTTTAACTAACTAACTACTATACTTGTAACTAACTATATATGGAAAATAAATAGCGCGCACAACCCGTGAGCTTGTAAGCATGTGAACAATACAGCTGGATGATACAACTGTAGTATAGGTGTAGATACAATGACGTGGCAGTGCATTAACCGGGATGTATTTCAATAGCCCCTCCTCTGCAGGCAGCCAGGTTGGAAAGAGCTAAGTTTCCCACTCTCGCTGCTGTTGCACAGACATTGAAACAAGAGCAGATGAAGCAACGCTCTGTTAAGAACTTTGTTGGCATCAGAGGGAAGCAGAGTAATTTAGTCAAAGACTTGGTTGAGAAGCACAAGAGGTCATTGCAGCTGAGGCAGCCAAATTCATTAGACCATTTGGTTCAAAATGTTTGTACACCAGCTGGGTTAACCAAAACTGATTTGGATGACGATGATGCAGAAGAGGAGGAGCGACTGCATAACTGAGATTTGTTGATTCTAGTAGAAGGAAATGAATGAAGGCTCATTTGGTTCTAGTCTTATTCCATCCCAGATTTATTTGGTTCTAGTCTTCTTCAATCTCAGATTTATCAGCTATTTTACTATCAATCCTATTATGTGTGTTTCTGTTTCTAGGGTTGTCATGTTTCTAGTCTCTTTCCTTTAACTATTAAAAAAAAGAATTTCCTTTGCAACCTTCATATATTTGTTTGTTATTGCTATGAGTTTTACCAGTAATTTACTTTGGTTCGGTATTTACAAATGCTTTCTCCACATTGGCCCGCCCGTTTCTAGTGAAAAACACAAGCCAGAGGGAGAGAACAGCAAGCCTAAAGTTGCAAAACTGGGCTGTAGATCATCAGCAGCAGCCATGACAACCGCTGTAGTTGCTGCATTACTTAGTATGTTGAGTTTGCTACCTTTGTTTGTCGAACAAAGATCAATACCTTAAAATGAAGGACACTTCAAACAAGTAGGTAGTAATATTTATATCAGTTCTGCATTTTTTGGAAGCCAACAATACATCTGGTTTTTGCCTAAAGTTCTTTCTTGAGCTCGGGTCCCTCTTTCTCAATCTCCCTGAAACTACTACAAGTTTTGCTACCTGGTTTTCAAATGCAGAGTAGGATGAACAAATGAATGTCAAAAGTTTTACATATACACTGTCTAACGATGCCTTACATCCAGTCCCGTGTTGTGTTTGCTCTTAAAATATAGATCAGGTGTAATGTAGCTGTATCAAACTTGAGCTGTTCGACAATCTGGATAAGACAGTCTTTAGACAGTCTTTACCATAAGGTAATATCCACATAGATAATAGATATGAAGTCATTCTTCAACTAAGTTGCTCAGATCTTCTAGAATCGACAACAATTATCTGTTTCCATCACATGTGATATCCCTTTGTATTTTAACAAATATTTGTGCAGCATAGAGTTCGTTAACAACCTTCTCAGTTCACTGTCTAAACTATATATAATAACTAAATTAGTTCCGGGGTTATATTATAACTGTTTTTTAAAATGTTATTTTAAAACAGCTTAATTTAAATAATATATATTAATACAATATTTTTATTACATACTAATGAGAATAGAATAAAATATAAATATAAAAGTTTAAAAAATGACATTACCCAAATTACAAATAATGATTATCAATTTTTTATTAAATACAAAAAATATAATAATTAATATGTGTGTAATTAAAATTAATTTCAATAAGATAAAATTAGTGAAGAAAATGAAACTATTAAAAGTTATTAATTTAAGAATATAAAAATGAGAAAGAAAGAGAATGAGAAATGGGTAAAGACAGAAATAAGAAATGGGTAATAGAGAGAATTAGTGGAGATAATAAATGAAAGATAGAGAGATTGAATGTAAATTAAATTTGAAGAGAATTCGTTGTGAAAAATGACATCAGTAAAATTAATAAGAACTTGACACATATAATAAAGGAAAGTTTGACAAATAAATTAGGATGATGTCACCTGTACCTTAGTATAATGTTGTACCTTGTTTTAGTATAATGCTGATAGTGGTGCATTACAGGGGTGTACAGACGAACCGTTAAATAAATCCATTAACTCAACCGTTCGGAACTGAACCGTATTTTGAGAATAATCGCGAAACGCGGGTTGGTTGTGGATTTAAATTTTAAAAACCGTCCATTCGCGGTTTGGATGTGGTTTTAAATTTTTGAAAATCACAAAATCGCAACCGCAACTCGCAAAATATATTTATAATAAAATATATTTCCAAAAATGTAGTTTATATCATATAAATTAATAAGTATAAATATTTATTAACTAATCTTAGGTTAATGTTAAGACTTTGTTCATAATATTCACAATAATTATAAGATATATAACCAAATAAATGGAAAAAATAATCAATATGTAATTTTTTTTATAATTTTCTTTTCTCTCGCCTCCATATTTTTGTATGTTTTTAATATTCGCTCCACACGGATCATTAATTTGTATTTTATTTTTGAATGTAAATTTATCACGTAACTTAAACTTGAATTTATTAATATTCCGAATTTATTTTTTTGCAAATTATTAATTATTTTAAAATAAGTGGTTGAACCGCAAACCGATCCGCAATAACCGCAAATTTGCAACCGCAATTGACGCGGTTAACCGCAACCGCATTTACGGTTGCGGATCACAATTTTCTAAAATCGTTTTTCGCGGTTTGGTTCGACTTTTACCCAAAAACCGAATCGATCCGAACCACGTACACCCCTAGTGCATTACCTTCCCAAGCACAAATAGCTAGGGGAGAGCATGGTTCGGATCGGTGCGGTTTTATGGTAAAATTGAAACCGCAACCGCATATATTCGGTTTTTAAAATATAAAACTGCAACCAACTCATCGGATCGGTTTCGGTTTCAAAAAACCTCGTTACATTTTTAATAGGTGAAAATGATAAAAATAGTGCAAGTTAAACAAAATAAATTAAAAAATTAGTTCCACATCCAAGTTTATAATATCCCATATTTTCAGATATTATTATTATAATTATTTGAAATTATTTATGTGATTTTTAGGTGAATTTTTGGTGAATTATCTGATAAGCGGAATTGATGTTTGGGTGTTTATATGCGATATTATTTGAGGATTTTAATTTTTATGTGCTCAAAATAAAATATAGGTAATTATGATATTTTTCTGGTAATTTTTGGACTGTTAGATGATTTTATAATGATTTATAAATTATTAATTATTTTCTGAATAATTACAAAACTATTTTATAAAGCCGGGAATCGTCCAAACTCAAAAGTTTTTGCGTTTTTACAACCCGAAACTCTTCCGAAAACTCCTTCCTAACCTAATATGGTAATCCCGGATATTTTGCGTTTTTTGACTTTTTTGATCCGGATTACGGTTTGACCCGTGCGCGGCCCGGCGCAATATTTTCGATACGATAGTTATTTCGGTAATCAATAAAACCCGTATTCTCGAGAGACGGGATATTTTTACGTTATTTTCGTATATAGTGTTTTATAAAAAGCTCGGTTTTGATAATTATCCAATTCTGGTATTGAATTGTATCGTTTTTATAGTTACTTAGCGGCTAAGCAACTAATTTAACGAACCAAAATGATCCAGAACGATCCAATATTCCATAAATATAAATAGTCTATTTCTTATTTCGTTTATTCCGTTTATTCATTTGCAACCAGTTAAAACACCGTAAATACAGAGAAAACCCTAGAAAACCGATACGTTCCCGAGAATCAAACACAAGAACGAAGGCGTTATCGAACTCCGATTCGGGCGTGCAGCATATCAAAATGAAACTCTCGAAATCTTCTTTCTGAATCAATCATCAGTTTCTGCCCAGAAATCATGGTAATTTTCTTATTTATTTATTTATATTCGAATTATTTAGTAATTAAATTATGAAAATTTGTTCTTGATGTTGTTGATGTGATTTGATGCTTCCATGTTGTAGAGCATATTTTTCTGGTCAATTTGGTATATTATACGTCAAAAACTGAGTTCAATAACATATAGAAAAGGGGGTTTGATTCTCGAAAATAAAATTAGGGTTTTTGATATGAATGTTCTAAATTGAAAATTGGATTTTTCTGGGTTAAGGGTTATTGCTTGAAATTGATTGCACAGAAGTATAGATCGTCAAAAGACGAATCGAATGGTACCACTGGTTTTAACAGACGATGTCGGGAAGGTGGCGATCGGAAAACGGGTCGAAACGGCGGCGGAATTTTCAGGCGACAATTCCGGTCGTTTCGTTGATGTGTTGATAATTTCGATTCCATATTTTGTTTCCTGGTATTGCAACGATAAAACGGCGTGATTTTGGTCCAGTTCTGGGCGATTTCTGAGTTCGTCGGAAAGCTTGGTGGCCGCCGTTAATGGCGGCCGGCCACCGGAGAAGGAAGATGAGGAAGACGATGGCGAAATTACATTTTAGCCATCGTTCTTTCCTTATTTTCACAAAACAACCCCTGGGTTTTACAAATTCTTAAAAATCAGATTGATGTTTTAAAATACTTAAAAAACCATATTCCAGTTTTATTATTTTCAAAAGTGGTATTTTCTTTTCATATTAATTTCAGAAATTCTTTTTAATTATTTTTTAATTCCAAAAATTCATTATTTTAATTCTGAAATTTTATTTTAATTCAAAAATAAATCCAAATTATTTAGTTAATTATTTTAGTTGATAATTAATTATTTAATTAGTCAACTAATTTAAATATTAATTGATTAATTAATTTAATTAGTTATTAATTAATTTTAATTGATTATTTAATTAGATTTAATTTAAAAAATTTCGAAAAAATAGTTTCGAGCTTTAAAATATTACTTTAAATTATTTTCCAAGCTCGATAATTCTTATAAAACTATTTTCGGGTGTTCGAGCCCTATTATTTGATTATTAAATGATTCGGAGACCTTTTTAATTTCGAAAATGTTCAAAAATTCATAATAAATCAACCGTTCGTCCGTTTAATACAAAACGAACGCCTCTAGACTCATAAAAATATTCCGCTTTCAATAAAAATACTTTCGAGACCTAAATTCTTTTGTTTCGAAAGGTCGCTTGTTTTACGAATCATTCTGTGTCGATTTTTGATCGATAAATCATATTTTGACCCGATTTTAGTTTTAAACGTACCGAGTCGACCCTTCTGACGAACTGAGTCATATGTGATATGAATTATGTGATACATGAGTTATGAGCTTATGTGCTATATGAATTATGTGTGTATGTGGATCAAGGGTCCTGTGTTTGTCTATTATATTTATGTGTTGGCTATCGTATGGGTAGACGATAGGCTTTTGACGCGTAATACGTCGAGTGATTATCGTTTAGATAATTAAAGCTATATCTTTTAATTATAGATGCGGATCTCTCGAGTTGATCGGGACAAGACGTTGGATAAAGAATGAGATGGAATGGTATTGGGTATCTGGCTTCTAGCAATCGCAGGAGCAGCATATCAGTCAAGTGTTGAAAAGAAGGACGGTGATGTCTTGAGACAGAATGTCAGAATAGATACGTGTTTGCGAGTGTGCTAACTGCTAAAAACCCAAAGGCAAGTACCCCGACTTCACTTATTGTTCAAGTGACGTTTATTTCGAATCATATTATGCAAGTATCCCTATCATCACTTATTGTTCAAGTGATATTTATTTTGAATCGTATCATGCAAGTATTGCTTTTCCTATTCTCAGTTTAGAATCGATAAATATTTTACATATCGCTGAATTAAATAATTCTGTTTATGCAAGTATTCTTCCGCTATTCTATGTTCGGAATAGCTAAGTGATTTTACTTATCCAATTATCTGATTTATAAATGTTGTGGATTTTGAGAAAGATGACGTTGTTTAGGTTTTCTGCCCAAGTGAATGGGCGAATAAAAGTTTTATAAGGGTGTCGAGTATTATGACCCCTTTCAATAAAATGTTTTTAAGATTGGATGGTTGATGCCGTGGCGGCGGTCCAGCGGAGATTTAGGTATTATACAGGATATAATACCATTAGGCCGATATGTGCCTTGGGTACCCCTTTGTTTAGTTGGATATGCTTCGGCATATCGGTGTTGCTCTGCGGCTGATCACCGGCGGCAACACACCGTCGTTTGAGGATTCCAATCTAAATTATTATATTGCTTTTGGCATCTTACAAGGAATGATTTACTAAGTATTTTATTTTCGGATAAAAGATGAAATGTGGTTTTGATTCAGTTTCTTATTTTGAGAATACTTAGTTTGTTGTTAAATATCAAAGGTGGTATTAGTACAGATGATTGGTGTTGACTTCAGTATGGGATGTTGTGAGCATCAAAGTTCGTAGTGATATCTAATTTGATATGACAGCAAAATAAGTATTAGTTTGAAGAGTTCGGTTTTGAATAAAGTTTATGATTCAATCCATAATCATTGTTTCATGTTATTGTGGTTTACGATATTTCCGTAAACGCTGTTTTACGAGTTTTATTCTCGTCAAGATTCAAAGTATTGTTGAAGCATTTCGCTCAAAAATATCAAATGGTTTTGAATACAATTAAGGAATCAATTCTGGGATTCCTCAACTAAAGTTTTATGATTCAGCAATTATGATTTTAAATGTTCTGCTCTAATGCATATGTCGGTTTTATATCAAAATGACCCTATATATATGTCATAATGATCTTGCTGAGCATTTCTTTCGCTCATACTTGCCTGTTTTCAAATTTAACCTCCAGTGAGGATTAGCTTGCGCTGTTTAGCTGCGTAATTCGAGGAAGCAAAGAAGAAGCTTTTGGAAGGTGGTTGGTCCAGGGTTGCGGACTAGTGTAAGTTTTATTGTGTAAAGTTGTTTATATTATATTATATTATAGTTTTGTATTTTATTTGGGCCTGGTATACTTCATTTCGAAGTTATACTAGTGAGTTTAGTTTTGAGTTAGAATTTATTGAAAAGGGTTTTAAAAGAAAGTGAAAAATTTATTGATGGAATTTGGATTTCTTGTTTCTAGCACTGTAACCTTAAAGATCTTGGATTAGTTTGGGGTCATTTATGCTAAATATCTTCCGCTGGCATTTGTTTATTGATTAAACAGGTTCATTTGGATTGAGATTTCATAGTGACGACCAAATCCTCTGATCCCGGATTTGGGGGCGTTACAGGTTGGTATCAGAGCTGAGGTTATAGTAAACTAGAAACGAGAGTGTGTAGGAGTATGTATAGCTATGTGAGAACGCTTGAGCTCGTATCGAGTTCCTGTTGGACTATTGGATATAGTACCAACGAGTAAGCTAAGATAGGCGCATTCATTCAAGATGGTTGTGTTGAGCTGGATGGAACTCCGGGAAGCTGCAAACTTCTATGGTGGAATCTTCCGAGGCTACTACGATTTGACGACGATGAAGATTATCGATATTTCTGGAACGTGAAGAAATGTCTAGAATCAGAGGGTGAGTCAACTGAAGAGTTCAAATTGAAGATAAATATTAAGACTTTGGCAATACCTTCTATTTTTATAATTTCTTTTGTCATCTTTCAAAAAGAAATAATTGTTAGAGGATATATTCCCTAACACCCGTTTATTCATTTTGTGCCAGAATTTTGTTCTCTGGACTTCATTTCCTTCAGAAATATCATCTTTGAAATCTTTTCAGTTTTATTCATTGATTTTGGATTCTCTTGATTTTCTTTTATTCTGACTGAGATGAACAACCCTAACTATAGGGGACACAAGGTATACCTGTCTGTGTGATAGGAGTTGGATGGGACGTCATCACTTGTGTGTATTGTGAATACATGAAGGTTAACAACCTTTAGTAGTGTCTTAATTTGGACACACAATACCAAGTTCATTTGATCATATTGATCTCTCAGTTATTCTTTCATTTCAACAATACTTTTTCTCAAATTCAGATTCTATCCTATTATGATATGAAATTCTTTTCTCTTTGAAATTCTATGATTTTATCATCTCAAATATTCAAAGGTATGTCAATCAAGCTAAGCTGAGTTATCTTGGTCAAGTCAAAGTAAGGCGATGTGATGGAATTACGAAGGACGACAGTGGACTGCAATGCGATTAGAATATCAGTGGCGTATACCGAAGTCAGTGTGTTTCTTTATTTCTCTCTCTATTTAACTATATCTCTTTCTTTTCTTTCTCTCTATCTTCTCTATTCTTCTTTCTCGCAATCAGTAAAAAGTAATTCTATTGAAGAATTGGTCAAAAACTATGGATGGAACAATGTTGCAGAGTAAAGCTCTCGTGGTAACTGTTTGGTATAAGGAATTGCAGTGTTATCGGAAATTTTGGGAAAAGTTGCATATACAAGATTGAGAAGTTGGTTAGAAAACCCTTAGTGCTTTCTTCTGCTGATTCCGAGGACGGAATCCCTATAAGGTGGGTAGATTATAATATCCCAAATTTTCAGATATTATTATTATAATTATTTGGAATTATTTATGTGATTTTTATGTGAATTTTTTGTGAATTATTTGATAAGTGGAATTGATGTTTGGGTATTTATATGCGATATTATTTGAGGATTTTAATTTTTATGTGCTCAAAATAAAATATAGGTAATTGTGATATTTTTCTGGTAATTTTTGGACTGTTAGATGATTTTATAATGATTTATGAATTATTAATTATTTTCTGAATAATTACAAAACTATTTTATAAAGCTGGGAATCGTCCAACCTCAACCGTTTTTGCATTTTTACAACCCGAAACTCTTCCGAAAACTCCTTCCTAACCTAATCTGGTAATTCCGGATATTTTCCGTGTTTTGACTTTTTCGATCCGGATTACGGTTTAACCCGTGCGCGGCCCGGCGCAATATTTTTGATACGATAGTTATTTCGGTAATCAATAAAACCCGTATTCTCGAGAGACGGGATATTTTTACGTTATTTTCGTATATAGTGTTTTATAAAAAGCTCGGTTTTGATAATTATCCAATTCTGGTATTGAATTGTATCGTTTTTATAGTTACTTAGCGGCTAAGCAACTAATTTAACGATCCAAAACGATCCAGAACGATCCAATATTCCATAAATATAAATAGTCTATTTCTTATTTCGTTTATTCCGTTTATTCATTTGCAACCAGTTAAAACACCGTAAATACAGAGAAAACCCTAGAAAACCGATACGTTCCCGAGAATCAAACACAAGAACGAAGGCGTTATCAAACTCCGATTCGGGCGTGCAGCATATCAAAACGAAACTCTCGAAATCTTCTTTCTGAATCAATCATCAGTTTCTGCCCAGAAATCATGGTAATTTTCTTATTTATTTATTTATATTCGAATTATTTAGTAATTAAATTATGAAAATTTGTTCTTGATGTTGTTGATGTGATTTGATGCTTCCATGTTGTAGAGCATGTTTTTCTGGTCAATTTGGTATATTATACGTCAAAAACTGAGTTCAATAACATATAGAAAAGGGGGTTTGATTCTCGAAAATAAAATTAGGGTTTTTGATATGAATGTTCTAAATTGAAAATTGGGTTTTTCTGGGTTAAGGGTTATTGCTTAAAATTGATTGCACAGAAGTATAGATCGTCAAAAGACGAATCGAATGGTACCACTGGTTTTAACAGACGATGTCGGGAAGGTGGCGATCGGAAAACAGGTCGAAACGGCGGCGGAATTTTCAGGCGACGATTCCGGTCGTTTCGTTGATGTGTTGATAATTTCGATTCCATATTCTGTTTCCTGGTATTGCAACGATAAAACGGCGTGATTTTGGTCCAGTTCTGGGCGATTTCTGAGTTCGTCGGAAAGCTTGGTGGCCGCCGTTAATGGCGGCCGGCCACCGGAGAAGGAAGATGAGGAAGTCGATGGCGAAATTACAATTTAGCCATCGTTCTTTCCTTATTTTCACAAAACAGCCCCTGGGTTTTACAAATTCTTAAAAATCAGATTGATGTTTTAAAATGCTTAAAAAACCATATTCCAGTTTTATTATTTTCAAAAGTGGTATTTTCTTTTCATATTAATTTCAGAAATTCTTTTTAATTATTTTTTAATTCCAAAAATTCATTATTTTAATTCTGAAAATTTATTTTAATTCAAAAATAAATCCAAATTATTTAGTTAATTAATTTTAGTTGATAATTAATTATTTAATTAGTCAACTAATTTAAATATTAATTGATTAATTAATTTAATTAGTTATTAATTAATTTTAATTGATTATTTAATTAGATTTAATTTAAAAAATTTCTGAAAAATAGTTTCGAGTTTTAAAATATTATTTTAAATTATTTTCCAAGCTCGATAATTCTTATAAAATTATTTTCGGGTGTTCGAGCCCTATTATTTGATTATTAAATGATTCGGAGACCGTTTTTAGTTTCGAAAATGTTCAAAAATTCCTAATAAATCAACCGTTCGTCCGTTTAATACAAAACGAACGCCTCTAGACTCATAAAAATATTCCGATTTTAATAAAAATACTTTCGAGACCCAAATTCTTTTGTTTCGAAAGGTCGCTTGTTTTACGAATCATTCTGAGTCGATTTTTGATCGATAAATCATATTTTGACCCGATTTTAGTTTTAAACGTACCGAGTCGACCCTTCTGACGAACTGAGTCATATGTGATATGAATTATGTGATACATGAGTTATGAGCTTATGTGCTATATGAATTATGTGTGTATGTGGATCAAGGGTCATGTGTTTGTCTATTATATTTATGTGTTGGCTATCGTATGGGTAGACGATAGGCTTTTGACGCGTAATACGTCGAGTGATTATCGTTTAGATAATTAAAGCTATATCTTTTAATTATAGATGTGGATCTCTCGAGTTGATCGGGACAAGACGTTGGATAAAGAATGAGATGGAATGGTATTGGGTATCTGGCTTCTAGCAATCGCAGGAGTAGCATATCAGTCAAGTGTTGAAAAGAAGGACGGTGATGTCTTGAGACAGAATGTCAGAATAGATACGTGTTTGCGAGTGTGCTAACTGCTAAAAACCCTAAGGCAAGTACCCTGACTTCACTTATTGTTCAAGTGACGTTTATTTCGAATCATATTATGCAAGTATCCCTATCATCACTTATTGTTCAAGTGATATTTATTTTGAATCGTATCATGCAAGTATTGCTTTCCCTATTCTCAGTTTAGAATCGATAAATGTTTTACATATCGCTGAATTAAATAATTCTGTTTATGCTAGTATTCTTCCGCTATTCTATGTTCGGAATAGCTAAGTGATTTTACTTATCCAATTATCTGATTTATAAATGTTGTGGATTTTGAGAAAGATGACGTTGTTTAGGTTTTCTGCCCAAGTGAATGGGCGAATAAAAGTTTTATAAGGGTGTCGAGTATTATGACCCCTTTCAATAAAATGTTTTTAAGATTGGATGGTTGAGGCTGTGGCGGCGGTCCAGCGGAGATTTAGGTATTATACAGGATATAATACTATTAGGCCGATATGTGCCTTGGGTACCCCTTTGTTTAGTTGGATATGCTTCGGCATACCGGTGTTGCTCTGTGGCTGATCACCGGCGGCAACACACCGTCGTTTGAGGATTCCAATCTAAATTATTATATTGCTTTTGGCATCTTACAAGGAATGATTTACTAAGTATTTTATTTTCGGATAAAAGATTAAATGTGGTTTTGATTCAGTTTCTTATTTTGAGAATACTTAGTTTGTTGTTAAATATCAAAGGTGGTATTAGTACAGATGATTGGTGTTGACTTAAGTATGGGATGTTGTGAGCATCAAAGTTCGTAGTGATATCTAATTTGATATGACAGCAAAATAAGTATTAGTTTGAAGAGTTCGGTTTTGAATAAAGTTTATGATTCAATCCATAATCATTGTTTCATGTTATTGTGGTTTACGATATTTCCGTAAACGCTGTTTTACGAGTTTTATTCTCGTCAAGATTCAAAGTATTGCTGAAGCATTTCGCTCAAAAATATCAATTGGTTTTGAATACAATTAAGGAATCAATTCTGGGATTCCTCAACTAAAGTTTTATGATTCAGCAATTATGATTTTAAATGTTCTGCTCTAATGCAGATGTCGGTTTTATATCAAAATGACCCTATATATATGTCATAATGATCTTGTTGAGCATTTCTTTCGCTCATACTTGCCTGTTTTCAAATTTAACCTCCAGTGAGGATTAGCTTGCACTGTTTAGCTGCGTAATTCGAGGAAGCAAAGAAGAAGCTTTTGGAAGGTGGTTGGTCCAGAGTTGCGGACTAGTGTAAGTTTTATTGTGTAAAGTTGTTTATATTATATTATATTATAGTTTTGTATTTTATTTGGGCCTAGTATACTTCATTTCGAAGTTATACTAGTGAGTTTAGTTTTGAGTTAGAATTTATTGAAAAGGGTTTTAAAAGAAAGTGAAAAATTTATTGATGGAATTTGGATTTCTTGTTTCTAGCACTGTAACCTTAAAGATCTTGGATTTGTTTGGGGTCATTTATGCTAAATATCTTCCGCTGGCATTTGTTTATTGATTAAACAGGTTCATTTGGATTGAGGTTTTATAGTGACGACCAAATCCTCTGACCCCGGATTTGGGGGCGTTACAAAGTTTACGTCATTTAAATTAAAGTTTTGACCATAAATATAAGCAAGACTGGATCTTCTTGTTAAATAATCTGAACCCTGCCTTGCATTTGTAAATTTATAAGTAGATTACTATGGCTTGTGGCAGTGTTAGTAAGAATGCCTGCTTTATGTTCTATTAAAATGATATCCCAGACACAGGTGAAGTGTGCAACTAGTTTGAAATTTTTATAGCAGGGTTTTGAAAGAACTGTTAAGGTGCTTATTTCAGTTCCTGCAAAAATATATTTGTCTATTTTTATTTTAAAAATTGATATAAATTAAATAAAATTATTATTTATTTATTTATTTTAATAATCGGATCGGTTCGGTTTTTTCCGGTTCGGTTTTGACTATAACCGGAACCGAACAATCGATTTCGGTTTTTAATATTTCGGTTTCGGATTCGGATATTTTTAGACGGTTCGGTATTCATCGGATTTTAGCGGTTTCGATTTCGATTTCGGATATATTCGGTTTTTTCTCAGCCATACAAATAGCCCTAGTCGATAAGTAAAGACTATGTATTCAAATTCAACACATATAATAAACACGGTAATCATTTAAGTAACTGATTACATCATAATCATAGGCATAGCACCTGTTGCAACCAAATTATTGAACAGACTAACAGTGTACTTGTTTCATTTAAGCAACAGAAGGAATCCATTCTTGCTCTGCCCACCTTTAGAGTACAACTTCTCATAATGCCCATGTCTGTGTATAATTTCTCAAAATACCCATGTTTCTTAATCTCTCTCCGCCAACTCATCAGGCCATATTACTTTTTAGCTTTGTCATCTTAAAACAGTACCCAAGCATGTGAGCATGTCAAAACAACGGATATAACTTTTACATTTAATATATTCGTTATATTAGTATCATCATATTTTATAATATATATTGTATATTAAATATAATATTTAATTATTTAAAATTTAAACTAAATATGTCACGTATTTAAATTAAAAACATAAAAATAAATAATAAATCATTAATATATATTAAAATTACTTTAGAACTTATTTTAATATATATTTAATAAATTATATATATTTATTATTAAAACAATTTGCAGTGACTTGTCAAATCCAACTTTTCAGTGATTTGTTAAATCAAACTTTTTCAGTGATTTGTTAAATCAAACTTTTCAGTTAAATTTCTCTATAAATAACTTCTTGAAACTGCAAATCAAAGTATGCTCATCAGGTACATTTTTAAGTTTTTGTAGTTATGAGTTTCATGTTTCTTATCATTTATTACTAATACTTGTTTTCTTTATAACAGATGGATCATACTACTCTTCTTAACGAAATTGCAAGATCAAATGCAATATATAATTTAAGTGGTGCTGATGATGATCAAAATTATCATTATGAGCCGGAAGTGAATGAATCTGAAGGCGGTGAAACAGACAATGACGAACAAGATGACTCAGATCATAGCACCGACAATGATGATGAACATATTCCAACTGCTCCTTGGTTCAGAACTGAAGAGATCAATGATAATTTAGGTAATTGTTCAAATGTTAACTCACTTGATGATGAATTATTTGAAGGTCAATGTTTTACAGATAAGCAAGCTGCTGTAAGTGCTATAAAAGAAAATCACATAAAAAGTTCTAGAAATTACCATGTTACTAAAAGTGATACAACGCGATATGAAGCCAAATGTGTTGTGGAAGATTGTCCGTGGAGGATTCGAGTCATGAAATCAAAGCGATCTGGTTTATTCGTGACCACAAAATTGCCTACTAAACATAATTGCTTTTTTAGAACACTTCAAAGAGATCACCAACAACTTTCATCTAGGATGATTGCAAATGTAATAAAACAACAAGTAAGTATAATTATAAGTTCATTATATTTTTATTTGTGTTCACTTTATATTATGTTATTGATTATTTTTTCATCTTTTTGTTAATTAGATTACAGAAAGTCCATATCTAAAGGTGAATATCATTCAGAGTCAAATTACAGCAATGTATAACTATCATGTTAGTTATAAAAAGGCGTGGATGGGAAAGCAAAAGGCAATATCAGATATTTATGGTGATTGGATGACTTCTTATTCTAAACTTCCAACATTTCTTAGTGCTTTGATGCATTTTAATCCAGGTACAATTGCATTCATTGATGCTGATATTAACAATGATGAACCCAAGACATCTGTTTGTAAACGTGTTTGGTGGGCATTCAAGCCAATGATTGACGGATGGCAACATGCTCGGCCTGTTATCAGTATTGATGGTACCTTTTTGAAAGGAAAATATAATGGGAAGTTATTGGTTGCAATGGGATCTGATTCAAATAATCAACAATATCCCATTGCCTACGGATTAGTTCATGAAGAAACAACTGTTGATTGGTCTTGGTTTTTGTATCACCTTCGAAGATACGTCTGTCAAAATAGAAGGGGTGTATGTATTATTTCCGACAGACATGCTGGAATTATTGAAGCCATGAAAAGGGAAGAAAGTGGCTTTACTGGTGAGTGGGGTATACATCGATTTTGTTTGTTGCATGTACGTAGCAATTTTTGTTCAGCTTTTCCAGGTGCACATTTGAAGATGTTATGTTGGGTAGCTGGAAATACTTCTCAATTACGAAAATTTGAGGCAGCAATGGAACAAATCAAGGAGCTTAATCCTGATGCAGAAAGATGGTTGCGTAAGATTCCATTAGAGATGTGGACTATGTCTCATGATGGAGGTTGTCGTTATGGCCAAGCAACAACAAACATGATTGAAAGTTTCAACGGGCTCTTACGTTCTGCTCGATTTCTACCGGTCACAGCAATGGTAGAGTATATATATTATCGATCTGTGAAATTAGTTGCACAACGACGAACTCAGACTTTAGAGGACCTTCAAAATGGTCAAACTTATTGCAAAAAATCAAGGGAATTATTTGAAATTATTGAGCAAAAAGCATCGGCACATAGGGTGATTTCTTACAATCAACAAAGAGGAGTCTTTGAAGTTATTACTGCTCAATATAGAACTAAAAATGGATCTTGGAAAGGTGGTAACAGGCATAATGTGGATGTATCTAGGGGCTTTTGTTCTTGTGGAAAATGTAGCAGATATCATTTTCCATGTTCACATATTGTGGCAGGATGTTTGGCATGCAACCTAAATTGGCAGCACTATATTGAACCTTATCACAATTTATCAACACTATGTGATATGTGGAAATACGAGTTTAACCCAATCCCTAATCAAGCATATTGGACATTTCCACTAGCAAATAATTGGGAGATGTATGGGTTTCTCATTGCTGATGAAGGTATGAGGAGGGTAAAAAAAAAGCGTGGTCAAAGGGGTCAAAGCTCGCGTATTCGAACTGAAATGGACAATCCTCGAAAAGTGATAGTTTGTGGACGATGCGGACAAGAAGGACATACAAGACGTAATTCACGATGTCCTCAATATGATCATTAGTATTTAATAATTGAGTGTTTGTGTAATATATTTTCTTTTAAGTTTATGTGAAGTATTTTCATTTTAATATTTAAGTTAATTTATATTATGTTTTAATTTAAATACATTTAGTGACATATTTAGTTTAAATTTTAAATAATTAAATATTACATTTAATATACAATATATATTATAAAATATGATGATACTAATATAAGGAATATATTAAATATAAAAGTTATATACAGTTGTTTTGACATGCTCACATGCTTGGAGTACTATTTAACATAAAATAAAGATGACAAAGCTAAAAAGTAATATGGCCTGATGAGTTGGCGGAGAGAGATTAAGAAACATGGGTATTTTGAGAAATTATACACAAACATGGGTATTATGAGAGGTTGTACTTTAAAGGTGGGCAGAGCAAGAATGGATTCCAACAGAAGTGGAGGGGAAATGAACAATGACTATAAAATCGATTTATTCATCTCTTAGGTGTACTCCCTTCTGTTCCAAACACGATCTACAACTCTACTTGTCTCTCATCCAGTGCATTCCTGCAACACAAAATCCATCTTTTAAAAAAACAAGTTCAAATATATGATATTATCTCTAATTGATAAAAATAATACAAACTCAAACAAGTTCTTACTGTTCCCATACAAATTAATTACATCAAACATCATATTTCTCTGCAGGTGAATGCTATTGAGCTACTTGTGTTTTCTCCAATAATGATAAACTTTTACTGGTTCACAACATACAGGCGTGATACCTTGTTATCCTCATCCATATTTTGATCCTCCCAAATTTTACAACTTTAGTTTGAATCCCCTGAAAAGGAAATCATCCCTGCAAAAGATAAGGTCAAAACTTGTTTAATCTAACAAAAAGAAATTTATTCTAGAATGAATTATACTCATCATACACAGTCAAGCAACTAATATCTCAAATCAGGAAGCAAAACGACAATAAGAAAAGAGCATACATCGTGGTTAATAGTTTATGAACACTGATTACTCAATTTATGATGATAGAAGATACATTGTACACACCAATATTATAAGATATTGGTTCGACAAGAGACTCTAAATACCAAATTAATAAAACATTTTACGGTAGCTTCTCTTCTTACTGAGACATTATTACATCCAAAATTTGGATGTAGGAAACAACTTAAACTGTGGTTGGAGTTCTGAAAGTTCTCACAACATTATTATCTAATTCTGACTTGTAAGTTAGAGCTGAATCCACTTGTGGACCAAAGAAATATGATATTTAAGTATTACACAAAATTCAACAGTAAGCGGATCGTGATTCAAAATTTCAGATAAAGGTAAGCAACACAAAAGACATTTATTACTTCCTTAACTCTTTAGAGACCTTAATGCTCAAAGTAAAATGCAGCATACAAACATGTGAACTTTGTACCAATACAGAAGAGGCAGTCATATCACTTGATAATTCACCATACAATGTAAATGATTATTCCATTTAAGTGTACAGTTTTGAGGTAACACAAAGTTAGTGAACCTTGAAATATTTTGTTTCAAGCTCCATGACAGGACACAGAGGTCATATAGCCTAGAAAAGATGATAAACTACACAAGCCTCTGTTTACATGAAAAAGTAAGAAAGCAAATCACATATATACAAAATTAGGGAAAATGGAACCTAAAATGAGCTGCGGAAAAAACCATAATAGTGAACAACTAAACCTGTGCAGAACTAAAAATTACAACTACAGACCATACAAACAACTGAATATTATATACCTTCTTTTTTGATGTTTGTCTGTTGCATGTTTTCTGATGGCTTCTGCGGCTGATTGTCCTCCTTGAGCTGAACGAGACTCTGAGTGTACACATGTGAATCAAACTCATTTGGAATTCCCCAAATCCTGACATTCTTAGCCGTTTTTCTTCTCAAGGTCATACCACAAAAGTTTTGAGCCATCCACCTCTAAGACTACACTCTGGCCACTCCTGGTATAATAAACAGGTCTAACAAAGCTTTCATATCCAAGTGTACCGCGTTTCTCCTCTGCGGTGAGTGCTTTAGACCAAGAATTTTCAGCTGCAGAATCAGTCCTCATCACCCACACATCAGTACGACCCTTAGGGTACATATCAAGAATACCAACGGTTCCTCCATCAGAAACCACAATCCTGGTATTAAAATTGACAAAAGGCCCATCTTTAACAGGACAATGAACCACTTTAAACTGTTCAAGTCCAAGATCAAAACCAACAAGGATATCAGATCCATGTATGATTATCGATTGCCAACCAATGCAATGCTCCATTTGCAAACATTCCCCAATGTCCAAAGAAACGAGTGTTGTTATCAGGAACATCCCGAATCTGTTTCCAAGAACTAGTTTTAAGGCTATAGACAATGGCCATTTTGCCACGGAACTGAAGATGACACTCAGCAACAACCTTGTAATCATCATTTAAATGGTCATATCCAAACCCGGAAAGAGAAGTCCCAGTCATATGAAAAGAACGCGGAAACTCAGTAGGAGCACTAGGTACTTTTCTCGACTTTCTGGTAGATGGGTTAAATATGTAAAAGTCATTCATCTTATTATTAGAAACGCAAATTAGCAGCAACAACAAATGAGCACCGGAGATACAAGTCTTGAGTGGATCAAACATCTCAACAGCAACAACCTCGTCGAAATCAGAATCAGACCTAAAATCCTCGGCTAAGTAAAACTTTCCATCTTGGTTAAAAATGAGACCAGCATTTTTAAGATGTTTTTTAATGAAAGGAGTAGTATCGATGAGAGAGCACCATCCTTTCGACACGGATCTAAAACGAAGAAGATGCTTGACTGGAACACGACAAAGTATCTCATCCAACATTTCGCTAGGAAGTGCCATATCTTGTAAAAATGTAATGTAGCTAGGGTTTAGTAGCAGTAAAGAGTGAGCAAATGCAAAGCTAAGCTAGTTACAAAAATAATTACTAAAAATGTAGTGTGTGTAAACTGAGACATTAATCACATTTCACAAGTGAATAATAACAAGGTAGTAAGAGGAGAAAGGAAGTTGATGAATTTACCTGTATGTATCCAAGCTGCTGTCAGCTGAATTTCTGTTTTAATTGAGTTGTGCCCTTATTTATCCAAAATATTTTAAAAAAACCTTTTCCAAAATTATTCCTGACATTCATATTAACACATTAAGGGTCCATTTTTTTTATGAAGGAATATCCAATGATATGTTGATAACTCATAATTAAGGAACTCTAGCATTCACTTATTTACCACTATCAGATACATGTGCTTACTTGTGTTAAGATAGAGAGAAAAATAAGAAAGTGGATCCTTAATTTTTTTATTTTAAAATGTGAATGATACTTAGAACTTGAAAATGTTCTTTATTTTATTGTTGCGAGGTTTAATAAAAATCTTTTACAATTACATAAAATAAAAGTGATTTTCATTTGAAATCCAAATATACATAAAAAAATTGTTGAAAATGTTACTGAAACTTATGTTCAATTTTGTCAATTATCTCATCTCTCAGTTATAGCTGATATCTCAACCATAAATATAAAATGTGCTAGTTGAAAGAGTATGAAAAAGAAAATCCACCTAAATAAATATAGTATATCAATATAAAAATAGAATAAGTTTTGTTTTGGTAACAAAATATTAGTCTTTTAGTTATTTATTCATGCAATTAAAAACTGTGATATGTTGTGATATGTTAATTATTTAGAAGATCAAAACCGTTATACAAAAATCAGGTTATGAATTACAATTACTATACTTGTAATATTTCCTAATACAATTTTACTCTTTGTGATCCTATACAAACACATCTACAACTAGTAGTATTATTTACTTAACCAGTAGTATTATTTACTTGATTATATGGTTAATGTTATGGCTTTGGTGGCAACTAAACTAGTATTTTTCTACATTTTTGTTTCTTCTTTGATTGTGGGAGAATCAGTAGTACTTCCGCCAAATGTCACGGTTCCCGCACTTTTAGTGTTTGGAGACTCCATTGTTGATAGCGGCAACAACAATCATCTTCCATTGACGTTCGGAAAGTGCAATTTTCATCCTTATGGCCTAGATTTTGATGGTGGGGTGGCAACAGGAAGGTTTACTAATTCTAAAACACCTGCTGACCTTTTAGGTAGTTTAGTTATATGCATGCACAAAGAGTTTGTGTCAAATAATGTCATGACTAATCTCTGTTAATCTTCCAAGCCTAACAATTTTTTCATTGTTTCAGTTAAAGAATTAGGAATTAAGGACCTCTTACCAGCATACTTGGACCCTAATCTACAAAGTAAAGATCTTCCAACGGGTGTAACTTTTGCTTCAGGGGGCACTGGTTATGATACACAAACATCTACATTAGCGGTAATTCTACATAAGATTCTCTAATATTTCAATCTGTCAACTAAATCGCTAGCTAATTAGGAAAATTAATATTGCAGGAAGTTATACCATTGGAAAAGCAGTTAAAAATGTTCCAAGAGTACCTTGAAAAGCTCAAAAGTATTGTTGGGGAAAAGAAAACAAGCTACATTCTAGCCAATAGTGTGTTCTTACTGGTAGCTGTCAGCAATGATCTTGCCAATACTTATTTCTCTTTTGGATTTAGAAGATTTCAGTATGATGTTCCTTCATATGCTGATTTTTTGGTGTCCAAATGCTCTGAAATCATAAAGGTTATATACGGTCATTCTTTTTTTTTTTCTTATAATCAAATAAAAAAAATTCTTAAAATATTGGTGCTTGACAGGAATTGTATGACCTCGGAGCGCGACGATTGGCAGTTTTTGGTGCCCCTCCCATTGGATGTTTGCCGATCCAAAGGACTTTAGCTGGAGGATTGCAGAGAACATGTGTAGATAAATACAATGATGCAGCAAAACTTTACAACACCAAGCTTTCATCAAAACTTGATTCTCTCGCCAAAAATCTTTCCCGATCTAATGTGGTCTACATTGATATCTACAATCCTCTGTTTGACATAATCCAGAACCCCCAAGCATATGGTAATTATGGTTTTGTTGCAGCATCAGTGGGTTATCTTTTTTTTATCAGTAGGATTATATATATATATATATATCACAAGTAGTCCATAATTTGATGTTTTGGATGATTTTTTGATCAGGATTTGATACCGTGGATAAAGGTTGCTGTGGCACAGGAGATATCGAGACACTGTTTCTATGCAACAAATTTAGTAAAACATGTCCAGAACATGCTAAGTTTCTGTTTTGGGATAGTATTCATCCCACCGAAGCAGGATATAAAATCCTTGTCAATCGTGTTGTACAAGAAAACATCCATAAGTTACTAATCGATCCTATATATGGAAAATGAATGATCCTATGGTAATAGTGTTCGCGTCCAGCCTAGTTGGTACATGTTCGTAAATTCAGAGTTTTCTACTGTCTGGGCAAATTTTTAAATGTCTATGGTTGTTTGTTTCTTATGTTTGCACAAGTCTAGGTACAGTAGATTGTTTAAGTTGTAATAGAATTTTAATTGTACTGATTGGCGGTGCCAACTGAGTGTTTCTAATCAACTGCTCTCCTTTTTACATGCCGAACAACATCCCGCCTTCCCCCAAATCATTTCGAAATCAAACAAATTAACTATAAAGTTCATTTTGACAAGTAATACGAAACTAACACTAAAGACGCCTTATATCTTGTCCTCACCTTGGGGGTTTCATTCATATGTTAAAACAGATTCGATTAATCAAGGAACAGATTATGTAGCTTATCTACCCATCATTAATATTATTTCATTTTTCACTTAATTCCTAACGGTACCAATGTTTTTGGAAACAAGCATTAAATCTAAAAGAATTTGAAGCTCGAAACAGGGATTCAAATCCTTGATGCTTTGCCCTCTGCTGCATACTATCATAGTCAAACTCACTTCCAAATGAATATGTCAAGTAGAGCAGTGGTGACACATTAGTTTTGCAAGAGGAAACTACTTATAGTTAATAGTAAATGCAGGCCATGCAAGCGGAAATGTTATATTTGGAATCAACAGCATTACATCAACCAGAAAATTCAAAGTAATTGCAAACTAGGGCTAGGCTAGGTGTAGTAGGATTAGTTTAGGGTAAAATATCTGCAGCAACAAGAATGTTGATGAAAATAAAGCATCGCTCCTCTTTGAAAATCAACTTGATTAGTACTATTTCTTTATATTTTTGCTTTTTAAACAGCCAAGGCCTCTTTCATCTCCCGGATAATATAACAATTCCAGCTATTTTCAGCTTCGGGGACTCCATCATGGACCAAGGCAACAATAACTATCTCATTTCGCCAGCAAAATGCAACTATCTCCCATATGGCAAGGATTTCCAGGATGGATTTGCGCCGACAGGAAGGTTTACCAATGGAAAGACTCCACTGGATATTATAGGTAAGGTACCTACCCTCTTGATCAATTGTTATGTGGCTTTCCTCGGTTAACAGTTCAGATTTCTTTTTACGTGGGCAGCTGGGGATTTAGGAATCAAAGATACAGTTCCTGCATATCTAAATCCAAAAAACACAGACACAGATCTTCTCACTGGTGTAAGCTTTGACTCGGGAGCTTCTGGATATGACCCTTGCACATCTTCTTTACTGGTATTTATGTTCTATTCTTCTGTATATTTATTAGAAGCACTACTATATAGGTAGTCTACTATATTGTACTTGGTTATAAATTTTAAATGTGAATCCTGAAAATGATAATCTATCAAAAAGTGATACCAATGTCATACCAACTGAGAATGTTTGAAGAGTACATCAGCAAATTACAAGTGATAGCCGGAAAAGAAAGAACAAGCTATGTATTGGGAAACAGCATGTTTTTAGTAGTAGCCGGCACAGTTGATTTCGCAACATCCTATTATCTCAGTGGTGTGAGGAAGTCAGAGTATGATGTTCCCTCTTATGCTGATCTTCTAGTAGGCTATGCATCTACTTTTATACAGGTAAAACCCTAATTACTCTTCCCATGTCACTGTCAATAGACATCACCCTTTTAACATCCGTTGCACTTGCAACCGAAGCTTATAACTCTTATTTTTTGTGCTAGTATGGTTCATCCCCAATTAATTACAAGAAGCACCCTGTTTTTTTCTTAAACTAGTATCATATCCCAGTGTATTACCAAGATTAGCATCTGCATTTTAATGATAGCAAATATACAAACTTGGAGCGCGGAAAATCGGTGTTTTTGGTATGCCGCCTCTTGGATGTGTTCCATATATGAGAAAATTGGGTGGGAGAAATTCTAAAAGCTGTGCAGAGGATCAAAATGAAGCTGCATTAATATACAATGCCAAGCTCATGAAAATGCTCAACTCTTCCATACCCAATCTTCCTTTATCCAAAGTGGTCTACTTGGACATTTACAAGGCAATGCTTGATATAATCCATCATCCTCATAGCTATGGTATTTACTCTCACTGTTAACAATTTACAAAGCAAAGTCAGAAGAATTTTGAGGCATCTTACAATACAAATGTAATTGTTGATCAGGAATGGAGGTGGTTGACAAAAGCTGTTGCTCTATTGGATTACAAGCAGCAGCTTCAGTTGGAGGGGAGACATGCTTAGATAGTTCTAGGTACTTGTTTTGGGACAACATCCATCCCACCCAAAAAGGATATACACTCCTTGTTGATCAAATCCTTCCTCTTCATTTCAACAATTTCTTTTGATGCCTTTATACAATATCCCCAACTGTCACCCAGAGTAGTAGAAAATTTGTTAAGAATGATGCTTAGTTATTCCGAGCATCTCCGAAAGACTGATATATAATATTCATCTTAGTGACTTAATGTGTGTTCTTCAACGATGTTCTTTATATTTACTCAGACTGGAGACAAAGATATATTCATCTAAACTTGTTAAACCACTAGTCAAAATGCCTCATTTGCCACAATTTGGGCTGAAAACGGTGCAAGACAGCTAATAGAATTCACTTGTTGTAAGTTATGCTATTTAGGTTACTTTAATTTAAACTATGAAAAATAGGCTTCACGCCCAAAATATTAGTGTAATATTTAATAAGAGAATTTTGGTTAAAAAAACTAATAAACTTGTTGATTTACATTTACAATTAATAAAACAACAAAGTTTATTAAATTACGAAAGCTTGCCATTGGGACTATACGTTATATTGAAAGACTATACTAATAAACTTGTTGACTTATATTTACAATTAATAAACCAACAAAGTTTATTAAATAATGAAAACTTGCCATCCGGACGAAAAAAGACCTCAAATGTCACTTTTTTTATTCAAATGACCCTCAATGTAACTTTACTAAAATATGACCCCAAATATCACTCCAAAACGGAGTTTCGGGTGAAATTTTTGTTATTAATAAAAAACGCGATTTCGTGTTTTGTTTTCAATTTTTTCTTCCAAAAAAATTGAAACCCAACTTCGATTCATGTTTATGGGGGCAAAACGCAATCTCAGGATGAGTTTTTCATATTAACTCATTTTGGATCTGCGTTTTGGTTTTTTTTTTTTGCCCGATAAAAACTCGGTTATAAACTGCGTTTTTACAAAAAACTCGGTTTGAAACGCCGTTTTTATATCCATAAACTAAAGATGAGACTGCGTTTTTGACCGAAACAATTTCTGAAATTGCATTTTCATCAAAAACACAGTTTGAAACCACGTTTATAGACAAAAACACAAAACGAAACTGCGTTTTTCTTTTATTTAAAAAAAATTGTTATAGAAAAACTCAACACGAAACTGCGTTTTTCGCTTATTTTCAAAAACTTCAACCGAAACTCCGTTTTGAATTGACATTTAGGGCCAAAAATTTTAAAAGTGATATTGAGGGTCATTTGACTCAAAAAAGTGACATTTGGAGCCAACACCATACATTATATTGAAAGATTATACTTTATTTACCCGGAGTGATGTTTTAGAAAAATAACTCTACATAAAAATTTCATATACTGTATTAACAATGCTCGACAGAATTTATTATTGGTGCTAAACATGGATGGAAAAATCCAAATATACCTACGAAAATGCTGAAGTATGTTACTGAAACTTATATTCAATTTTGTCAATAGACTCTCGAATAATAGCCGATATTTCAACCATTACATCATTGGCTCTCTGGGTTTTTTGTAATATCCTACCTCAGTAGTTGTAAATTTAAACACTATGCTCTTTACATTTCTCAAATCTATTTCAAGCTGCCAAGCTGCAAGCCTGAACAACTCTAGTTATACAAAAGCGACCTGCATTCAATAAAAATGCATCTGGCTATAATTACAAAAACTATACAACAAATGCATTTTACACCAATAATTCGGCTATACCTACAGAAGATTAATCAATGTACTCGTGGCCACATATTCCGGAAAATAATGGTATATCCCGAACTGATTCGCCAGTGGTAAAAATGAAAATTTGGCAATAATTCCATAAGATAGTTGCAAGAATGCGGCAACATTTCTTAACTCCACTGCACATCAGCCTGTGCCATTATTACGAGTTTCCCTCTGCTTTGCAGATAGGTATTGATCACGAATCATGGATTTTATATCCTTTGGGGTTTCAAAATCAGTATTCTCCCTCTTTGATGAAGCACTAGCTGCTGCTTGTTCTTTCAGAGCTTCCTTTTCCAATTTCTTCTTCTCTGCATCTGCCTGCTGCGCATTCTCATCACGAGCTTTGTTGAACATCTTCGTAAAGACGAACAAAATTTGTGTCACTGCATCAACAAACTCAAAATCTCAAAATACGGTAATCTAAATATTGAGGTTTTAAGCAGCAGAATTTTTATCAAAAAAAAAAAAGAGACCCATCCAGGTGCGCAATTATTTAACAAACAAACAACCTCGTCACAGTTGTTTCTTCTGGAAGTTGTGATAATTTTGATGTAGTCTACATGAACTGAAGTGCTGAGAAAGCTACAGTTCTCCTTAAGTCTGATTATGTCTCTGGTAATGGGAATTCAATGTATATAAACATATACAGGCTACTACATATTTTTAGCATGTACATACTATATAGTATCACTAGTATCAGTTTATGTACGAGTAGTATTTTAGCTGTTGATTGCTAACTTACAAAGATCCAAAAAATATATTTTATGCTAACAATATATAAATATAGAACCAAGGATGCATGCATATTTGCATCCAAATATAGAACCCCTTTGGAGTTGATTTTTTTACATTTGGTGCTATAATATAGCAATAGAACCAAGTATAGCATTGCACAGTGCAATTTGCACGGGACTTGCTCTTATATCACAATGCAGCAACACATTTATCACTTTAGGTGGCAAATGTGGAACATAGAAGATGTCATAAACAACTCAATGAGTAAGCCAGAGAATACTTGACAAGTATAATAAGCAAGTTCATATCAAACCTTGTTCAAATGGGCATCTGGCAGGATCCTCCCCGAAATACTGAGATAACGAATCTGCATTTCTTCCCTATGGATCATGTGTTAATAGTTAGCAAAACTGGAGCATGTGTTAAAACTTAGATCTCAAAAAGGATCCAGACATCTCCCAGGAGTAAAAGTACTTACCACTTCAGAGTACAAGGAAATAAGTGACCTGACTTCAGCTTCAGCAGAATCCAGGAAACTTTTCAAGACCTAAAAGAATGAACATGTTTGCATATATAGATAAAAAAAATTATAATAAATTATTGATAGACTTCAGCCAGCAAAAGCAAAAGGAATCATCCTGTTCAATTGTATTTAAGAAGTTTAGACTCCCTCTATCCAGCATTGACAGGCTTAATTGACTTTTTATGGTCAGATTGACCAATTTAATTTTGAAAATGGAACACGCAATATACAAGAATATAATAATGTATATAAACAAAGAGAAAAAGGGAAGGTGAGGTTTTCATACCTATGATAAGATAAACTAGTAGAAGTACATATTTTATTTTACAATTGTAGTGTTTCATTTTATTACTGTAAAATTTAAGAGAAAAATGCATGATTCATCTTTAACACACTAATATTTATCAATTAATATTGAAGTTTGAACACTATTTACGGAACACAAATTTTACAACAGAATGTTATGTTTTACATTTAGGAGTAGAACCTGGATTCTACAGCAGAAGTCTCAATTTTGCAACATAACAACACTGTTGCGGAGCAAAAAATCTACAATAGAACGTCGGATTCTGCAGCAAAATGTGTATTCTGTAACAGAACAACACTACTACAAAACAAAAAATTCTACAGCAGAATGTTGTGTTCTACATGATGGATGACGGCTAAAGAGGTGGAGAACACACTCTTTTTTATATTGAGAAATCAATTTTCTACAGCAGAACATAGAAAATTGGGTTTTGCAGCATAACATTGAAAGATGGCAGCCGTTGAGAAAAGATGGACGTTAGTAAAATATGATACAGAGAATACACATTAAATTATTTTTGTTTTTTAAATTTCTTTTTATGTAATTTTAAAATGAAACTACGTTGCTTTACTATATTATCTTGCCTATCATAGGTAAGGTAATCCCACCTTCCCTTCTCACATATAATTAGTACAAAACAGTACATGTAAATATTTAGTACAGTGTTATCAAGTCGATGAACAGTCGACCAACCAACATAAAGGAACTAGAAAGCATGGGTGCGGGTGCCGGGATACGCGTTGCGGGGATACAGGAATTCAGCAATTTTAAAATTATGGGGATTCGGGTGCGGGGGGATATGGAAAATATTAGAATATATTTTGATATAATCCAAGGTTGCATTTTAAATAAACAAAGTAGCCAAATAAATATAATTTGTAAACTTTATATACAACTGAAAAATACTCGGCACATAACAAATGATAATAACAATAAGTAAATTAAGAAACTATTATTAAAGAAAGTAAAATAAGATAAAATATTGAAGTAGTCAATTACACTAACAGACCAAATCGGGGTTTAACTTTCAAACAGTCAAACAACAAAAGCTCAGCCCATATATACATGCACGATACACACGGACTCCCCAAACCAATTGAGACACATTGATGATTCGAAATTCAAGACGGAGATGAAGAGAAATTGACCCAGTTGATATCGACCGTGAAGGGGTGGCGACAATAAGAGCTCAATCATCTCTCCTCTAAAACTTCTCTCTCATCTCAAACTTCAAATTAAGGCTCCGGTAAGTGAAAGTCAACAAAAAAAAAATTACGGTCCCTGCCCTTCCCATACACCCTTCCCGCACCCCCAACGAATCGAGTCAGTAAAACACGGCAACACGCCGGGTGGCGCACCCCGTACGTATGCAGCCGCACCCGAACGTATCTAGTGTGCAGGGGTAGTGCTGCACCCCTGCTTTCCAGTATAGGAACTAGTCGTTTCACGAATCACGACTAGTTTGTCATCGTGTCTATGAATATTACCTGGAATCCCGACCCAAAATTTAGGGAAGTACAACTTATACAGATAGATACACCATAGCTTCACTTTATACATAAATATAGATAAATGTATGATATATATATATACACTTAAATCTCTTTTGGGCATTTAGTATCAGATTTTTGGTACACTTTTTCTGAAATCAAATTTTCTGGGCAGTTCTATACTCCCTCCGTCCCTTTGAGTTGTTAACATTTGAAATGAAGTCTTCGACACGCATTTTAAGGCTATTATCTAATATAGTTGTATAACTTATTTTGAAAATTTTCTTTTTTT
This sequence comes from Apium graveolens, assembly GCF_009905375.1. Classification (NCBI taxonomy): domain Eukaryota; kingdom Viridiplantae; phylum Streptophyta; class Magnoliopsida; order Apiales; family Apiaceae; genus Apium; species Apium graveolens. Next base: position 201,731,033 of record NC_133655.1, on the reverse strand, counting down.
GAATACAAGTTTAAACATTTAATATTTATTCAGAAGAAAAAAAATTAAAAATAATTTATGTAACTATATTAGATAGGAGACTTTAAATGCGTGTCGAAGACTTCATTTCAAATGTTCAGAACTCAAAGGGACGGAGGGAGTACTAAATATTTGTTGAATCTGAACTTATTAGTCTATTGCTTCTATTTGAACAACAAAATTGGCGTGGCTATGGTATACATAATTTCTGGTAAATATACATATATGACTAGTCCTCTCCAAGGTACTAGGGCGTTAAAGCTCGACTTTGGCACCGTGATAAGCTTTGATCTAATAATAGATCCGATAACAAAATAAAGTCACAATATGCGATTTGACAAAAAATTAAACCACGTCATTATCTCCGGATCAAAGGGCGTACAAGAGGAGTACTATGAGTGAGGAGTCATGAATGGTAAGGTTATTCAAAAGACAACTTTCTCAAGGCATAATATTTTATATTGCACATGACCTAGTAAAATATGCCATTTATCTCGTTCTCACCTTCTGAAAGCCTGCAGAAACTGGTCCGTCGTTCTGTGCAGCAGTGAGTTCCAGCTCAACCTTTTCAAGACCTTTGCTCACTGCTTGCATTTCTTCAGCCAAATTCTTCAGTTGAATCTATACATATGGAAACAAGGATGAAACAAGAATGAGTTAAGCTTCAGTAATCACTAATCATCAACCCATGCATAAATTATTTAAGTCTAACTATTTAAGATGCTTAATCCAGATTGACATACTTTGGATGCTGCTTCTAAATGACCAAGATTCTTGTCATAATCCAGTAACTCTGGCATTTTCTCGGCAAGGAGCTAATTAAACAACATAGATTAATAAGTTGAGCACACATTAAGATTAACTACAAGAAACATTGGAAAAAATATACACAAGAAAAATGGATGCAGAACAAAACCTTGAAATAAGAAAAAATAAAAAATAAACAATCAAAATAAATAGATAGCAGGGTCAAGCGTATCCCTGGGGTATGCGAAAGGGTGGGACCTTCCGGGTCCCGACTGCCAGACTGCCTAAAGTTTTTCTTGTAAATAATTTGTATAAAACTTGATCCTAATCATCCATTATATATATTAGCTGCCAATAGGGTAATGGCCCATGAGTTTATCGTTGTCATTGTATGCAAGGATACTATAGGCTATTTATGCCAAAGTATATTGCTTCCTTTTCCGGGCATTCCTGGAAAGTAATGATTAATGTGATAACATTTTAACTGTAATGAAATTATAATTTAGTAAACAATGTTCCTGAACATATTGGAATCTGGATTATAAACTAAAAAGTCCAAGCACAGCCTTTGGAAAGAGAACTGAGAAATTGCACAACCTCCTTCAAAGCATATTTCTGAATCTTAAAATTTGTGATTTTTTAATGACTATTATATGAACTGAAAAATCACAGAAGGTCCTCTGATTTTCAGTTGCTTTCAGACTTGTGAGAAACTCAAATTTACACCAAAGAGCAACCCTCAACAATGCCAATAAGACTATTAGGGCATTTCACAAAAGAAAATGCCTAAACTCTACCTTGCAGAGATAATGCATCAGTGTCATTTTGTTGTTTCTTGCACGAGTATCAGAAAGTTTTAGAAGGCTATCCAGCTTAAAACCAACAGCAGATCCTGCAACAAACACAAAATTATTAGCTGAAGATATAAATTTGGAATGCGAAGTTAGAATTTCTTGGTAATATTGCACTAGTCTTTAAATATGGTACCTCGAGCAGTGCCCTGGTTCAAGGCATTTCCTAAAGTCAGAATTGTTTGCATAATCTGTCGTAACTTTCCAGATTCCTTTACCTACATTTGATCAAAAAGTAACATTACAACACTGCTGCAATTTTGTTAATATAAAACAAATTCTTAGTAATGTGGTTACCTCACTGGCAGCATTCTTTATTGTAAGCAGATTACGTTTCAAGTCATCAACCTACAATATGACAAGTCTTTAATAATAAACTGCTGCAAGCAGCAATATTAAATCAAATAACAGACAACCAATTGCTCAATTACCTGACTAGAGAAGGTAATTTTGAATGCAAATACTCGTAATTTAGATTCAACTCGTGGGACCTTCATCAACTCCATGAAAAACTAAAACACTCATTCAAATAAATATTCAGAGAATATTAAAAAATTGCATCTCCTTAAATAAATTCTAGAGCAATGAAGAGACAGACCTGTTCACACTTTCCGAGCATTTCTTTTTCTCCTGTGTAGTTCTGAACATAGACCAGGAGCATAAATAAACCAATGAATAACTAATTTTAGGTTATGATACATGTATTCTGTTTGCTAAATTCTGATGACATGCTATATACAGCTTAGCAGCCCCAAATTCAATAAAAAAATTATTAAAAATATAAATAAGAGGTTGGAGTATGAGCCGAATTCCAACTACTTGTGGCTTTGAGGAGGTTTATATCGTCTCATCTTTCCTCTTGGAGCTATTATCAAGAAAAGAGCAGTTACTTGAACTTGGAAGAATATTTATTTTGATATTTCAAGTTATGCCTGCTTCAGCATCTCATTTAATGAAAATTGTAATGTATGCAACTCAGTATACTTCTTGCAGTATGAAAAACTTTGACCATAATGTTTGTGTAGTAAAAAAAATCTAGTATTGGAGAGGGTGTCTAGATATATTTTTTATTTGATTTTATTTTTTTGGAGTTCCGGGTTGGAGGGAGTAGAGAGAGAGAGATATAAAGTACCTTCAGAGTATCCATTTCCTCTTTCGTGGGACAGAATTTAATAAGATTTTCAACTTGATCGATGTCAAGGACGTTCGAATCCATAGCAAGGATAGCATTCTGGAAACATGCACGACCATGAGTACTTAAAGTACGATGTCAAAATAAAACATTATTAAAGACAATATTCTGCAACCCAGTTGTAAAGAAATAACATCTTAGCATCCCCATTTTAGTTCCTCTTTGCAAAAGTTCACGAACAAATATTTTCAGCACTATCACGAGTAAAAGTAATAGGTCGCAAACAAAGTTTCGTTCAATACATAATGTTGAGGAAATAATCTGACAACAAATTTCCTTTCTGTTAGCGACATACTGTTCATAGTTGTCAAGCTTAAGCTTTCAATATTTCTGTTCCAATATTTCACTCTGACATCAACGGATTCATTTCGCTGATAGATATTCACACGGTAAGGCTTTCAACAGGAATCGGAAATTAACAAGAAAAGAATACCTAGACAATGTCAATTCTTGATAAATAACTTATTTATATAATCAAAATTATAAATTTATTTCCTGTTGTTATAAACTTATTTATAAATACTTACTTCTTAATAGTTATTTCTTTGAAACGAGTTATTTATATTAACCCAATGTGTATCATAAACAAGTGTAATATTTATATAGAACATGGATCATAGTTATTTAATATCAACTTTTCAGGGGGGAAACCATTATACATATTATCCCCGTCCTAATTCAAATTTGCTAATATGTAGAAAAAGGACTTTTAGAGAAGCAGGATTTCTTACAATCATATCCGGTAGAGGAATCTTGATTTTCGTGAGCATAATCTCACAGTTGTATGCCCTTCGCAAGTCAACCTACATATTTAAATATTAGAGGAGCATAAACTTCATTAACGATGATGCATTAATTAGCTCAAAGAGCGAGGCACTTCAAAGAAACAGAAAGCACTACAGTTCTAAGTATATGAATCAAAATTAAATCTTAACAAAACTAACCAATTATTACAATTCTAGTTTGAGCTTATGGTAAAGCCATAAAGACCGAAATTTAAGAAAATAAATGTTTCAACAAAACGTTTTATAAATTTTTCTCGACCAGAAACTACGTTTTCTTGTAATATTGAGGGTAACTTTAATCCAGGTAGCAATGTAAGGTCAAATAGGAGATAGTACCAGGGAAAAAAAAAAGAAAAAAAAAAAGAAGAAAGCCACGGCCATGGCCATTCCGGTGGGAGAACTTAGTGAGACTATTAAAAGCCCTCACATAGTAGAAAAAAACATAAATATTGAATGAGGCCAACCCCCAAGAAAAACCAAACAAAAATAAAAAACACTATATAATCCCAATCCAATATCACAAGAAAGGCATCAGAATAAACATATTATAAGTATGAATATGTTGACCTACATGTTGAGTGTAACCTGGCTCAAAGTGCAACAAGAAAATGAGGATAATTACCAGTTGCACTTTTTCCGGTTTGCTAATTTTGGAAGCTCGTCTAGCTGCCTTGCCATTGCTATCTGACACAGAAACCGCGGAGAAGAGATTTTCAAGCTCTGATATATCAATTTCAGGAGCCCTGCCAAAAAAAATTAGTCATTTGACATCAAATGTACAACATAGACCTAGAAGAGAACAATATTTCTTTTGCACTTTCTTTGCTCTGGTCTGTAGAAAAGAATGTACTGCTTCCATAATTCATTTTCACTTACCTTGTCTGGTTTTCTTGTTTCGGAGAATCTGCCCATAAACTCCCTTGCATTGCTCTTGTAACTTTCACCCAATGTAAGGGCTTTAATGAAGCTTTTTTCGGTGGAATTGATGAACCAGTAGCAGTGCGACCCCGTAAAGGTCCCAACGAAGTCCGTCCTTTACCAGAAGTGGGAGGTGGCGGTGGGGGTGTATCAGATCCCTTGCTGCCCATTGGAGGAGGTGGGACAGCTGCAGCACCACGACCTGGAAGTGGAGGAGCACTAGGAGGTTTTGGTGCCTGTGGAGGAGGTGGGACTATTGCTCCTTGTCGAAGTGGTCCAGGAGGGGGTGGAGGTGGCATAGGCCTTGCTGCAGCACTTGTTTTTTGGCCTGGAGGTGGAGGAGGTGGTGGTGGTTTATTAGAAGCAGAGGCCGCTGATAATGGAGGCAGAGGTGGAGGCGGTGGTGGTGGTGATAGTGATACTTTTTGCAATGGTTGCTTAGATGAGACGGGAAGAGGTGGAGGTGGGGGAGGGGGAGGCGCAAGAGGACCCTTGGAAGAAATTGAATGAGGATGCAGAGGCTGTGGAGGGGGTGGAGGAGGTGGAGGGCCTTTACTTTTCGATGATTTGGAAGGTGTAATGCCATTACTCTTAGCTGCAATTGAGGATGGAGGAGGTAGTGGTGGAGGTGGAGGTGGAGCAGGCACAAGAGAACTTTTGATTGCAGTGGTGTTTGAAGGGGTTAATGATTTATGAAGGGGAGGTGGCGGGGGTGGAGGTGGTGGAACTTCTCCAGAAATTTCAGAGGAGTCTGAAGGTGGGCCTGGAGGCATAGCAGAACCTCTGCTAGTACTACTGGATGGAATCGGGAAAAGAGGTGGAAGTGGTGGCAGAGGAGGTTCTCTACCAGAACTAGAAGGTTGGGGTTGTGGTGGTGGTGGAGGAGGAGGAGGAGGTGGTATTGGAGGTCCACTTGTAGAGCTTAAAGGTTGAGGTGGAGGTGGAGGTGGTCCTCTGCTAGAGCTAAGAGGTAAAGATGGTGGTGGTGGTGGTGGTGGAGGTGGTGAAGGTCCTGTGCTAGAACTAATAGGTGCCGAACCTCCTGCACTGGAATTCTTAAGGAACGGTGGAGGTCCACCAGATATATTGCTAGAAGGAGGTACTACCATTGAAGGTGATTGGGAAGCATTAGTCAAAGCAACACCGTTAGATATTGAAAGGGGTGGAGTCAATAATGTTTTTTCAGTTGAAAGTGAAGATTGTTGATCATATATCGATTGTACTGAGGATTCCAAGGCAGAGTTGGCGTCAAAATGAACCCCATTTTCAGGAGGAGAAAAGGCAGAATCAACATCAATTGATATTTTTGGCCTTGAATCAGATGCTTCCTCAGAAGCCGAATCCTGTGATGATGGGTCGTCTTGAAAATTCATCATTGAATTAGTATAAATTAGACTATTAGCCTTTTCAGAATCCAAAAAGTCCAAACTGTCAGCAGTACTAGATGCATTATTTTCTTCCTCGGAGTCCAAAGGTGATGAATATCCGCCAAGTCTGCTCCTTAGCATGGACAAATCATTCACATTATTCAACACTGAGAGCTGTTTAAATAACCATAAAGCATCATCACTATTATCAACCCAGTCAGCACCAGTGAAAAGTTCTTGAACCCTCGAAAAAGCTTCCATGGGTAATCCACCTTTCTCCTCACCATTTAATATTGATATTGGAGCTTCAGGGGGAGGTATGCTTTCAATGTCACCAAAAAGAACCTGAACTTGAGGGGAAGAACTACTCAATAAGATGTAAAGGATAGATCCGGAATGAAATATAGAAATGGAAAACGTATTTCAGTGAAAAGTTTTCACCTCTGCTCGAAAGCCTTTTGGAAACCTTGACTTGGAATCCCATAGCATGTCTAAGTTCTCAGAGTTGAGCATTAAAATGTTAGATCGGATAAAAGCAGTATTAAACATCACTCGGAACATCATTACTTCCCTCTCAGGATCTAAATTCAAATGAACACATTCTAACACGACATCTCCTTGTACCAAACACTGAATGTCAATTTTAATAACATCACTCTCCTTCTGTTACATAAAAGCACTTAGTCAGCACCCAATTGCACAAAGCTAGAAACCAGCATTAAACAATTGAAGCAAAGAAGCATTATACCTGACAGTAGTGTCGGAGGCTTCGATTCTTCTTGGGCATGGTGAATAACATCTGAGTCGACAGCCCACCCTTGCTAAGGAGGTTCCTCCCAAATATACGAATAATAGGCCTGCACCCATTTTGGTTATCGAATCTAGGAATACCGCGAACAATAAGGCAATCCAAAGAAATAGCACGTTCAGCAGGAGGCCAGTCTGGGGATATATTTCTTCTGGATACATACTGAAGATACCGAAGCTGCGACGGAAACGGGTTTAACGGCGATAACAACTGCAACAGCCCTTTAGGAGCTTCTCGATAAACAAGTTCAAGAGTTTTCGTTTCACCTCCATGCAGTTTCCTAAAAACCGACAGACTAGCTAACATAAGTGCCAAAAGAGGCCACCCCCCTCTCTCACAATGCAGCAAAATAACATTCTGATGATTCCTAAGCGAAAGCCAATTCTCACAAACACGGAGAAAATGATGAATCAAAGACATTGGCAAAAGCGGACAACCCTCGTATTGTCTCGGATAATCCATAACAGTAACATCATACCCACACAAAATTTCCGCAAACGAACTCCTTTTCTCACCTTCTCTAAAATTAATAGCAAGAAAAGACGATTCGGGAAAGTCTTCATGCAATTCATTAACAATCTCATGTAAATACATTTGGTAAATTTCCTCAGGTAAAACTTCAGTGGAAAAACAAGAATCGAAAACTGCAAAGCACATAAACGAAACATCAAACAACTAAACACAGTCGTATTAACAGAACCAAATAAACAAGTGACACTAAATTGAAAAGGCTTAATTACCGTAGACTCTTTCGACAAATTCAAGCAAGCCATCAGGAGGTCTTTTGTGAAAGAATCTACTGAGTAGTGACATATTATTCGAAATCCAAACTACTTAGCACAACCTAAAATGATCCAGTACCTGAAAAAATGTGTGTACATAACAAATTAACACAAACATAACAAACACACACACACACACACAATATGTGTGTGTAACAGATTGTGATACAGTACAGCAATGATTAATTATAACAAATGAACTGAAGAAATTATTTAACTTAAATTACCAACTAAAATTCAAAATATAAATACTATTTATATTTAAACGTATTAAATAAAAATAAATGAAAAAATGAAGATGAAGCTGAGAAATCTAGGTTACCGAAAGAGGAGAGACAAGGGAGGATGATTTGGAAGAGAGTTGAGTAGAGGTGACTTGTTTTGATTTTAGAAATTTTGGTGTTTAATTTAATTTATTATTTATTTGAGTTTTGAAATTACAAAATTAAATTAAAACAAATGGGGGCAGATGGATTTAAACTTACAAGTGGGTAGGACTCTAAACCGACCCGGCTGATAATAAGGTGCTTTTTGAACGGCTTTCTATTTTGAATGGATTATTCTATTCTTTTTATCAAGCTTTACATTTTTGGCTTTCTATTTTAAGCAACATTGAGGCAAAAAATTAGAATTTATTATGAGAGAAATTGAATATATTTATTATTTTAATTATATATAATTCAATATCCTTATTTATTGGTAATTTATAAATTAATATATACTTCCTATGTCCCACACAATTTTTTATATTGATGGACTGGAGTTCGACATGTACTTCAAAACTCTTGCAAAATATATTTTTCTAAATTTTTTTTAAAAAAAAATCTTTTAAATAAAAATATAACTTTCAATTTTTTCTTAAAAAAAGTTTTTCTTAAAAATTACAAAAATATACTTAATAATATCCATAAAATATGTGTTAAATATAAGGAAAAAAAATATAAAAAATTACGAAAATATACTTAATAATTTTGTCCAACCACTTAGGTCTCGTTTGCTTCGATAAAACTCAACTGTGTAATTTGGAGTTCCTTGGATTATAAAATAGTTACACTATTTGGTTTAATGTATTTTAAATTGGACATGGTATTTGTAGTTCCTACAAAATATAGAAACTTAGTTACCAAGCTCATATATGGTCATTAAAAGTTAGATAGCTAACATGTACAAAATCATTTAATACTTACCAAAATTAACTACATAATCACTAAATTACCCAAACACATACATTTCTAATTACGGTGTAACTTATAGCAGTAACTTAATTCTAAGGAAGTTTAAGTTCACATGTAAATATAAAATTGACGAAATAAACGAGGCCTTAATGTATAAGTTTTTGAAAACTATCACTTGAAATTCTCCCGTTCAAAATTAATTAAACTTTATGTACTCCCGTCAAACAGCACTTCGCTTTCGCTATTTTATGCACTTAACTACATAACAATAACTTATGAAGAGCATGTTTAACTAGACAATATAGAGTAAGTAATGTGTAATATATGCGAGAAAAAAATCTTTCACTAATATTCGCTTGAACAGTAACGAACATATCTCGTTTTTTCAGGGAATCGTAATACATTGCAGACATAAAATGGGAAATTGCAACGATCAAAATTCAAATAAAAATTTGGGAGTTCATGATACCTTACTTATTGATACAAATTTCAAAGTCTACTAGCATGTCAAGTATTTTTTTATCAAATTCTCATACAATCTATCTAATTTATATTTTGTATGTACCTGGTCGAATGACCTCAGTCGTTTTGTAAGGTTCTCTTCATTTCGGTTGTAGTTTTTCTTGTTTGGTTGGCATGGAACTAGACAACTCCCTTAGCACCCAATCGCCTACTTGGAATGATCTCTTCTTAACACATGAATCATAATCTCGAGCTTATTGCATCTGATACTTCATATTCATCTGATAGGTTGCTTCTCTTTCTTCTTCTAGTACGTCTACATTTTATTTCAGACCAAACTCGTTATTTTTTATTTTAAACATTTATGTTCTATAGGAATTTATATCGACTTCTACCAGTACAAATTCATATGTCTCATACGAAAGCCTAAAATGAGTCTTTTATGTGAACAACCTTTGCGTCGTTCGGTAAGCCATAACACCCATGAAAGTTCTTCCGCCCACTACCTTTTGGTTTTACCCAACCTCCTCTTGATCCTATCAAATATGATCTTGATTGCAATTTTGATCGCCCCATTGCCTTGGGGTGACTAACTAAACTAAACTTCTGTTGAACATTGAAGTAGTGGATTAACATTTTTGTTTCCTATAAAATGGGTGTCGTTGTCTGACATACAGACTTTTGAAATTCCAAGTCATAGGATCACTTGCTCTAGCATAATTTTTTTTAACTTTTTTACAGCATCTTCAATGATCATTGCCAAAGGGGGAGCTGATGTAGGACAAGGGTGAGAGATTGGTTAAACAAGGGGATAAAGGTTAATCTCCGCATGGAATCAGTAAAATACACAAAAAAAATCAGATTTTAATTCATAATTCAACTCTATTCTATAAAAAATGATTACAAGTGTTTATAAAGCTAATTAATTACTTTAGAGTCAAGTAATTTCTGAATAAAACTAAGGCCCTATAAATAACTACTACCATAACTAATTGAAGAAAACAAACTCTTCTATTATTCTTCTAAAATCTTCCAACTAAATATACTTAATATAACTTAACAACCTAATCAATTATAGTTACATTTAAATCTAAACAATAATGTAAAATATTAGCAAATTAATTAATTCAATTATTCCTTCATCTGAATTCTTCTCTCCTTTAAAAAAACTCGACCACGAGTTTTATAGTGAAGAAGAATCCATAATTCCCAAATAGGACTTCATACATGTTAATCATAAATCTTTGGAATCCATTCAGAAATATCATTTACATGTTTGACTTCATAAACCAATGAGGAATAATAAAGACAATATGAGCTGTCTGAAAACACTATTTGACATCTTGAAGGAGTGAATTATCGTTGATATCATTGTTTATGATCTTCACTTCATCAACATCAGTCTCGTTTATTGGAACATTAATTTGATGATGAACAAGTTCTTCGTCATGAACTTGTACATCTTGTACTTCTGAATCGCCTAAAGTGATCTTGTCTATAATAATACTTGAAGTTCTCACACTCGGTTGCTCCACAATACAAGGTTTTGTAGGCTTTGTCAACTTGATGCATATTTCTTCAAAAAGCTTCATTTGATTCATCAAAAATTCTCTGTATTCGTCATACAATTGTTCATGTTCAATCCTTAGTTCTTCGTACATATCAACGGTTGCCCAATAGTTAAAATTACATGGATATGACTGTTCAATGACTTCAACTCCACGTAGTAATCCGTCAAGTTATGAAAATTGAACGTATAATACTTGAGGATCTATATAAGATAAAGGCATATCTCCGTAGAGAATTAGCAAAACACACAAAAATCCACAGATTTTAATTCATAATTCAATTTTATTCCATAAAGAAGGATTACAAGTGTTCATAAAGCTAATTATTTACTTGAGAGCCAATTATTTTCCAAATAAAACTAAGCTATATAAATATCTATTACCATAACTAATTAAAGAAAATAAATCCTTATATCATTCTTCTGGAATCTTCCTAATAAATATACTTAATATAACTTAACAACCTACTCAATTATGATTACTTTTAAATATATATGATAATTTAAAATATACACAAATTAATTCTATTATTCCTTGTTCTGCATCACGAGCCTTAACCCATTTGGTTATGATCAATGGCCCCGATATAATATTTAGCTTGCTTTGTATTGGTAGGAAGAATGTCACGATGTCGACCGCCTACATGGCGAAAGCGAATGGGATAAGAAATGAAGTCATTTTCTCATGAGGTTGCTTCGGCACAGAGCAAAATATAAATTGGCTTCTCGTACCTAGGTAGTGTATACATTTGTTCGGGGGTCTTTCTGCTCATATTCTCGTGAAAAGTGCTTCAGCATAACCATCGAGCCACTGAAGACTCTTAAGTGTTTTACTCTGCTTCATTGTCAATAAGGGAAAAAGTGAACCGAATGGTCTGACAAATTTCAAAGCCATTGGGGCTTGACAGCATGAGCCCTGCTTCACACTTTGATACCGCAACCGAACCATCCACAAATAATTTCCATATTCTCGGGGTCCGAATGAGTTGTTCTTCTGATGTAAGGTCTCAAGCCCATAGAAGATGCACTCTGCAATGAAATTAACCAATATTAGGACCTTAATGGAGGTTCCCGACACATATTCCAAGTCGTATTCCCCCAGTTGAATCAACTGTACTACCACCCTGCATGAAAATGTTGGCTTATTTAGGAACTTATTCGGTGGTTGAGCTTTGATCAATTGTACAGTTCTGCCTTAAAAATAATGTCACAATTTTCGAGTGGCTATCACGAACCCATATGCGAACTTTTCAGCGTTGGGGTACCTGATCTTTACATCTTTGAGCAAATGTGAAATATACACTACCACATAAATGGTCTTCAGCAATATCCAAAAACAGTGTTGGCACAAAAAATGTTACGTATAGCAACATCATAACCAAATTTATTATAAGTGTTGCCTTAGATTTGTTATGCCAACATCTATATTGGTGTTGCTGTAGACATGTGAAAAAATGAAGAAGAAAAAAAGGCGGGGGGAAATCCGGCTAAAATTAAAATAAAAAGGCCACTCAAGTAAATTGAAAGACCATCCTCTCTTTTAACTAAGCCACAAATTATAACACGAGCACACTCTTCTCCACACCAACATAAAAACTCTGCTTATTCATCCTCTCACCGTCGCCGCTCATCGCCACCGCTCATCACTTCTCAAAGCTCGCTCATATCTCGGTCACAAATCTCCAGTTTATTTGTTTGGCTCTATTTCAAAGTTTCACAATATGTCCTCTATTTTCAAAGATCCAAATAAAGGTATGCTCTGATTATAATTTCTTAATATGTGGTTTACAAACCCTAATGTTTGGGCTCCTTTAATATTTACAAACCTAATTTTTGGGATTTTTAGAATTTATTCATGAACCCTAATTTTTTTTGGGGGGGGGGTTTAGAATTTGTTTACAAAATCTGATTTTTGGTGGTGTTAAATTCTTAAATTTGGGGTTATCAATTTTAAAAGATTCTCTCTGTATTGTATTTTTATTGTTACTGATGAAAATTTAATTTGCATAGATTGGATTAACAGGAATCTTTTATGTTTTTAATGCTTTGGCTTGATAAAAATAAAAGCGATGTGCAAGCATGTTTTGTACTGACAATAACTAATTAATATTTGTATATCAGTTTTAACCCTCCTACAAAATTATTTTCCATAACGAGAATCCCATTTTCAATTTGTGTTTTTAAGATTTTTTAAAATTAATTTGAATTAGATGTTAATTATACAATATACACAATGTGCTTCCGTGTTACTGGTTCTGTTTGTATATGGCGTAAAAAAAATTATGTGTGATATTGTGATTCATCTCGAGTGCCAGACCTCTTTTTATCTCCCAAGTTTTATCTTCTAATGGCAAGGACAACTCTATCAGCTACATGATAATGGTCTCATGCCTCTGATTTCTAGCAAGTCAATGCATTGGTCTAACTAAGCTGAAGCTGGAAAAGACTCTTTTGCTTCTCCATTTAACAAGGATAATAGTGAAAATAGACAGGGAAATGGCTACAGGCTATTTGGAATCGAGTTAGTTGACCACAACACGCCCATACCATCTTTGGATGTTGAATTTGACCAGCAATCAGTACCGTCCGATGTTAATATGTTGGATCATCCCTCAATTAGCTGTGATATTGAGAGGTCATGTCCAAGAACCCCACAGGAGTCGCATAAACAAACACGGAGTTGCACCAAGGTATGTTTTACTATTTAAAAGCTTTTCTTTTTTATGTATGCGCTATGTGGGTTGTTCTTTGAAATGTTCTTAAAATTTTGAGGCCAAATCCAATAGTGTCTCCTGTTGTGCTATGAAACTTGCACATGCCTGCACTTTATGCTGCTCATGCTATAAATATTAAGTTCTTCCAAATTTGACTATCTTATTCCTCCTTTAGAGGTATTTTTAGAAAGTAACAAATTTCTCTTATGACATGGCTAACCTCCTGAAGATATATTCAGGTTTCCTGAATGTAAAGCTTGCTCCTACATCCTTAGCAATCAGAAATACCGGTGTCAGCTGAACTAGCATTATTTATTGCCCTTGTAAGATTAAACTGATATAACTTGTCAGATTTCACTGAACCTTTTCAATGAAAAAATAACACTATAAAGAAACTTTTGGTTCTTTGAAATCTAATTCTTACGATCTTCTGCTTCATTTTCAGTAGAGCTTCTCCCTTGGGATATGTTGCGTATACGTGTAGCAAGTCAGATCAATTTTTGTCCTTTATCGATTTTTTCCATGATCTCTGATTTATAAGGCTTGAAATCGCAGTACAGGGATAGGCAAACAATAATTATTGCTCTCAGACCCATTCGCAAAGGAGAAGAGGTACTTGTGCAATCTTTGCCTCTAGATTCTACTATATTACCTTGGTAAAGTAAATTATAAATGTAATTGGAGGGATTTTTTTATACATAATCTACATCATGCTTGTATTTTTGAATGTCAGATAACAATATCATATATAGATGAAGATCTTCCACTCGAAGAGAGACAAGCATCTCTTGCCGACTATGGTTTCAGTTGCCCGTGTCCTAAAATTTTACTCTTTTTTTGGGAGAGAATATGCCTCTAAATTAAAAAGTGACAACTACAACTATACGAGTATGAGTTCTGATATTAGCATCATTGGTGATTACTTTGTTTGAAATGTTATATGTATTTTAGGGGCATTAAGTGTATATATAAACTTCACAGGTTCACATGCAAAGAATTTTTGTTGGAAGGGCGGTAGATTTGACACGGTTCAATGGTTATGGTGATCTTTGGAGGACACTGGAAGAGATGTTTGAAATTGAAGGTAAACTATGTGGGCCAACAAAGAGATGAAAGGCTGTTTATCTCTTATATTTCCAAATTTCTATAACTTTGTTGCTTCAGCTCAGCTTTGTTCAATATGTGTTAGGAATATGTGTATTAGTTTGATGATAAGTTAAACAAAACACTTAAGTAGAAATCTAGTGTTTGTAACCTCAACGGATAAGACCATCATGGCTATCCGTTGAAGGAGTAGCTTTACTTAGAAATAAGTTTAGTATTGTAGCACATTTCATTCTCTGGATTCAAGTTGTAACTCTTAGATGTTGTAGGAAATTATCAGTCATGTTGACTACTAGTGGATGTGCAAATAGGAGGGCTAATTGTAAATATTTCATGCCTTGTAATTTTGTATAAGTGAAAAAGTATCAACTAATATTGAAGGCCTTCAACGGATAAGAAACAAAGCTTCAACGGATGTCTCTAAAGCTTCAACGGATAATATCCATCAACGGATAAGTGCTTCAACGGATAAGACTTCAACTGCTAATGCATCAACGGATAAAGTTTCAACGGATAAAGCCTCAACGGATAAGGCATCAACGGATGAAAGCTTCAACGGATGCTTAGTGTTAGATATATTTGATAATGTCATGGCTAATATAATTTATGTTTAGATTTCAGATCTTACTTAACAGGACAAATCAGTACTTAACCGTTGATCAGTACTTATACTGGAAGTCAGGACTTAAGGATATCAGTACTTATATTATCAGGAGATAATCATCAGAAGTTAGATATCAGAACTTAAGTGCTGAAGGACGATCAGATAAGGACAGTAGCCGATTAAAGGAAAGAAGATCAAGATAAACATAAGAAGAGATATACATGAAGAAGGAGTTCCGTGAAGAATGAAATACTTGGAAGAAAATATATCTGATTGATATATTTTAGGAAGCAGAATTATATTCCATATCAATTAGCGATTATCTTGTAACTGTGTAGTATATAAACACAGACATAGGGTTTACACTATAAGTGTTATCATATTCGAGAAGATTATTCATTGTAACCCTAGTAGCTCTCGTGATATTTGTTCATCACTGAGAGGTAACAGTTCCATACTGTAACAGAGTTTATTGTTTCAATAAAGTTTGTTTTCTGTTACTTAAGATTTTAAAGTTCGATTTGATTGTATTATACACTGTATTACCCCCTCTACAGTGTGTGTGACCTAACAAGTGGTATCAGAGCCTATCTGTTAACACACATACAGTTAAAGATCCAAACACAATCATGTCTGACACGGAAACTCCAACTAAGCCTACCAAAACTGAGGAACCACCAAAGACACAAATTCAGAGTCGGTATGAGACCATCAGAGTTCCCATACTGAGACCATCTAAATATCCCATATGGAAGGTGAGAATGACCATGTTCCTGGAAGCAACAGATCCAGAATACCTTGATAGAATCAAGGAAGGGCCTCACAAACCAACCAAGCTTGCTGTTGCAGTTGCAGGTGAAGCAGCAAAGACTGTACCAAAGGAAAAGAGTGATTATACTGCTGAAGATATAGCATCATTTGCTAAGGATGCTAAGGTACGACACTTACTGCATAGTGCCATTGATAATGTAATGTCAAACAGGGTAATCAACTGCAAGACTGCTAAGGAGATATGGGATGCTCTGGAAACAAGGTGTCAGGGAACTGACATAATTAAGAAGAACAGGAAGACAATACTCACTCAAGAGTATGAACACTTTGACTCAAAGACTAATGAGTCATTGAATGATTTATATGATAGATTTGTCAAACTTTTGAATGATTTGTCATTGGTTGACAAAGAGTATGATCTTGAAGATTCAAACCTTAAATTCCTGTTAGCTCTTCCTGAATGCTGGGATTTGAAGGCAACAACAATAAGAGACAACTACAATCTTGATGAAACAACTCTTGATGAAATCTATGGAATGCTCAAGACTCATGAACTTGAGATGGAACAAAGAAGCAAGAGGAAAGGAGGAAAGTCAAGGACAGTTGCTCTTAAGGCTGAAGAAGAATCCCCCAAAGCAGCTTCCTCAAGGAAAGACAAGGGTAAAGCTCTTGTTATAAAGTCTGATACTGAGTCATCAAGTTCTGAAAGTGATGATGACTCAGATTCTGAAAGCTTGCCTGAGACTGATGCTGATGAGGAGATGATGAAGCTGTGTGCTCTTATGGTGAAAGGAATCACAAAGATTGCATACAGGAAGTTCAGGAAGGGAAAGAAGTTTTCCAGGAAAGGCATAAGTTCTGATAAGAAGAATTTCAGAAGATCTGAAGGCAGAGGAGGAAAGTCTGATAGAGGAGATTATACCAATGTTAAATGCTATAACTGTGGAGAGAAATGCCACATATCTCCTGATTGCAAGAAGGTAAAGGGTGACAAAGGCAAGGCTCTTGTCACAAAGCAGAAAAGCTGGACAGACACCCCAGACTCTGAAAGTGAGGAGAACTATGCATTAATGGCAAATGCTGATAAAGAAAGTGCTGAGAGCAGTTCTGAAGCTGCTGAAACAAAGGTACCTCAGACTACTTATGCTTTTCATACTGATGATATTAATGAGTTGAGAAGATATCTTAAAACCATGTTTGTTAGTTATAGAGATCAAACTTTAACATGTGAAAGATTAACTTCTAAAAATATTGCTTTTAAGAAAAGAAATGATTTCTTAGAAAAAGAGTTAGTCATGTTTCATCAAACTCAGAAGGATAGAGATGATGCTTTCTATGTTAGGGATGAAGTACTAAAAATGAATGAATCTCTAAAAACTGAGTTAGAAAAGGAAAGAGAGATTATCAGGACTTGGACTAATTCTGGCAAAACAACTCAAAATTTGCTAAGTAGTGGAAACTGGAAAGAGGGCTTAGGGTATGGAGAGAATAAGAATGATAAAGGAACTGAAGAAATTAAGCCTGTTGTTAAGCAAAAGCCAAAGTTAAAACCTGTTAAGTTTGTAACTGTAAAGTCTGAAAATGAGAAATCAGAAGTTAAAGAGGAATTAACTTCTGACAAACTAAAACAGGAAAAGACAGCTGAAGTAAACATAAGCCTAATGACAAAGAAGCAGCTTAAGCATAAGCTGAAAGATGTTAAGAATACAAACAAGGTAAAATCACCTAGGAAAAATAGGAATGGAAAGTAAGGTGTGAATAAAATCAATGATTATAAACCTGTTCCTGATGCTCCTAGGAAAACATGTCATAACTGTGGAAGTTCTAATCATCTGGCTTCTTTTTGTAGGAAGAATAAGAATATTAACTCCCTACCTTCAAAATCAGGAGTTAAGAGTCAGTCTGTTAGATACAAACCATAAAATCCTTGTTTTCATTGTGATAGTTTATGGCATTCCATTTATACTTGTAAGGAATATCATAGTTTGTACTATGATTATTATCAAATAAAACCTTCTTTGAAGAAAGTTTCCATTGTTCCTTCTAGTGTAAATTCTGATTCAAAGTCTGATAATGTAAGTTCTGAAAAGAAAAATGTTAACATAAACTCTGATGCTAAATCCGCTGCAAATGTTAACAAACTTAATAAGACCAAAGGATCCAAGCAAGTCTGGGTCCTTAAAACTAATAATTAGTGGTCTTTGTGATTGCAGGGCAACAGGAAAAATATTCTAGTTCTGGACAGTGGATGTTCAGGACATATGACTGGAAATAAGGCCCTGCTATCAGACTTTGTGGAGAAAGCTGGCCCAAGGGTTTCCTATGGAGATGGCAACATTGGAAAAACATTGGGATATGGCAATATCAATCTTGGGAATGTCATAATTAAAGAAGTAGCTCTGGTCTCAGGACTTAAACACAATCTGCTGAGTATAAGTCAAATCTGTGAAAGAGGTTATCATGTTGATTTCTTTGAAGAACACTGTGAAATTGTGAGTAAATCTAAAGGCAAAGTTGTTCTGAAAGGATACAGGCGTGGTGTAATAACCCCCAAAATTTTCAACTTTTTTTGTAACCCTTGTGAATAGTGTTTTTGCTGAATGAGAGAACTTTTCATGCCACACTATGTAGGGGTTCTATTATGGATATTCTGAGATTTTATTAGTACTCTATATGGTATATGAGTGTATGTAAAGATCGTCAGAATCCAATTCCGAACACTTTGATTTTTCCCGGAAATACACTAGATACGGAGAGAATTGAGTATAAGGTAACAGGATAAAAAGGATTTAAATTAAAGGATTATAATAGAGGATCATAAAAAGGAATATAATGTATTGAGAAAGGTTATGGGAACCTAAGTAATAAGATCCCGGGTATGATCCTTCAAACGATAAACGAAAACGAAAGTTAAGCGAACCGTATAACAGATCAGCGGTCATTAGGCAAACAATTAGGAAGTTAAGCAAAGGGATTAGAGAGAGTGATGTCACCCAACCAATGAGAAGAGGACAAGGAGGGAAAGATGACATCACAATATGACATAGGCATGGCATGGGAAGGAAGGAGATGTGGTGGATTTTTAACCACATAAAATCAAGGTTAAATTGGTAATTAACCAAAAACAAAACAAAACCAAATCAACCAAGCCAAATAATTCATTCTTCATCAAAACAAAAAGAAACCAAGGCATTATTCTTCAATTGCTCTCGGCTTTTTACTATTCCAAAGGCAAGAAATTTCAAAAATTCAAGATCCAAGCTTCCTAAATTGGTGAGTTAATTCCCTAATCATCCTTATGCATAGTTAGGGCTATATAATGAGTTTAAGCCATCAATTCTTTCTCAATCTTCTTCATTAAATCAATGAAGAAGACAATGAATAGTGTTTTCAAGTTTTTAACTTGAAATTTTTCTTGTTTTCCTTTAAGATCCAAGCATCCCTAAGACTTCTCAAAGCTTCTTAAGGCTTCCTAGCTACTCCCACCACTTCAAGGAAGGTATATCATCTCCAAACCCTTGCTTCCTATGTTTAATAAGATGATTTTGATTATTATGGTGATATCGTAGCTTAATGTTTGTGGTTTAGAGTTTGGGTTGAAGTGGTATTGAAATGGAATGGTAAATCTTGTTATTTTGGTTAAAAGAATGTAGTATAGTTAAATTCAAGCTTAGGCATAAGTATGAATGTTAAAAATTGAAATAATTGGGGCTGTTATGATGTGATAAGGATGGATGTTGGTTGTATGATTGATTTGAGGTTGAATTGGGATGGTTTTTGAATGGTTTAAAATTGGGAAATCGCGTAAACATAGTCGTCGTAACGTCCGATTTTCTTTAGACTGTTTTTGTGCATAACATTAGGACCCGAGAACCCCCTGCTAGATTATGACCATTGCCATGTCTAAATAGCTCATGTTACGAGCTTCGTTTTGATATGTAGTTCGTTCGATTCCGATGCACGGTTTAGGAGAAACGACCGTTTCAAGTAACGGTGTTTCGCGAACGAAACTTTTCCCCCTCGCCTTACTTTGAAACATAGGTTAAAGACCAAAAAGGGTTAATTAATGTATGAAACATTTATGGTAAGTGTGTTAGGCAGTTGGTAAGACACTCGCGAAGGAATCGCCTTAAAACTCGTAAAGGTTAAATTATTAAAAATGGTGGAGCCGAGGGTACCCGAGTGACTTAAGAGAATCAGTAAGCGCAAAACAAGCGTTAGAGTCTAAGTTAGTTAAAGTATAGATTTACAAGTGACTTTGATTTAATTCTAACTTACTTGTTGTTTATAGGTTACCAGACTCGTCCCGAGCCTTTTATCACCCCAAGTCGCTCAGGCAAGTTTTCTACCCTTTATAACTGTTGTTGTGATGTATTTGTGTATATGCATGATCTTGCGTTAAATGCATATTTGTTATAGCAAATTCTTGCGATATATTGTAGCATGTTATATGGTACATATGCATGCCTGTTTCGTATTCTTGCCATATATATCTGATTGATTCAGTTGATAATACCTATGCTAGAGGATAGCGGTAATTTGCATATACCCTTATTATAGGGACCCAAAAGGTGAAAACATTTTCTAAAACCGGGAGTCGAGGATCCCGAGTAGATTTTGTATATATGGATATATATATATATATGGTTATAGTTTTCAAAACTATTAATCGAATAAGGGTTATTCGATAACTTTATATTATTATTGAATATTACTTGGATATTCATTTGAGGATGTATGACTCCTTTATTTTATTTAATGAATATTATTTATAATATTCATTCGAGGTATTATGACTCCGCTTATTACTGAAATATATTCTTTATTTTATTAAAGAATAAGGTGTCAATAATCAAACTTATTATCGATTATTCAAATAAAGATAGTACTTTCATATAAGTATATCTTTGGTTATAATATCCATTTCAAGTATAAGTTTTAATACTTCTACTTCGATTATTTTTATAAGGATTACCTTTATGAGAATATTATTTAAATAATAATATTCAGATATTTCTTTCATATCAGGACTGATTTATTTTAATAAATCAGTATTACTCCAAATATTCTTAAAAATGTTTTCGAGTCATCAAAATGAATTTAAAAAGGGTAGAGCGGATCCCAAAACTTGTTTTCAAATTCAAGATCTTCCATTTTAAGGGGACTTGAATACTCGCTCAAAAATCTAGGGGATCCGGCTCTATGGTGTATTTTATATTCGTAACAAGGTTGCAGTTTTGGTAAATGAATTGATTACTTACCCAACGTTCGGGAAGTAAGTCCATCTATTGAGTCGGCATAAGCAACATGGGCTCAGTGGGCATCCATGATAGTGTAAGTGGCTCAGTGGGAGTCCATCAAATGCATAAGTGGCTGAGTGGCAGTCCAGCATAAGGTCCTATTGCGACCAGGGTGATGACCAGTGGGGAATTCGTCCATCTACTAGTAGAAAAGGTTACTTATTGGTATCTTTGCCTGATCAACAAGATACCTGGTTTATGCCAAAATTCTTTTCCTTTCCAAAATTCACTGGATATTTCAAACTCTGTTCATACTTTACATGATAGAGGTTTTCAGGAAATATATAAAGAAGATGTATATATGGATATATATATACATATATCAGAACTTAATGAAGTATATCATAACTTCATTTCCTTTAATAATATTTCAAAGATTTAATCTATTCAAATCTTGTCTTGTAGTCTCATCTATGTGATGAACTGTTGAAAGCTCATTATACTTTGAACAGTGGTAGTTCAAGTAGCTTTATAAATGATATAAGTGTAGTGAAGTATTTGGTAACTTCATCCCTTGTTCTTACTTATATCTAGTAAGTAATTATCTTACACATGATAAAAGATTCTAATAAGTATCCATTTAGATACTTATATTATTGTTATCACTATATATTATCTTGCAAGCTGTAAGGCTCACTCTTGCTTTATTTCTTCATCACACAACAACAGTTAGGAAAGATGGTCAGACTCCAACAGACCCAGCGCAAGCGCGTGGGAAGCGTCACGCGTCTTCCCGATGATGTTGTGGCTGCTATAGCTGCAGAGGTAGATATATTGGTAGATCAGGCATTCTATTTTTGAGAATCAAATTATGTATAATTATAACTTGTGACAGATAATGGCAATTAACTGTAAATTTATAAAGTAATCATTTTGGGTTGTAATAACTTTTAAATTGTGGATTCAAAGACTTGTACTTATTTCAATTTCATCTCTGAGACTATAACGGGTTGTGGTGTGTGTTAGTGTGGGGTCACAGCATAAGGTTATTTATTATTAATTAAGTGAAGTGATATTGTGGAAAGAAAGACCGTGACGACCCGGATCCCCGACCCCGGATCTGGGGGTGTTACAGAAATGGTATTAGAGCTAAGCGTTATAAACCTCAGAGATGATGTGACGATATAATAATAAACTCACAAAGATAATAAGAACTCTTGCCAAGTTCATGGTCGGACTACTTAAAGTAGCACTGACAGTTAAAACCCTTACGGGAACCCTTATAAGTATCATGATAGTAACTTAGCTCGTTTAATGTGTAGGCGCCTGGGATAGAGGACCATGAGATGTTCGAGCGTGAGCATGATGAGGCACTGCTAGATGTTGAGGATCAGGAGGAGCCTGAGATGGAGGAGGATGAGGAGGACCCCTCAGAGGAGTCAGAGACGGAGGTCATTGCTATTTCAAATGAGGAGGACCCCTCAGAGGAGTCAGAGACAAAGGTTATTGCTATTCCAGATGAGGAGGACCCGGATGAGGTCCCAGTAGCTGAGGAGCGTGTTGGACCTATGGTAGTGTATGCTGGTACCCCTTTACCCACACTTCCGGTGGTCAGAGCCCCTACCCCTCCACCACTATCTTGGATTCCCTATGATGACAGCTCAGAGACCCATACTTCCGAGCCTAGGCAGACCGAGGAGGCACCCTCAGCGGCTCCGGATTCACCACCTCTTGGCCCTGCCCACAGGCAGTCTTCGTTAGCTCATGGATATGTTCAGGATGTTCTGAGGACCCGAGTGGCTGTTGCCGAGGCCCGACTGGATGAGGCCAGGAGGAAGTTGGATGCGTAGAGGGCGGGTAGGCGTACCCGAGCTTATGAGACTAGGGCTTCTATACCCCGATCCTTGAGGAGGGAGCTTACGGGGATAGAGCTCACGTCCCGAGCGAGACTCAGATCTCTCCAGGGGGACAGGCATGGTAGGATCTCCAGGCGGAAGGCCGACTATATTTTCCGTCGTGTGATGGAAAGGGTATGGGAGCTGACTCGCTCCGGTGTGTGATTCAGGATTGACGATGGAATAGTCTAGTTGTCTAGTTAGCCGAGGCCTTAGTAAGAGCCAATTTTCCGGGATAGTTGACTTGTATATAGCATCCCTTTTTCTGACTAGACAGATAGACTCTTGTGTATCACTTTTGGGACATAGGGTTGTAGCACTGTTGTACTTTTGACCAGATCAAACTATGTATTTCTCGCATTATGTATATATTTGTTTCCTTCGGTTCAGTTCCTTAGTGACGAGATCACTGTTTTTATCATTATTATTACTGCACTTCGTATTAGAACTTTCATAAAATAATAGAATTACGATATACGTTCTCCCCATTATAAGAGTTGTGCAAGGCACAATGTTGTATATGATTGTGACCTAACGTTGAATTTCCCAATAATTTTTTTTATTATCAGAATCATGCCGCCAAGAAAGATTGGAACTAGGGCGAACCCTGGATCTAAGGACCAGGGAAGCCATAACCAGGATGATAGGAACCAGGAACACAGTGAAGAGGAAGATGAGGATTATGTGGAACAGGATGACTCCCTGTATGAAGAGGAAGATGAAACATATGATGTTGAGGGATTTGAGATAGAGGCTGAAGAAGGAGAAATTGAGGTTGAGCAACCAGTACCAAACCCAGGCATGGATCCCATGGGCCAGTTCATGCAACTCCTAAGGTAGAATTTGGAACGTCAACCCAACCCACCCCCTCAAGGAAATAACAATACTGTGGCAAACTCTTTCAGGGCTTTTAAGTCCCTTAAGCCCCCTGAGTTCCACGGATCAGCCGACCCAGTTGAGGCAAGGGCATGGTTAAAGGAAATGGAGAAATCCTTTGAGATTTTGAGTACCGATGAGGCACAGAAGACTGTATTTGCTACCTACCTTCTGAAAGGAGAAGCTAACTACTGGTGGGAGGCCAAGAAAAACATGGAGACAGGTGCTATTATAACCTGGGAGAGATTTAGTCAGTTGTTTCTGGGAAAGTATTTCCCGAGGTTTATGGAAAACCAGATGGAGCTCAAGTTCTTGGAGCTAAAGCAGAATAATTTATCGGTAGCAGAGTACGAAGCGAAATTTACTGAGTTATCAAGGTTTGTGCCGGAATTTGTGAGCATCGAGGAAAAGAAAGCTAGGAGGTTTCAGTAGGGACTGAAACCGTGGATTCAGAATAGGGTGGCAATCCTTGAGCTTACGGACTATGCCACTCTGGTGCAAAAGGCAATGATTGTAGAAGTCGGAAGTGAACAGATGCAGAAGGAAAGAGAGAAGAAAGGAATAAAGAGGAAAAGTATGAGCATGGGTGGAGGTTCCGTAGGAAGGAGCTTCCCAACTAGATTTAATCGAGGAGCAGTGTCCCTACCAGGAAGGAACACTGGGTTTAAGCGGCCAATGAGTATGAGTGTGAGCCAGGGCGGCCAGAAGTCAAGAATGTCCTATCCCAACCAGTCTCGACCCTTATTACCAGCCTGTAACATATGTGGAAGGAATCACACTGGGGAGTGTAAAGGAAAGCCAGTAACCTGCTTTAAGTGCGGTCGGGAAGGTCACTATTCAACTAAGTGCCCATCATCAACCCCTGCCGTCATTCCAACCACCACTTGTCATCAGTGTGGACGCCCGGGTCATTGGAAGAGGGAATGCCCAATGAACAAACCAGCAGCTTCGGGAGCAAGCAGGGCTGCTTCTAATAAGCCACCTACTGCAAGGACTTTCAACATGACAGTCCAGGATGCTATGAAAGATTCAGATGTGATAGCAGGTACCCTTTCTCTAAATTCAGTCAGTGCAAATGTTTTATTTGATTCGGGAGCAACTAAATCTTTTATATCAAAGGACCTTGCGCGTAAGTTAAGACTTAAGGCTGAACCCTTGATAGAACCCTTACAAGTAGAAATAGCCAATCATGAAATTATTCCTGTTAACCAGATTCACCCCGCCTGTGAGATAGGCATAGGGGAGCAATCTTTTAGTGTTGATCTGATTCCTTTTAAATTAGGGGAGTTTGATGTAATTTTGGGAATGGACTGGCTATCTAGCAATGATGCTCAGATAGACTGTAAAGGGAAGAAAGTTAAGCTAAATATCCCAGGGAAGAAAGAAGTTATATTTAGAGGAAAGAGGCAGACGCAGAAATTTTTGACTATGGCCCAGGCCAGAAGGATGCTACGAAAAGGAAATGAGGCCTACCTAGCCTATGTGGTGGACACGCAGAAGGAGGTGCCCAACTTACAAGATATTCCAGTAGTCAACGAATTTGAAGATGTATTCCCACAAGACCTTCCGGGATTACCACCCGATAAAGTGATTGAATTTGCTATTGAGTTGGCCCCAGGGACGGCGCCAGTTTCAAAAGCACCTTACCGGTTAGCCCCGTTAGAAATGAAGGAATTAGCTATCCAATTGCAGGAACTCTTGGATAAGGGTATGATAAGACCCAATGTGTCTCCATGGGGAGCACCAGTTTTATTTGTTAAGAAGAAAGATGGGAGCATGAGGCTGTGCATCGACTATCGAGAGTTGAACAAGCTAACCATAAAGAACAGGTACCCATTACCTAGAATAGACGATCTGTTCGACCAGCTAAATGATGCTGTTTATTTTTCCAAGATCGACCTGAGAACTGGATATCACCAACTAAAGATTAAACCCGAAGATATTTCCAAGACAGCGTTCCGTACCAGATATGGGCATTATGAGTTCTTGGTAATGTCCTTTGGATTAACCAACGCCCCAGCGGCTTTCATGGATTTAATGAATAGAGTATTTAAGAAGTACTTGGACAAATGTGTGATAGTTTTTATCGATGATATTTTGATCTACTCAAGGACTGAGACAGAACATGCAGAGCATTTGAGGATAGCTCTAGGAATACTCAGAGAGGAGCAGTTGTATGCCAAATTCTCGAAGTGTGAGTTCTGGCGGAATGAAGTACAGTTTTTAGGACATGTGATCAATAAAGAAGGAGTATTGGTCGACCCCTCCAAGATAGAGGCGGTCTCAAATTGGGAAAGGCCAAAAACACCCACAGAGGTAAGGAGTTTCATAGGATTGGCCGGCTACTATCGTAGATTTGTACAGGACTTTGCGAAGATCGCAGCCCCTTTGACACGACTTACTCGTAAGATAGAGAAGTTTGAATGGACGGAGAAATGCGAGAACAGTTTTCAAGAATTAAAGAAAAGGTTGATAACGGCTCCGGTGTTGGCATTGCCGGACGGAAAAGGAGATTTTGTGATATATAGTGACGCGTCGCACAAAGGACTAGTGTGTATGCTTATGCAGCACGGTAAAGTGATTGCGTATGCATCGAGACAACTGAAGGAATACGAGGTTAGATATCCTACTCATGACCTTGAGCTCGCGACAATAGTATTTGCCTTAAAAATTTGGAGGCACTACTTGTATGGAGAGAAGTGCGAGATTTTCACAGACCATAAAAGCCTCAAGTACATATTTACGCAGAAAGAGCTCAACATGCGCCAGAGGAGATGGTTAGAACTAATCAAGGACTATAATTGTGAGATTCTCTATCATCCAGGGAAAGCCAATGTGGTGGCTGATGCCCTTAGTAGAAAGGAAAGACTCAGAATGATAACGACTTCAGAAGAATTGATAAGGGATTTTGAGAGAATGGAAATAGAAGTAAAGGTAACCGGAACCGGAACTGAAAAGCTCTTTGAGATCTCAATGCAGCCAGAGTTATTGGAAAAGATCAGATTGTGCCAAGAGAAAATAATTAATGAAGGCAGGGAGTCGATGACTGGAGAGGAGATCCATACTGAGAAAGATGATAAAGGGATAATGAGGTACTCCTACCGGATTTGGGTTCCGAATGTTCAAGAGCTTAAAGATGAGATATTGGATGAAAGCCATAGTTCAAGGTATTCCATTCACCCGGGAAGTACCAAGATGTATAGGGATTTGAAGGAATATTACTGGTGGCCCAACATGAAGAGGGACGTAGCAGAATGGGTAAACAAATGTTTGACTTGCCAAAGGGTAAAGGCAGAGCACCAGAGACCCAGTGGACTCTTACGACCCCTGGAGATTCCCGAATGGAAATGGGAACAGATAGCGATGGATTTTGTTGTAGGCTTGCCAAGGACGAAAGCCAATCACGACGCCATTTGGGTAATTATAGACCGACTGACAAAGTCAGCTCATTTCATTCCTATCTATGAGAGATACACAGTCGATAGACTGGTGGACATTTACCTTAAGGAAATAGTGACGCGACATGGAGTCCCAGCGTCCATTGTCTCAGACAGAGACCCCAGGTTCAACTCCAGATTTTGGAGGAGCTTTCAGGAATGTGCGGGGACCAAGTTAAATATGAGTACCGCGTACCATCCCCAGACGGATGGGCAGAGTGAAAGGACAATCCAGACACTAGAGGATATGTTCAGAGTCTGTGCAATAGACTTTAAAGGGAGTTGGGATGATCACTTGCCGTTGATCGAGCTTTCTTATAACAATAGCTTTCATGCTAGCATCGGAATGCCGCCTTATGAGGCCCTGTACGGAAGAAGGTGTCGATCTCCCTTATACTGGGATGAAGTGGGGGAGCGGAAGATGCTCGGACCCGAAGTGGTCCAAAGGACCAAAGATATAGTGGATCTTATCAGAGGGCGACTTGTAGCAGCCCAAGACAGACAGAAGAAATATACAGACCTAGCCCGAAAGGATAAGGAATATGAAGTAGGGGACTTAGTACTGCTAAAGGTATCCCCTTGGAAGGGATTAATGAGGTTCGGAAGGAAAGGAAAACTAAGCCCAAGATACATTGAACCTTTTGAGATATTAAGACGGATTGGAAAGTTAGCTTACGAGCTAGCCTTACCCCCTAACTTGTAATAAGTTCATAATGTGTTCCATGTGTCAATGCTAAGGAAGTATCATCGGGATGCCAGACACATAGTGGAGTACGAGCAGGTGGATATGCAGCCAGATCTAACTTACGTGGAGAAGCCAGTAAGGATTATAGATAAGAAAGAACAGGTGCTTTGGAACAAAGTGATCAAGCTAGTCAGAGTACTATGGCAGAATCATAATATAGAAGAATCGACTTGGGAACTAGAGAGCGCAATGCTAGAAAAGTACCCCCATTTGTTTTCTGTTTGATTCCGGGGCGGAATCCTTTTAAGGAGGGGAGACTGTAATAACCCCCAAAATTTTCAACTTTTTTTGTAACCCTTGTGAATAGTGTTTTTGCTGAATGAGAGAACTTTTCATGCCACACTATGTAGGGGTTCTATTATGGATATTCTGAGATTTTATTAGTACTCTATATGGTATATGAGTGTATGTAAAGATCGTCAGAATCCAATTCCGAACACTTTGATTTTTCCCAGAAATACACTAGATACGGAGAGAATTGAGTATAAGGTAACAGGATAAAAAGGATTTAAATTAAAGGATTATAATAGAGGATCATAAAAAGGAATATAATGTATTGAGAAAGGTTATGGGAACCTAAGTAATAAGATCCCGGGTATGATCCTTCAAACGATAAACGAAAACGAAAGTTAAGCGAACCGTATAACAGATCAGCGGTCATTAGGCAAACAATTAGGAAGTTAAGCAAAGGGATTAGAGAGAGTGATGTCACCCAACCAATGAGAAGAGGACAAGGAGGGAAAGATGACATCACAACATGACATAGGCATGACATGGGAAGGAAGGAGATGTGGTGGATTTTTAACCACACAAAATCAAGGTTAAATTGGTAATTAACCAAAAACAAAACAAAACCAAATCAACCAAGCCAAATAATTCATTCTTCATCAAAACAAAAAGAAACCAAGGCATTATTCTTCAATTGCTCTCGGCTTTTTACTATTCCAAAGGCAAGAAATTTCAAAAATTCAAGATCCAAGCTTCCTAAATTGGTGAGTTAATTCCCTAATCATCCTTATGCATAGTTAGGACTATATCATGAGTTTAAGCCATCAATTCTTTCTCAATCTTCTTCATTAAATCAATGAAGAAGACAATGAATAGTGTTTTCAAGTTTTTAACTTGAAATTTTTCTTGTTTTCCTTTAAGATCCAAGCATCCCTAAGACTTCTCAAAGCTTCTTAAGGCTTCCTATCTACTCCCACCACTTCAAGGAAGGTATATCATCTCCAAACCCTAGCTTCCTATGTTTAATAAGATGATTTTGATTATTATGGTGATATTGTAGCTTAATGTTTGTGGTTTAGAGTTTGGGTTGAAGTGGTATTGAAATGGAATGGTAAATCTTGTTGTTTTGGTTAAAAGAATGTAGTATAGTTAAATTCAAGCTTAGGCATAAGTATGAATGTTAAAAATTGAATTGATTGGGGCTGTTATAATGTGATAAGGATGGATGTTGGTTGTATGATTGATTTGAGGTTGAATTGGGATGGTTTTTGAATGGTTTAAAATTGGGAAATCGCGTAAACATAGCCGTCGTAACGTCCGATTTTCTTTAGACTGTTTTTGTGCATAACATTAGGACCCGAGAACCCCCTGCTAAATTATGACCATTACCATGTCTAAATAGCTCGTGTTACGAGCTTCGTTTTGATATGTAGTTCGTTCGATTCCGATGCACGGTTTAGGAGAAACGACCGTTTCAAGTAACGGTGTTTCGCGAACGAAACTTTTCCCCCTCGCCTTACTTTGAAACATAGGTTAAAGACCAAAAAGGGTTAATTAATGTATGAAACATTTATGGTAAGTGTGTTAGGCAGTTGGTAAGACACTCGCGAAGGAATCGCCTTAAAACTCGTAAAGGTTAAATTATTAAAAATGGTGGAGCCGAGGGTACCCGAGTGACTTAAGAATCAGTAAGCGCAAAACAAGCGTTAGAGTCTAAGTTAGTTAAAGTATAGATTTACAAGTGACTTTGGTTTAATTCCAACTTACTTGTTATTTATAGGTTACCAGACTCGTCCCGAGCCTTTTATCACCCCAAGTCGCTCAGGCAAGTTTTCTACCCGTTATAACTGTTGTTGTGATGTATTTGTGTATATGCATGATCTTGCGTTAAATGCATATTTGTTATAGCAAATTCTTGCGATATATTGTAGCATGTTATATGGTACATATGCATGCCTGTTTCGTATTCTTGCCATATATATCTAATTGGTTCAGTTGATAATACCTATGCTAGAGGATAGTGGTAATTTGCATATACCCTTATTATAGGGACCCAAAAGGTGAAAACATTTTCTAAAACCGGGAGTCGAGGATCCCAAGTAGATTTTGTATATATGGATATATATATATATATTTATATATATATATATGGTTATAGTTTTCAAAACTATTAATCGAATAAGGGTTATTCGATAACTTTATATTATTATTGAATATTACTTGGATATTCATTTGAGGATGTATGACTCCTTTATTTTATTTAATGAATATTATTTATAATATTCATTCGAGGTATTATGACTCCGCTTATTACTGAAATATATTCTTTATTTTATTAAAGAATAAGGTGTCAATAATCAAACTTATTATCGATTATTCAAATAAAGATAGTACTTTCATATAAGTATATCTTTGGTTATAATATCCATTTCAAGTATAAGTTTTAATACTTCTACTTCGATTATTTTTATAAGGATTACCTTTATGAGAATATTATTTAAATAATAATATTCAGATATTTCTTTCATATCGGTACTGATTTATTTTGATAAATCAGTATTACTCCAAATATTCTTAAAAATGTTTTCGAATCATCAAAATGAATTTAAAAAGGGAAGAGCGGATCCCAAAACTTGTTTTCAAATTCAAGATCTTCCATTTTAAGGGGACTTGAATACTCGCTCAAAAATCTAGGGGATCCGGCTCTATGGTGTATTTTATATTCGCAACAAGGTTGCAGTTTTGGTAAATAAATTGATTACTTACCCAACGTTCGGGAAGTAAGTCCATCTATTGAGTCGGCATAAGCAACATGGGCTCAGTGGGCATCCATGATAGTGTAAGTGGCTCAGTGGGAGTCCATCAAATACATAAGTGGCTGAGTGGCAGTCCAGCATAAGGTCCTATTGCGACCAGGGTGATGACCAGTGGGGAATTCGTCCATCTACTAGTAGAAAAGGTTACTTATTGGTATCTTTGCCTGATCAACAAGATACCTGGTTTATGCCAAAATTCTTTTCCTTTCCAAAATTCATTGGATGTTTCAAACTCTGTTCATACTTTACATGACAGAGGTTTTCAGGAAATGTATAAAGAAGATGTATATGTGGATATATATATACATATATCAGAACTTAATGAAGTATATCATAACTTCATTTCCTTTAATAATATTTCAAAGATTTAATCTATTCAAATCTTGTCTTGTAGTCTCATCTATGTGATGAACTGTTGAAAGCTCATTATACTTTGAACAGTGGTAGTTCAAGTAGCTTTATAAATGATATAAGTGTAGTGAAGTATTTGGTAACTTCATCCCTTGTTCTTACTTATATCTAGTAAGTAATTATCTTACACATGATAAAAGATTCTAGTAAGTATCCATTTAGATACTTATATTATTGTTATCACTATATATTATCTTGCGAGCTGTAAGGCTCACTCTTGCTTTATTTCTTCATCACACAACAACAGTTAGGAAAGATGGCCAGACTCCAGCAGACCCAGCGCAAGCGCGTGGGAAGCGTCCCGCGTCTTCCCGATGATGTTGTGGCTGCTATAGCTGCAGAGGTAGATCTATTGGTAGATCAGGCATTCTATTTTTGAGAATCAAATTATGTATAATTATAACTTGTGACAGATAATGGCAATTAACTGTAAATTTATCAAGTAATCATTTTGGGTTGTAATAACTTTTAAATTGTGGATTCAAAGACTTGTACTTATTTCAATTTCATCTCTGAGACTATAACGGGTTGTGGTGTGTATTAGTGTGGGGTCACAGCATAAGGTTATTTATTATTAATTAAGTGAAGTGATATTGTGGAAAGAAAGACCGTGACGACCCGGATCCCCGACCCCGGATCTGGGGGTGTTACACGTGGTAACATTTATGAAGCTAAGCTTTCAATAAGTACTGATGGTTCTGCAATCTGTCTGATGAGTAGAGTATCAATTGAAGAAAGCTGGAATTGGCACAAGAAACTCTCTCATTTAAATTTCAACAATATAAATGAACTGGTCAAGAAAGATCTTGTGAGAGGATTGCCAAAGCCAGTATTTGCTCCTGATGGTCTTTGTGATTCATGTCAGAAGGCCAAACAAAGAAAATCTTCATTCAAGAGCAAGACTGAATCATCAATTCTTGAGCCTTATCATCTACTACATGTTGATCTATTTGGTCCAGTGAATGTCATGTCTATTGCAAAAAAGAAGTATGCGTTGGTCATAGTGGATGAGTTCACCAGATACACATGGGTGTATTTCTTGCACACAAAAAGTGAAACTGCATCTATCTTGATTGATCATATCAAACATCTGGATAAATTGCTCAAAGATTCTGTGAAAATCTTAAGGAGTGATAATGGCACTGAGTTCAAGAATTTGATGATGGAAGAGTTCTGCAAAAACCATGGAATAAAGCAGGAATTTTATGCTCCTGGACCTCCACAGCAAAATGGAGTTGTTGAAAGGAAGAATAGAACTCTCATTGAAGCTGCACGTACAATGCTTGAAGAAGCAAAGCTTCCAACCTATTTCTGGGCTGAAGCTGTGTAGACTGCTTGTTTTACTCAAAATGCAACACTTATTAACAAGCATGGAAAAACACCATATGATATGGTGAAGAAAAAGAAGCCAAATCTGAAGTACTTTCATGTATTTGGATGCAAGTGTTTTGTTCTCAAGACTCATCCTGAACAGCTATCCAAGTTTGATCTAAAAGCTGATGAAGGAATCTTTGTTGGATATCCACTTTCCACAAAAGCCTTCAGAGTCTATAATTTGAGAACAAAAGTGGTCATGGAATCTATCAATGTCTCTTTTGATGACAAGAAGATTATTGGTCTTGAAGATTTCATTGATCATGATCAGCTGAGATTTGAAAATGAAGACTCAAATTCTGATACTGAAAATCCTGACAGTCTAAGTCCTGATACTGTAAACTCTGATGGATTAAACTCTGATGTTATTGAAACTGTGGTGACTACGTCAAAGGAAGATGCACCAATGCAGGGGGAGCATACTCAAGATCCTACCACATCTCAAGAAACATCAGAACATACATCTGGCTCTTCAAGTTCCGATTCGTCAAGTTCTGATAAGCCAAGTTCTGATAGTGCTGAAAATCTAAATTCTGAAGAATCCAACTCAGAGAGCATAGTTTCAGGGGGAGCATCAGAAAATGAAAATGAAGACAGCATGGATCATGGGGGAGCATCCAGTTCTAGAGAAAACCTTCCATCTGCAAGGAAGTGGACAAAGTTACATACACCTGATTCGATAATTGGAAATCCTGATGCAGGTGTCAGAACTAGAACAGGTACTTCAAATGAATGTCTTTACAATTCTTTTCTCTCTCAGACTGAGCCAAAGAAAGTGGAAGAAGCTCTTCAAGATGCTGATTGGGTGCAAGCAATGCAGGAAGAGTTAAATGAGTTTGAAAGAAACAAAGTCTGGACCCTAGTGCCAAGACCAAAGAATAGATCTGTTGTTGGTACAAAATGGGTATTCAGAAACAAAACTGACAGTGATGGCATAATTACAAGGAATAAGGCAAGGCTGGTTGCAAAAGGATATTCTCAACAGGAGGGAATTGACTATGATGAAACATTTGCACCAGTTGCTAGGTTAGAAGCCATAAGGATATTTTTGGCTTATGCTGCTCACAAAAAGTTTACTGTCTTTTAAATGGATATGAAAAGTGTTTTTCTCAATGGAGAATTGGAGGAGGAAGTATATGTTGAACAACCTCCAGGCTTTGTAGATTCCAAATATCCAGATTATGTCTACAGGCTTGATAAAGCACTTTATGGACTTAAGCAAGCTCCTAGAGCATGGTATGAGACATTAGCTCAGTTTCTTCTGGAAAGTGGATTTAACAGAGGAACAATAGACAAAACACTGTTCTACCTCAACCATGGAAAGGACTTACTTTTCGTCCAGATTTATGTTGATGATATCATTTTTGGGTCTACAAATGACAGACTTTGCAAGAAGTTTGCCAAACTGATGCAGTCAAGATATCAAATGAGTATGATGGGGGAACTTAGCTATTTTCTGGGCCTTCAAGTCAAGCAAAATGAAGAAGGCACTTTTATTTGTCAAACTAAGTACACCAGAAACTTGCTAAAGAAATTCGGAATGCAAGATTATTCAAATGCATCCACTCCCATAACCACTGCAACAAAACTGGATAAGGATACTGGTAAATCAGTAGATATTACTGATTACAGAGGTATGATTGGCTCTCTACTCTATCTAACTGCTAGTAGACCTGATATCATGTATGCTACCTGTCTTTGTGCAAGATTTCAAGCAGATCCAAGAGAACCTCACTTAACAGCTGTGAAAAGAATCTTTAAGTATCTTAAAGGAACAGCTGATCTGAGATTGTGGTATCCTAGAGAATCAGATTTTATACTAATAGGTTACTCAGATGCAGATTTTGCAGGTTGCAAAATTGACAGGAAAATCACAAGTGGAAGCTGCCAATTTCTTGGAGGCAGATTGGTTTCTTGGTTCAGCAAGAAACAAAAGTCAATTTCCACATCAACTGCAGAAGCAGAGTATATTGTTGCAGGAAGCTGTTGTGCACAGATTCTTTGGATGAAGAATCAGTTACTGGATTATGGGTTAACTTATTTCAAAATCCCTATTTACTGTGATAATCAAAGTGCTATTGCTATGACAGGTAATCCAGTTCAACACTCTATGACAAAGCACATCAGCATCAGGTACCACTTCATAAGGGAACATGTGGATGAAGGTACAGTGGAATTGCACTTTGTTCCAACAGATCAACAACTAGCAGATATCTTCACAAAACCACTGTGTGAAGCCACTTTTACAAGATTGGTAAATGAACTTGGAATGGTTTCAGGTTCTTTTTCTAAATCTGTCTAGTTTTGTTCTATTTTATTAGACTTTATGATCAGTATTTACAGAATGTAATCTCTTTGTATATTCTGTGATTAATTGAAATATGCGTTCAAGTACTGATTGTTGTCTGATATATGTTTCTAAACTCTGATAAGTGATATGTCTGTTTAAGTAACTATTCAATCCTATAAGGATAACTGTGCTATATACTGACCTAGTAGTCTTCAATAAACAGATGATCCCATATAAGAAGTAATTATTTATGTGGAAATCTTATGTCACAAGCAAATTCTGATAATTGAGCTTAGTTGAGTTTACTTTGTTTATCTTATTACTAAGTCACAAATTAAAATAATGCTACTCATCTGTTAAGTTCTGATACTAGTAAAACTGCTGAATGTACTAAGTGCTGATAAACCTCACTTATCAAAAGAAAAAGCAAAAAGGATCAAAGAATAAAATCAGGTACTCCTTTGAGATCTAGAGTAAAAATGTGGAAGGGACGACCCAAGTGCATTGCTGGTATTAAGTAAATATGCATTAGAAAAGCAAAATATTTTCTTGGTGACTTTTTACACTCTATGATTACTGGAGAAATACTCTGATAATAGCATAAATTCTGATAAATAGTCGTGACTCACTTACACTGAGAAGCCAGTGTAAAATAGAATTTAAAAAGATGCATAAAATTAGCACAAAACAGCTGAGGTGGACTCAAGAATGAACTCATTCATCAGTAGGTATTCAGGATAATGACATCTCTTTAGCAAAATTTTAGTTATGCCTTATTTCTAAGATGTACTGAAGTGAATCAGACTTTACTCCTTGTCTGGAATTTAGCTTAATGCACACACTAATCACTCCATTTGAATGATAGAAAAAATTACTGTGGTGGTCTATGTTCTTTTAGATAAACAGTCATTGTGTCATTTTGCACTAACTCTGAGGACAAGTTCTGGTTGTATATTCTGACTATTAAGTTCTGAAGAGTATAACTCAGAACTTGTATGAGGATTTACTTAGATAGGCATTCCTTTTTCAAGTTAAGAATTATGTTCTGATGACTGTGTAGTTCTGATATAAGTGTAAGTTCTGATATTACAGTCTAATTCTTTACTTGGCTTATCTATGGATAAAATTTAATAACAGTCTCGGTTCAAACTAGAATATGTTGAAGTGGAAGATTAATAGTCACTATGGTTAGGGTTAATGGTATTCGTACTTGAACAGTCCACTTTTACTTGTTTCTTGTGCGCATTCAACCTTTTTTTCTCCTTCCAATGAATGTTATTCTTTTTCAAAGTCTGGGGAGACGAGGTAGAATTAATTCTACCTGTCAGCATTAAATACTTTTACGTCTCCTGGCATTCTCTTGCCTATATAAGCAGCCACTTCACATCAGCCTTCCCATCAAATTCTTTCTCACAAACTTACCTTCATACTTTTTCTTTCAAAAATGCAATGGTCAGATACAACATGTTTTTGAACTACCAAAACTTCAATATGGAGCTAAGCTGTGCCGGATGACAGCAGGAATGGCACGTCACGGCCATTCCTGAGGAGATATGGGACTCTATCCCACAGGAGGTACTGACCCACCTCCTAGTCTTCTATATGGATTATCATCGCCATCTGGAGCGATTGGAGGAGGAAAGGTTGGAAGCTCTCCACCAGCAAGAGCGAATCATCCGACTCGCCATTCTGTTTGTCGAGAGTAGGAAGAAGAAATGATTTAATCTCGTCTTCTTCCTGTTTTTCTTCATCATCAGCTTTGTCAGGCTTCTTAGCTAGGACTAAGGCTGTTGATGTTAGGTTTAGCAGCTTAGGGAAATCTTGTATAAATTCTGATGTAATCTCAATTTCATGAATGTATTCACTTGATATATTAATGAAATTTGTTTTTGTTTCAAGATTTTGTCTCTAAGATATTTTGTAATGCATTGATAAATCCTGATTGATATTCTGATGACCATATAAATTCTGTTTAAATTTAAGTTCTGACTTTCCTTTATCAGTACTTATTCATATGATTTATCTTGGTCATTTTCACTTGACTTATTTTCAGAATATTAATGTTGCAGTGAAACATAATTCCATAAGTGGGAACAGCTTCAATTTTGAATTAAAACTGTTTCACCTTAATTAATGGCATATCTAGGTAAGTGGAATGGTTTTTTCCTTGAAAACAGGTGAGTGGGTAAGTAATAATTAATGTTTTCTCGAGCCCAGTAACTATCCGTTATTACTGCATGTCTGACAGGTGTCCAACGGTAACATTTTTTTTCAGAGTATAAGTACGACATAGAGAGGATTTCTTTAATCTTTTATTTCCTTCATATTTTTTTTCTCTCTACTTGCTTTTACTCTCACTTTCTCTCATCTTCTCACGTTGGTTTTTCATACAGATATTTTCTCAAACACCTAACAGGCACTTTTTCATCTAAATTTTTCACATGGCACCTAAGGATTTAATCATTGATGGAGCTAAGTTTGTTCCAAACAACTATGCTGCAATTCTTGATCATGCTGAAGCTCCATCTGAATTGCATTTTGTGCAAGATCTTCTTGCACACAGTGAGATTGGGTATGCATTAACCCAGCCTTCAGTCTTTTCGAGCCAACAAGTTCTGACATTTTGGCGGACTGGGCACTTTGATGATGGTGGTAAATATGGCACTCCCAGTATTGTTTTCGAAGTGGGTGATTCATCTTATGCAGTTACTCCTGGTACAATACGCAGGGCTCTACATCTCCCAGAAGAGTGTACTTTTTCAATTCCAGAGGAATCAGCTCTTCAGAAGTTACTGGCTAATTTGGGATATGAAAAGAGTTTGGCAAAACTTGGGCAGTTGAAACGGGCTCATATCAGAAGAGAATGGAGCTTCTTCTTCGACTGCATCACCAAAGCTTTTGGGAACAAATGTTCGAATTTTGATTTTATCCCAATTCTGAGTCAGCACATCGGGTATGCTATTATCAATCAAACTCATTTTGATTTTGCAACTGGTATAATTGGTTTTATTGGGGATAGGATGACAGAGGATAGGAATGTTGTCTATTTTGCTAGATTCTGTCAACTTATTTATACTTTTTGTACTGATGAACCTCAATTAGTCAGTTCCTCAACCCCACCTTTTAAAATTGCAAAACACTACTTTAATGACCTGGTAAATGCTGACACTAAGAAATCAGTGGTTAGACCATTACAGATTCCTCAGTCTGTAAAACAGATCCTAGTAAATGCTGATCCTGATACTTATAGATATGTTTACTCTGATGTCCAACCAACAACAAACACCCAAAAACCATCATCCTCAGCACCTACCACTCATTCTACTCAACCTACCCTCAGGACATATCTCAAATCCAATCTCTCTACTTCACAGACTGTTCAACCCTCATCCTTGGCACCTACTGTGAAGCCTTCATCCTCCAAGCCAAAGAGGACAAAGACTGTTCCTCAAACACCTCAAAAGAGAAGGAGGATTGCCTTGAGAGATGAATCTGATACTGAGGAACAGGTTCCTTCTTCAAAACCTGTTGTAAGTGAAGCTGAGAAAGAGACTTCTCAGAAGGATTCTGGAATTGGGGGAGCTAGGCTTCTCAAGAGGCTTAGGAGAATGACAGTTCCTGAAACTCCCAAGGAATCCAAATCAACAAAGAGATACAAGAAACAGAGGGCACACAGGCCAGTTTCAGATGATGAAGAGGAAGCAGCTAAGGAAGGGGATCAGGAATCTCTGATCTCACAAGACAAGGAATTTGCTCCAGTCACTTCTTCTCCATCAACTCCATATAAGGAAGCTGTTTCTGAAAAGGCTACCACCCCATCTGTGTCTCCTGTTGATCCAGGCACAAGTGTTGATATTGATGTTCAAAACTTGGTTGTGGCTGAAGTAATTCTCTTAGACGCTCCACCTACAACTAATCCTTCAACAACACCTGTTACTGATGCTGTTCAAACTCCAGAGTTATCAACAACACCTTCTCTGCATCATGATGCTGATGATCAGACTTTAGGTGAGCATCAGGATTTGGCTGTTGATCAGAACTTAGAACCAGATCAGCAATTAGAGGATGCTGAAACCTCCATTGCTACTCACACTGTTGTCTTATCAGAAGATACTGATTCTTTAAGTTCTGATGCTGCAAATGCTGGAGATACTGGTGATGCTGCTCCAACTGCAGATGCTGATGCAGCAGGTCCTTCAGGACATGCTCCTCAACAGGCTATTCTAAAGTCTGAACTGGTTAAGAAGTTTGTTACCAGAGAAGCACCAGTACCTTGGAGTGAAACTCCTGCAGGACAGGGGTGGACTAAGGAATGGAACTCAGTTTCATGTGTTCCAACTGAAAAGCATCTTGCTGAGCACTTGACTAAAGCTGATGAAATGTTAAATTCTGATGATTTCAAAACCCAGCTTAGAGTCACTGCATTGAGTACTAAACATCTACAAGGTCTTCACTCAACTACTCATGCAGAGCTACACAAGATTCAGGAAGAATTTATCAAACAGGAACAAGTTTGGAAAATTGATAAGAAAAAGTTCTTCCAACCTACCTTTGACAGGATTGCTTATATTGAGAAGACTCAAGATCATCAACAAGCTCAGATTGATGATATTCTGAAAAATCAAGCTTCTCAGCAATCACAACTGACTGAAATCCAATCCTCAATGGAATTGCTTATCTCTCTTCTACTACCCGCTGATGCCAAAAAGGGGGAGAAAGTAATTAAGTCCAAATACAAGACTGACAAGACACTGACAGGGAAGGATGATGAAAAAGATGATCAAGGAAACCCTGGAATGGGTAGAGGTTATAGTCAAGGTAGAAGATTCACATCAAGAAAAGCTGAAATCACAAGTCACAGGACAAGTTCTGATACTGGGAAAAGAATAAGTTCTGCTGCTGGTAAAAGGATAAGTTCTGATGAACTTTTAGACCTTGATGAGGAAATGTCAAGACAGTTATTTTTTCAGGAAAATCCAGGAATGGACTTGGAAAGTTTAATGGAAGAAGAAGCCAGGCTTAAATCAGAGAAAGTCACATCTAAATCTGAAGCTTCTGGTAAAAAGCCACTTCCAAAACTCAAAGGCATTGTGATCAAAGAAAGGACACATACTGAAGCAACATTGGCTAGATCACAACCGCAGATAGATCCAAGATCCAAGGGTAAAGAAAAGGTTGGTGAACCTATCAAGGTTTATGTGCCTCCTAAGGATGAAGAAATTACTGATGAAAAGGATAATCTTGCTCTGACTTCAAGAAAAGTTCTTAAAACAACCTCTGACATGGCTCAAGTTGTTCAAAGTCAAGAAATTGTAAGTTCTGATATTCAAAAGAAGCAAGTAACCTCTAACATAGCTCAAGTTAACTTAATATCAGAAGATAGACCAAAGACACTCCTACCAGGATTCACTAAAGCAAAACAGACTCAACCTTTGAAGACTACTGCAAGTGGTTTTGAAGCAAGAGTAGTTACTGGAAAGGAAGCAAGAGATAAAACTGGATTGGGAAGTGCTGATGAAAGAAGAATACATAACACTACCAATGATCCAACTTCCTTGAGTGAACCAGGTATTGGAGCAACTCTTGAGAGATTGAATCAACTGAAATCTGTACAGATGGTTTGCCATACCTACTTGAAAGAATACATCTTGTTGTATTTCATGACAGATGGTAGAGTTTATCATATAAGACAAAATGCCATTCTATTGAAGTATTTTAAAGAATTGGAGCATGTACTATTCTTACTTCAAGTGGATGACAGAATAACAGGAACTGCTGCAAACTATTTGAAAGAACAGATTCAGAGACAGAAAAGGCTTTATTCTGTTAAGTCTGACAGCACATACGTTCCAAAGTACAGAGATTACAATGGTGATATAGTTGAAATGAAGCCCAACACTGCTAAGATTATAACTACCTTTCTGGGGTACAGGGCTGTTGAATTCAATCTTGAGTCTGATAAAGCTTATTTGATCAGACTGGATCAGGATATAAGAAAAGCAAAGATCAATGATCTCAAAGCTGCAATCTTTCAAATTGGTGAAGATACTGCAGAGCTTAAAGATGCCAAAAGGAGAATGATTGATGAACTCATATATGCTGAGAAATGTTTGTTGAAGAACTATCTCAGAACAACTCCTGACATCAGAGAGATCAGATGATGAAGCCAAGTCGAAGATCTACAACTGCTTAAATTCTGATATTTGTACAGACTGAAGTTGTTATCAGAAGTTGAATATTGGTAAAGCTTTAAGGACTGTAAGTTGTAGTTATCTAGTCTAATTCTCATGCATTTGTACTTAATGTTTTTGACATCATCAAATATCTGTTAAACTTGTATATTATGCTAATTTACAAGTTGGGGGAGATTGTTAGATATATTTGATAATGTCATGGCTAATATATTTTATGTTTAGATTTCAAATCTTACTTAATAGGACAAATTAGTACTTAACCGTTGTTCAGTACTTATACTGGAAGTCAGGACTTATGGATATCAGTACTTATATTATCAGGAGATAATCATCAGAAGTTAGATATCAGAACTTAAGTGCTGAAGGACGATCAGATAAGGACAGTAGCTGATTAAAGGAAAGAAGATCAAGATAAACATAAGAAGAGATATGCATGAAGAAGGAGTTCCGTGAAGAATGGAATACTTGGAAGAAAAGATATCTGATTGATATATTTTAGGAAGCAGAATTATATTCCATATCAATTAGCGATTATCTTGTAACTGTGTAGTATATAAACACAGACATAGGGTTTACACTATAAGTGTTATCATATTCAAGAAGATTATTCATTGTAACCCTAGTAGCTCTCGTGATATTTGTTCATCACTGAGAGGTAACAGTTCCATACTGTAACAGAGTTTATTGTTTCAATAAAGTTTGTTTTCTGTTACTTAAGATTTTAAAAGTTCGATTTGATTGTATTATACACTGTATTCACCCCCTCTACAGTGTGTGTGACCTAACACTTAGTTCAATAGCAGTTGATAGTGACAATTCATAAGCTGACAGAGGCACATGGGTTGACAGAGACAAACTGGAATGTGGCAGCCTCTAGGAGGAATCAAGAAAATGCAGCATTTCCATTCTGGTGCAAACAAGGGAGTATTTAAAGATCAACAGCTAAACCCAAATTGCATTGGATAGAGAAATGAAGAAGAAACATGTGAAGAGCCTCTTTAATTGTATTTTACAATTTTGTCTTCACTTGTAAACTTGGTGATATATAAACCAAGTAGCAGCTAGTAATTAGGTGTGAATTTTCAAGAGCTGTTTAGAAAAATCCAGAGAGAAAATCATCTAGTTTGTACTAGGAAGCAGCTGTGATTTAATTCCTTGAATCACAGATTTTCTGAAATAACACATCTCTGGTGGAACAACAAATCCACCAGAAAAGTTTTTAAGTTCTTTGTGTTCTTTACATTTATGTTTGAAT
Organism: Apium graveolens; assembly: GCF_009905375.1. Classification (NCBI taxonomy): domain Eukaryota; kingdom Viridiplantae; phylum Streptophyta; class Magnoliopsida; order Apiales; family Apiaceae; genus Apium; species Apium graveolens. The sequence goes on along the minus strand of NC_133655.1, from coordinate 201,688,407 downwards.
ATATATCTGTCTGTATCAGCTTCAAGCCATTCACACACATTTGCTCACTAAAACACTTAGCCTTAGAAACTACTCAAAACTTGAAAAAGTTTTGAGATTTACATTCAACCCCCCTTCTGTAAATCTCATTGTTAGTCCACTGGGAATAACAATTGGTATCAGAGCAAGCTCTTAACATACAAAGAGTTTAAAGATCTATCCTGCTAACATCATGAGTGCACAGAAGAATCCTCCTGCTGTCAACATGAGTAGGAAGGATATTGGTATAAAGATTCTAGTCCTGGAAAAAGATAATTATCATCACTGGAAAGTAAAGATGCATTTACATCTTCTTTCTCAAGATGAAAGCTACATCAACTGTATTGAAAATGGTCCTCACATCCCTCATAAAGTGGCCACAGCTGCTACTGCAACAGTTGTTGTTGGACAGTCCATTCCCAAGCCAAAAGCAGAATGGACTATTGAAGACATGGAAGAAATCTGCAAGGACAAGAAAGCCATGAACATTTTGTTTAATGGCTTAGATCAAGATATGTTTGACAATGTCATCAATAGCCAAACTGCAAAGGAAGTTTGGGATACTGTATAAATTATCTGTGAAGGTACTGAGCAGGTTAGAGAGAACAAGATGCAGCTTCTTATTCAACAGTATGAATATTTTCACTTTGAAGAAGGAGAATCATTAAATGATACCTTCAACAGATTTCAGAAACTATTAAATGGATTGAAGCTGTATGGTAGAGTGTACCAAGTCAAGGACTCCAACTTAAAATTTCCGAGGTCTCTACCAAATGAATGGAAGCCTATGACTGTCTCTCTAAGAAATTCTCAAGATTATAAGAACTTCACACTTGAAAGATTATATGGAATTTTGAAGACTTATGAACTTGAAATAGAGCAGGACGAGCTGCTGGAAAAGGGAAAGAGAAAAGGAGGAACAGTTGCACTTGTAGCTGACAGTGAGAAGATTGAAGCCAGGAATGAGGAGAAGACAATACCAAGTCTCAAAATTGGCACAAGCAAATCAGAATCAAGCAAGGGTAAAGAGCAAGTAGCTGAGGATGAAGACAATTCCAGTCAGGATGACTCTGATGATGTTGATGAACATCTGGCTTTTCTGTTCAGGAGGTTTGCAAAGATGAAGTTCAGGAAAAATACAAAATTCACTAAGCCAAACAAAAACATGGTGGACAAATCCAAGTTCAAATGTTATAATTGTGGCATTAGTGGACACTTTGCAAGTGAGTGTAGGAAGCCAACCTCTGACAAGAAGAAATTTGAGCAAGTTGATTACAAAAAGAAGTATTTTGATTTGCTCAAACAAAAGGAAAGAGCTTTTCTCACTCAAGATGATTGGGCAACAGATGGACTCAATGAAGATGTTGATATGGAATATGTCAACCTAGCCCTGATGGCTAATTCTGATGAAAATGAAACTAGTTCATCAAGCAACCAGATAATTACTACTGATCTCTCTCAGCTTTCTAAAAATGAATGTAATGAAGCCATAAATGATATGTCTAATGAATTATATCATTTGTGTGTTTCCCTTAAATCACTAGCTAAAGAAAATACTAGGATCAAAGAGAATAATATGTTTTTAAGTGATAGGAATGCTGTGTTAGAGGATCAGGTAATTGAGCTTGAAAAGATTAAACTTAAATGCTTGACTGTTGAGAGTGAACTAGAAGAAGCTGTTAAGAAAGTAGAAATTCTTTCTAAACAGTTAGAAAGTGAGCAAGAGGTAATCAAGGCCTGGAAAATATCTAAGGATGTTAGTGTTCAGATTGCCAAGGTTCAGGGAATTGAATCATTCTGTGAGAATGCCTGGAAGAAAAACAAAAAGGAGTTAGAATTAATTGATGGATTGTCAACGGATGTGGAATCAACGGATGATGAAAGTTATCCGTTGAAGGAAGAAAAAGAGCATCCGTTGAAGGCTCATCAATTAAAACAGGCAAGTAATTTCAAAAATAAAAATCTTAATAAGAAGGATGGTTTAACTTTCAAGAACTTTGTCAAAGAAGGAGCTAGCACATCCAAAGATGTCAGTAAGGTGAATATAGGACACATGACTTTAGATCAGCTGAAAAATAGGCTTAAGTTGGTTGAGGATAAAAAGGAAACTAAAAGAAAATCTAAAAGAAATGGGAAGGTAGGGATTAATAAACATAACAATTACACACCTGATAGGTATGCTCCTAGAAAAAGCTGTGTGCATTGTAAAAGTGTTAATCATCTATCTGATAACTGCAAATCTGTCAAGAATGCTCCCATGCCTTCAAATCCCTCCATGCCTAACATGTCTATGTCACCTCTGCATGCTGTGCCTGTTATGTCTCATCAGAATCCCCATGCCCACTTTGCAAACATGCCATATATTAATAATCCTTATTTTACTGCATTTAGTATGCCTCAAATGCCATACAATATGCCTATGTGGAATAATATGTTTGAACAATCTATGCCTTATCAAATTCAATCAAATGTGCTAAATGATTCCGTGAATAACCCTACACTTCAACCAACCACATCTGAGACCAAGGTTGACCCAAAGTTACCTAAGTCAAAAGATGCAGGAGGAATGAAGTCTGGGAAAAAGACTAACAAGGCTGGACCCAAGGAAACTTGGGTACCAAAATCAACTTGATTGATTTTGTTGTGTACAGGGAAAAAGAAGGAATCTATGGTACTTGGACAGTGGCTGTTCAAGACACATGACAGGAGATTTCACCCTGCTCACAGAGTTTAAGGATAGAGCTGGCCCTAGCATAACCTTTGGAGATGACAGCAAAGGATTCACTATGGGATATGGCTTGATTTCAAAAGAAAATGTCATCATTGATGAAGTTGCATTGGTTGATGGTCTCAAACACAACTTATTGAGCATCAGTCAACTATGTGACAGAGGGAATACTGTTTCCTTCAATTCTGAAGCCTGTATTATCACAAGTAAGAAGGACAATAAAGTGGTTCTAACTGGAGTTAGAAAAGGGAATGTGTATTTAGCTGACTTCAACTCTACAGATGCAGAATCCATTACTTGTCTTTTCAGCAAAGCAAGTTCAGTTGAAAGTTGGCTATGGCACAAGAAGCTGTCCCACTTGAATTTCAAGACAATGAATGATCTAGTCAAAAAGGACTTAGTTAGAGGAATGCCTCTAGTAGAATTCACAAGGGATGGACTGTGTGATGCTTATCAGAAAGGAAAGCAAAAGAAAGTATCATTCAGTAAGAAGCTTGAATCTGCAATTGATGAACCATTACAACTGCTACACATGGATCTTTTTGGACCAGTCAATGTATTGTCAATTTCAAGGAAAAGATATTGCCTAGTGATTGTAGATGATTTCTCAAAGTTTTCATGGGTTTATTTTCTTGGATCAAAGGATGAAGCTAGTGAAATCATTATCAATCATATCAAGCAAGTCAACAATCATCCTGATTTCAAAGTAAGGAATATTAGGAGTGACAATGGAACTGAGTTCAAGAATTCAACCATGAAGTTGTTCTGTGAAGAAAATGGGATCATGCATGAGTTCTCAGCTCCAAGAACTCCACAACAAAATGGTGTGGTGGAAAGGAAAAACAGAACACTAATTGAAGCTGCAAGGACAATGCTTGAAGAGTCAAAACTCCCAACTTATTTTTGGGCTGAGGCTGTTAACTGTGCATGTTACACTCAGAATATTTCTCTAATCAATCAGGCAAAAGGCATGACCCCCTATCAATTATTCAAGAGAAGAAAACCAACTTCAAACTTTCTGCATGTCTTTGGTTGCAAATGCTACATCTTAAGGAATCAACCCGATCACAAAGGGAAGTTTGATGCAAAGGCTGATGAAGGAATATTTGGTGGTTATTCTGCTGGAAAATCATATAGGGTCTACAATCTAAGAACCAACATTGTCATGGAATCTGTGCATGTTGTGTTTGATGATAAAAAGATTGATGGACTAACAGATGAGGGACATCATGAAGGACTCAAATTTGACAATATTGAGATATATTGTGATGATAGTGAAGATGAGAATGATGAAGAAGGCATCTCAAGAAGTATTCAAAATCTGCCTTTGGATAATGCACAAAATGCTGTATCCGTTGAAAGTCATAATTCAGCATCCGTTGAAAGACAAAGTGCATCATCCGTTGAAGTTCACAATGAAGCAACTGTTGATAACAGTCTGTCAACGGATAATCAATTCACTTCATCAGTTGATAGAGCTCCCAATTCCTTTCAAAGGATCAGCAACTCAGGGGGAGTTTCAACCAATCAACATTCTATCTCACATCATGACAATACTGAGGCAACCTCATCTAGAGCTAATCTACCACCTCAAAGGAAATGGACCAAGAATCACCCTTTTGAACTGATCATTGGTGATGCTACATCTAAAGTGAAAACTAGAAGGGCTACTCAAGATGAATGTCTGTATAGTAGCTTTCTATCACAGGAGGAACCTAAGAGAAAAAAAAAGCTCTATTGGATCCAGATTGGATTTTAGCAATGCAAGAAGAGCTAAACCAATTTGAGAGAAACAAAGTATGGAAGCTGGTACCCAAGCCAAAGAACAAGAGTTCTATTGACACAAAATGGGTATTCAGAAACAATATGGATGAAAATGACATTGTCATAAGGAATAAAGCCAGATTGGTTGCTAAAGGCTATTCTCAATAAGAGGGAATAGATTTTGATGAGACATTTGCTCCAGTTGCCAGACTTGAAGCCATCAGAACCTTTCTAGCCTATGCAACCCATGCCAATTTCAAAGTCTATCAAATGGATGTCAAGAGTGCATTTCTAAATGGGGAATTGGAGGAAGAAGTTTATGTAAGCCAACCTCCAGGATTTGAAGATCCAAACTTTCCAGACTATATGTATTATCTGTTGAAAGCACTCTATGGACTAAAGCAAGCACCTAGAGCTTGGTATGAGACTTTGTCAAAATTTTTCTAGATAATCACTTCACAAGAGGTACTGTTGATAAAACTCTTTTCTTTAGAAATGTTAATGGCTCTAAAATACTTGTTCAAATTTATGTAGATGATATTATATTTGGATCTACAGATGATAAGCTTTGTAAAAAGTTTGCTAAATTAATGCAAAGTAAATATGAAATGAGCATGATGGGAGAGCTAACTTATTTTCTTGGTTTACAAGTTAAACAAGTTAGTGGTGGAATTTTTATTAGTCAAACTAAATACATTTATGATCTTTTAAAGAAGTTTGACTTAATGGACTGTTCACCTGCAAAAACTCCCATGGCCACTGCCACCAAGCTTGAACTAAACAAGGCTGAAAAGTCTATGGACATTTCAAGTTATAGAGGCATGGTTGGCTCACTTTTATATTTAACTGCTAGTAGACCTGATATAATATTTTCTACATGTCTCTGTGCTAGATTTCAAGCTGACCCTAAAGAATCTCACTTAGTGGTTATTAAAAGAATCTTCAGATATCTCAAAGGGACTCCAAATCTAGGAATTTGGTACCCTAGAGAGTCTGGTTTTGATCTAATTGGCTACTCAGATGCAGATTATGCAGGCTGCAAAATAGACAGGAAAAGCATAACTGGCACCTGTCAATTTCTAGGGAACAAGCTTGTGTCATGGTTCAACAAGAAGCAAAATTATGTTTCTATATCAACAGCTGAAGCTGAGTACATTGTTGCTGGTAGTTGCTGTGCACAGATGCTATGGATGAGGAATCAACTATTTGACTATGGACTAACTGTTGACAAAATTCCTATATTCTGTGACAACACAAGTGCCATTGCCATTACTGAAAATCCAGTGCAGCACTCAAGAACCAAGCACATTGACATCAAGTACCACTTCATTAGGGAGCATGTGATGAAAGGTACAGTGGAACTTCATTTTGTTCCAAGTGAAAAGTAGATTGCAGACATATTTACCAAGCCACTTGATGAATCAACATTCACAAGATTAGTAAGTGAGCTAGGTATGCTTAATTATTCATAAATTTATGTCCTCTTTATAATCTGCCCTGAAGCCTGAAATGAATTTGCTGCAAGAACAAAGTTGGCTTTAAGTAAAAAAAAAAAATTTATTCTAACAATGGATATTCCCTATCCGTTGAAAGCCAAAATTGTTCTATCAACGGATGTTCATTATCCGTTGAAAGACAAATACATTTCTGGTAATTTTATCCCTCAACGGATAAAATAGTGTTGATCATCAATGGATAACTATTTACCTTATCCGTTGAAGTGTCACATCAGTTACTTTAAGTGAGTCACATCCGTTGATTCTTTTACTCAACCGTTGATACAGATATACACTGTTGTATATATTTGTATTAAAGGCAGTTTTCAGAATTTCTACAGTTTTCTTTATTCTTAAACGGCTGTAATTTATTTAAAAGTATCATTTAATCATTTTATTTACGTTTTAATTCAAGAAAGTATAAAAGCCCATTGAATTCTTATTTTCACTTTACGCTTTCTTGCAATTTTTATTCTCCTTCTCTCCCAAAACTCTCAAGTTTTTCTCTGCAACCTCTACTCACAACAATGGCACCAGTAGTCAAAATTATGTCTCATTCTGGATTTGTTTATGAAAAGAACAATTTCGTAGCCTTGGTTGAAAAGAATGAAGCCCATACTGACTATCACAAGATGATGGACTTCATCAAAAACTGCAAACTAAGCTATGCAATACTGAAAGCCCCAACCATTTACTGTGAAGTAATTGAGGAGATTTGGACAACTGCAGAGTTCAACTCCACAGATATGACTATTGCCTTCTCTCTCAAAGGTAAGGATTATTGCATTAACTATGATGATATACAGTCTTGCTTTAAGTTACCTGAGAATAATGCCATGACACCACACACTGATAAAGATGTATCTGCTATGTTAGATTCCATAGGCTATGCTTTTGATTCTGCTAGTTTAGGTAGTATTAGAAGGAAGGGCCTTAGGAAAGAATGGAGTTTTCTTGGAGATGCCTTTATTAAGGTTTTCTCTGGGAAGATTAGCAATTTTGATGCCATAACTTCATCTCTTGTTAATATGCTCTATATGCTAGTTTCTGATAGGTACTTTAATTTTAGCAACTATGTCATGCTAGAATTAGGTTCCAGGTTAGGTAACAAAGCTAATAGACCACATAACATCTACTATGCTAGATTCTTTATGTTATTGGCTAACCATGTTGCTGAAGGACTGGTTATATCTAATGAGAGCAATAAACTCAAATGCTGGGCATAAGAGAAAAGGGTCCTTGCAGACCTTTTGAGAATCAACCTCAACAGCCAGGTGTCATTGGTATATTTACCAATCATGAATGCACCACAGGTAAGTGAGGTAAACACTTCTATAACTCCTACTGTTTCCAACCCCACTGTTTCTTTGCCTTCCAGTGTGGCAATGGAATCTGTGTCTTTGTCCAAACAGGTTCCTACCAAAGCCACCAAAACTAAAATTTCAAAACACAAGTCAAAGAAAACCACCTCTGTTGTTTCTCAAAAGACAACAGTTGTAACAACTACCATAAACCCTGAAGGGAGTGAACAGGGTGTGAGTGGTGAGGGGAGGGGTGAACATCAAGAAACCCCCCAGGATAAGGTGGGAGAGGTGAGTGGTACCCCAGCCAGCCAAGCCACGGTCTCTCAAAAGACTGTGGTGGTTCAAAAGGAGTCAAACACATCCCTAGTTGCATCCTCCCAAAAGGATGCAGCTATTGAAAATAGTCCCCAACCAGGGACATAGAACAAAAGAGGGAGGGACACTGGAGCCACACATTCACGAATCAAAGCCTTTTCAAGGAAGAAGAAGGCCAAGACCCTAGTTTCCACACAGGGGGCACACACAGCACAGATACATCCACCTGTATCTTTGCCTTCTCAAATTCAGCTTGATGTGACTCCAGCAAATGTGGAGTCACAGCCCCATTCTCTCATAATAGAAACACATCAATCATCAAACTCTCCATCACCCTCTCTGGATGTGGATATGATATTCACATCAATTCCTGATTCTCCCTCCTTAAAACTCAGGGATGAGCCCCACTCAAAACCTGATGATCATCATCTTTTAGATGATTTGTTGGATCATCAACCAATTCTTTCAGATATAATTGAAGAATCTGTGTCACCTCACTTAAAATTAATTCACACAGATTCAACAATTATGTCACTTTCAATATCTACATCTTTTCCTTCTTCAACGGATGTCTCTCATCCGTTGACAAGTGGTTGTTCTTCGACGGATAAGCTTAACAGCAGTTATCCGTTGATATCATCAGTTTCCACTTCAACAGATACTCCCTATCCGTTGATGGTCTCTACGCAAATAACAGAAACAATTCCAACTGTAGAGGACATGGTTACTGTACAATCACTTTTAGGTTTGAGGGAAGGGAGTGACAATTTGAGTGAGAGGCTGGGTTGCTCCCAGGCAAAAGGAGAGGTTGAGAGTCACCATATGCATGCTATTTCTTCCAGCATGACAAAAGTGAGTGAGGGGAGTGCCACCTTAGAAGGTGAGGGTGAGGGTGTGAGGGTGTGTGTGAGCCAGGGGGAGCCCCTGATGCAAGAAAATGAGAGAAAATGAGAGAAAGGCAGGTACAGAAGCTATAAGGGTGGATCCAGCCATTGCTAGTGAGTCAATGATAGTGGATGATGCAGAAAAGGACAGACAATTTCAGCATAATTACAAAGCTATAATTGATAACATTTCCTTGGATGCTGACACTTTTACTCACCCTGTTCCAGCCTATCAATTGTTGGCTGCTCAGGGCAATGTGGAGGCAGAACAGACTTTGAACATTGTACACACTTCAGAATCTCTTCTCAGAGACAAAGCTGCTGTTAACAGGCTGCCTTCTCAAGCTGATGAGCCATCTGAAGAATTTGGAGTAAATTCTAATGATGATGACTCTAATTCTTTGAATGAGAGCATGAACTTAGGGGGAGAAGCAGGCCCAAGTTCTGTTCCAGATCTACCTGATTGGGCATGGGCAAAGGCATCTACACCAGGAGAGTTTGGTGTAACTTTGGTCAGGAAAGTCATGACTATTCAAAAGGCCCTTCAGGAGACTACAGATGCTAGTACCAAGGCAATTCTTTAAGCTCATCTGGACTCTCTGCATCTCTTGCAGTTGCAGCATTTCAAACAGAATCTAAGTGTGGATGAACTCAAGCAGGACATTGCTGATCTGAAATCCTACAATGCTGAGAAGTTGGATTCAGTCATGCCTTATGGTACTATACAAGATTTGTTGGGGAGACTGAGGAAAGAATCTGATGCTGACAAGAGGCTGGCCAGATTGGAAAACAGAGTTCAGATCATTGAAGACTATATGGTCACCATTCTTCAGAATCAACAAACTCAGACAAATCTACTAATGCAGCTGGCAAAGGCACAAGGCTTGACCCCTACCCTTGATGATAACAAAAAGGGGGAGAATAAAAGGGAAGGGGAAGGAGAGCCATCAACAACAGTTCAAATATCTCAAGTGCTAGTTCCTGCCATTACCACTTCTCCAACTATTCAAATCAAAGGAAAGCTTGATGGAATTGATCTAATCTAGATAGCAGCAGCTGAATTACAAGTCAAAGAGCAAAGGAGGAAAATTGATGAAAAAATGCAACACATTTTTGGTTCTACAACTTCCAAATCACAATCTGTGAAGCATAGCACAAAGGTGGAATCAATCATTTTGGAGCTCAAGCCAGTTAGGAGGAATAAGGTTGGAGAAACTTCTTCCAAGAATATGAAACCTATGGTTCTCAAGCCCAACAACAGATCCAATAAGGACTCTACAAAGAATCCTCTAAGCCTTGCTCAGATGAAAGAAGTCGATTTTCCTCTTCCAAAGCCTGATGAAGATAAGGTTTTGGGTAGAAGTATCATAAAGCACAAAGAGACCATGGATGTGGTTGAAAGGATGAGTATGGCTATTATCTTTAGAGAGGGAAAAAGCATCTGTGTGATGCAAGGACATCCCAAATTCTCAATAGCCAAGAGGGAAGAAGCCAGAAGGTTGAAGGAAGAAGCCAAAAAGCTAAAGGCTGACAAAAGAGCACAAGCAAAACTTGAAAAACAGCTAAAGTCAAGTCAAGCTGAAGAAAAGAAAGAAATTGAAGACAAGAATGAAGATGTAGGTATGGGGGATATGTTTAGTGATGATGTGGGAGAAAGAAGTAAGGAAAGAGAGGAATGGCAGAAAGGGAACAGAAAGAAGGCCAATGCAAAAAGAAAGATGGTAGATGAGACTGAAGAAACCCAATCAAAATCCAAACCACTACCTTCTATTCATGAACCCATTGTGCCTAACCCCTTCATAAATATCCATGGTGAAACAATCACTCCTAAGGAGGAACCAATTGATTGGGACACCATCAAATTGCTCACCTTCTTAACCACTTCTCCACCAAAGAAACAGAAAAGGAAAATCAAATCAACACCTCCTCCAACCTCAATCAAATTCACTCAGAAGCCTAAGCCTAAGCCACAAGCCTCTAAGGATGATTATGTTCACATTTGTGACATAAAAGAATTTTCAGACATTGAACTCTGTCTAGATGAGCTGGAGGAAGTGAGGGGAATAGATGCCTACAGACAGCTACCAGAAAGACTAGTGTTCAAATACAAAGGAAGTGGGGAAAGAACTTGGCCTCTCTACAGGATTCTGAATGAAGGCTACTCTACCTTGGTTAGAGTCTACTCATCCATAAAAAGGGATTCTGGCTTTACCAGGACTGCCAAGACTGAGATTCTCAACAAGATTGCCAACATAAGGAAGACTTGGTGGGAGCCCAATGCCTTGCCTAGAACATTACTCATTCAAGAAAGAGGAAATACAGTTCACAAATCACCTCATTGGTTGATGGAGTTCAGAGACAACAAAGGAGTCAGAAGATTTTTCAGACTTGAAGATCAGCTCAAGATTTCCAGTAATGAAACTCTCAAGGATATGCAATCTAAGTTGGACATCAATGAAGAAGATGAAGCTGAGTTCTACAGACAACTTCAACTTCAAATAGAGGAGAATGACATGAGGCTAGGAAAGAAAACAAGGGATCAAAAAAAAAGAAATTAATCTGCTCAGGCTAAAGGAGCACCCCTGAAAACAATGTAATTCTTCAATTCCATCTCAGCATACATATTTTTGCAGCACTTTTGAATTTCTGCTTTATTACAGTTAATATGTTTGTCAAGTGTTTTGTTATCATCAAGCTAAACCCAAATTTATGCCTACAGTTCTAGTAGACATAAATAGGGGGAGATTGTTAGGAATATGTGTATTAGTTTGATGATAAGTTAAACAAAACACTTAAGTAGAAATCTAGTATTTGTAACCTCAACGGATAAGATCATCTTGGCTATCCGTTGAAGGAGTAGCTTTACTTAGAAATAAGTTTAGTATTGTAGCACATTTCATTCTCTGGATTCAAGTTGTAACTCTTAGATGTTGTAGGAAATTATCAGTCATGTTGACTACTAGTGGATGTGCAAATAGGAGGGCTAATTATAAATATTTCATGCCTTGTAATTTTGTATAAGTGAAAAAATATCAACTAATATTGAAGACCTTCAACGGATAAGAAATAAAGCTTCAACGGATGTCTCTAAAGCTTCAACGGATAATATCCATCAACGGATAAGTGCTTCAACGGATAAGACTTCAACTGCTAATGCATCAACGAATAAAGCTCCAACGGATAAAGACTCAACGGATAAGGCATCAACGGATGAAAACTTCAACGAATAATTAGTTCAATAGCAGTTGATAGTGACAATTCATAAGCTGACAGAGGCACATGGGTTGACAGAGACAAACTGGAATGTGGCAGCCTCTAGGAGGAATCAAGAAAATGCAGCATTTCCATTCTGGTGCAAACAAGGGAGTATTCAAAGATCAACAGCTAAACCCAAATTGCATTGGATAGAGAAATGAAGAAGAAATATGTGAAGAGCCTCTTTAATTGTATTTTACAATTTTGTCTTCACTTGTAAACTTGGTGATATATAAACCAAGTAGCAGCTAGTAATTAGGTGTGAATTTTCAAGAGCTGTTTAGAAAAATCCAGAGAGAAAATCATCTAGTTTGTACTAGGAAGCAGCTATGATTTAATTCCTTGAATCACAGATTTTCTGAAATAACACATCTCTGGTGGAACAACAAATCCACCAGAAAAGTTTTTAAGTTATTTGTGTTCTTTACATTTGTGTTTGAATATATATCTGTCTGTATCAGCTTCAAGCCATTCACACACATTTACTCACTAAAACACTTAGCCTTAGAAACTACTCAAAACTTGAAAAAGTTTTGAGATTTACATTCAACCCCCCTTCTGTAAATCTCATTGTTAGTCCACTGGGAATAACAATATGTTTTATATGTTGCTCGAAAATGATTAATTAAATTGGGGATGCTTGTGTTTAATTACGGAGTTTTAGCACATTGTGATTGTCGATATTTAGGCATAAGTTTACTAATATAGTATATTTGTACCTTTAATTAAAACTAGCATAATAACCCGTGCTAGGTACGGGTCATTTTCTAGAGTTTTTTTATGCAAGCAATTATAATGTTTTTAGTTATATTCTTATTTGTAAATATTGTATAATGTCTAACGTATTTATCTGTGTATCATTTTCATACAAGACATTACTAAATTACACAACGTTTCCAATACAGCTTATTAAGAAAAATATATGTATTCTTGTTTGTGTTGTATAATCGTATTTAATGAATGAATATAAACAGGATAGTCAGTGTACGTTTAAAATAAAACAAATAACTTAATTTGTAGAATGTTATTGGTATGTTTACAATATGTTGAATACAGAGTTGACCAAAAATTTTGAATTTCATTTAAATAAACTGTATAACTGGTCTATATTTTTACTGAGTTCTCTACTAACTTATAGTTAAGTTACTCAATTTAAAAAGATAAAAAATGAATAACTGAATTCAGAATTACTTGTAATCATAATATAAAATAATATAAAATTTACACTACTGTTAATATAAAAGTCGATTTTAATGAAAAATATTAGTTTTTGAAATTTAACGTATGTATGTTTGGAAAAATGTAAGTTTTTTGACACCACTCTTAACAAAATAAGATTAAGTTATATGTGTCTATGTTATCATGTGAATTATCGTATGTTACATTTCTTAGAAAATTACGATGGTTTCAATAATTTATATGCTAAATATCTGATTTATGTACATGTATAATCATTATTAATATCTAGTGAGGTAATTGATTACTTAAATAACATGTATTTATAATTATTCAAAAATTAAAATTATGTAATAAATAAATTGTAATAATTTATATATGGTATTCACATTATCACTGACAAACAATCCATATTTGTTTTGTACGCGACCGAGTATCAATCAAGTAACATAAAAATAAATTATATATTGTAAGACTTATTATTGATGTTCATGATTTTTTTCAAGAATTTGAAGGAAAAATTGTAATTATATTGTTATTTAAACTATTTTTAAGTTCTTTCATTACAACTCTAATATTTCTTCATATAATAATTTGATAATATTGTACTCTATTTTCCTAAAATTAAATATTTTTCAATTTGATAAAGTTATATAAATATTAGTTGAACTGGTTAATTCCTACAAATTATTGAACAATATATATACTTTTTAAATAGTATAAAATGTATTGAATCAAATGCTACAATATAGTATAGATATAACTTTTATTTGAATAATTCAAAATATTAAAATAATTCAAAATATTAAAATAATTCAAAATATTTGTACAATATTATCTTGATCAATAAATATTGTTTATCTAAAAGAATTCTTTTTAAAATGGTAGTTTTTTAAAAGTGAAAAATGAAAAATAAATCGATTTAATATATCATCGTAGTTTTAACAAATCTCGTGAGATCTCATATCAAATTTCAAATATTTTTAAAATCGGGACAAGTCCCAAAACACTATTACGCTATCAGTGAAGTTAGTAATTTTAATACAAATAATCAATTGACTTGATCCTATAAATACCTCAAACACATTAATTTATATTAATATAAGATATCAAAAAATTTCACACTATTGGTAAGATATTCTCGTCGAACTTGTAATTTAAATTTACTAAAAGTAGAATTTGACAATGTTTTTCGGCTAGTCATGTAGTCAAATTTCGAGTATTTTTTGAATAATGGGCCAAATTCTGATTTCAAATTCAAAATAAACTAAAATTCATTAACTCATTATAATTCGAACTTATCTAAATATTTAATACCAATCTAGATTATTCATATATAGGCGATTCTATTTTCAATATTTTCTTTAAAAATTATATATATACATTTTAATTACTTTTTATAATAAAAAATTGTTAAAAATATAGGAGATATATTTTCAAACTAAAAAATAATAATAAATAAAATAATAATCCATTTATGTATTATGCCTAACTTTATATCTGGAATTCAGTTCTTTAGAATTTATTGTACACAAATATTCAAGTAACTGTCATTTTTTTGCGGAATTCAAGTAGCTATCTTTAAAGTTAAATAAAATATTCATTTAGCACACTTACATATTATGTGTATGATAAAAATTACATGTGACAATATAGTGTGGTGGTATGAGGTTGTACAGAAGAATGAAGCAACCCAAGTTCGATTCCCACAAAAAACAACTTTTATATAAATAATAAAAATAGGGGTAGTTTAGTCTTTTCAATGAGACTTTTTAATCTCAAAATATTATCCCCTTGTTGTGCTATTATATATAGAAGAGATGACAAGGCTACAACTGATGTGCAAATTTTGAATTTGTCGACAACAGGCCATTACATATTGGTTATATTGGCAAGCTTTTTTGACAAATCTGACATATTTTTTTAAATATTTTCAGGAGGAAGACAAAAATATTGTTTTTCACTTATATTAAATGATGGAATGACTGACCTTGCGCTGTAATTATAAGTATATTTCTCTTAATAATTAACAGTTATATATTAGTACTACCATGATTATATATTAGTACTAGCACTGCATTTTGCTTCTCTGTACATCTAGATGCTACTTTAAAATATGGGTTCATCACGTGTGGTTATCTTGGCTTCTGCATCAGCAAGTTCCAACTCTGCAATCTTTTAGATTTCTGCAAAAAAATAAGTCAGTTATACTATATTCATATGCACACTTCAAATTACAATATATCAAAGGTTAAAAAATAAAACCTTGTCCTAATTATTAAGCATTAGGTAAATTAGAATGCAGTGATGTAGCTGATTTCCCAGCCACATGGACGGTGTCAAATGAAAAAACTAAGTAAGCATTTATAAAAATCCTAGTCATTCTATTCCTGGTAAATCAGAACTTAAGGATTAGAAGATATTAATCTTTATTCCCAAAGTCCGGTTTGCTATTTAAAAATGGTTCGGACGTCCTAGATTTTCTTGATGCACATTTAATTATAAATTTCATCATATTAGTTGTTATTGAGCCTACTATTTGATATACTACTTTTCAATTACTGGAACAATAGCAAGGGGTAAATTCAGAATAATGCAATGCTGCAATTTCCTATCAGAATTTATATTTCACATATAATTAGCAAAGATTGCTAGTGCAGGACTTGGATATAGTAGGGACTTCAAGAGTTTCACATCTTTATGAAGTTACAAGTGAGTCAAGCAGTTTCAAGGAAGGTGTCCACAGTTCCACATGTTTCTAAAGTTATAAATGAGTCAAGGAGTGTCAAGGAAGGTGCACTCCAGGAAAGACAACTGGTTCATCAGCAGCATGAAGATCAATCTCAAAAGCCGATTTCTGAAGCATATAAATTTATTTAAGTAGAATCTTTAGGTCAACAGTTGGAATTGGTAGGAATTAAAAATGTATTTTGAAATTATTATGACTTGTAAGTTATTTATTCAAGTATTTTATATTGGTTTGTCTGTTGTCTTGGTTGAATCTGATAAGTATTGAGATTTTTAATTTAGGTAACAAGCTGTTCAAAATTTATCACTAAAGATGTTGCCTTATAGTCTCACAAGGTGTTGGAAAAAATAAATCAAATGATGTTGCTATACCACGATAAGTGTTGGCAAAAATAACAAATGTTAATAATCTAATGTTGGTATAGACTGACAAAGGTGTTGCCATAAGAATTAAGGTAACATCAACATTGTGTTGTTATTAACCACATGGTGTTGCCATAAACTTAAAGCCAACACCACTTCTATTGTTGCTATTGAGAAAATAATGTTGCCACAGATACCTAAGGCAACATATGTCGCGTGTTGGCATAGTTTTCTAAAATATGTTGGCATACAACAAAGGCCACATGCAAATTTTCAACACCCTCAAAATTAACCAAAGTGTTGCCTTACGCTTTATGGCTACATTTTACAGCATTTTTAACATTTTTTAATGTTGATGAAGACCATTTATGTGGTACTGATAGAAGACATAATGTTGGTTACCTTCATGATTCTTGATCAAAACTGCTCAATTATTTGGTCGGACATGGCCAAATAAAGTTGAAGTGTTTCCTTCGAGTCAGGTCTCATTAGAAGTGAGGCATTTCTCAGATATTCCTTCACTTCTTCAGAGGTCCTCTGAAATTCGGACACCACACAAAATTCTTGGACCCTTTGACTACAACGAAGAATGGTAAGGCTTTCTCAGCTGATCTTGAAATGAACCTCCAAATGGCAGCTAACCTACAAGTCAACGTTTGGATGTTCTAAACGCACTTTCCATGTCAAGAACTTGTTTATTCTGGTTTCTTTCTCCGGGTCATGATTTGTATGTCAATCAACAAATTTTGATACCAATTATTAGTCCCTAAGTATCGTCGAAAGGGGAGGGGGTTGAATACGATATCTACAATTTTTTTTTGATTATGTTCAAGTTCTTCGTTTAAAGGGCGAAATCAAAATAAGCATAAAACCATTTGAGAAATATATTATTTTATTAATATAAATCTTGAGTTTGCTACACTATAGTTAATTACGATTAGCTATAACAAATTCGACAACATAACGGTACAAAATAAAATCTTAATAAATTTATCTTCAATAGAGCTCTTGTTTTTGCAGTGAGATTATCGAGGAAGATAATTGAATAAATTGAATTCATTCATCCTTTAAGTGTGGACATAAGCTATGTGTCGACAAGAATCTCGAGTCTTGGTCTTAAATGTCAATACAAACATGTTAGGAATATGTTCTGAACTTGATGATAAGCTAAACAAAGCATATTAGTAGATTTAACTTAGTGTATTTTGTAGCACTCGACGGATGATCTAATATAGTCCCGACGGATAAAGTTTACAGTCCCGATGGATGACAGATTAACATCCATCGAGTGAGTAGCTTAAGTAATAATAAGAACTGTAGCACATTTTTGCAAACAACATGTATTAGTCAAGTAGATTGCTCAGGGATTTACAAGTCATGTTGACTACTAGATTGATATGCAGAATAGGTTGATTAATTGTAAATATGAGATGTCTTGTAATTTTGTATAAGTAAAATGGAGTCAAGTGACAAACAGACACCCGACAGATGATCTACAAGATTCCTAACGGATGATCAACAAAGCTTCCATGCAATTGTGAAGATATTCAAAGATGTTGGAATAGAGTAGTGAAGCAGCATGGAGTTAAACTAGATATGTTTTGTTTTATTATCTTGTCTTATTATCATGTAAACTTGGTGATATATAAACCAAGTGTAGCAAGTAGAACAATTAACTAAGCAGATACATTTTTCAGAGAAACATATCAAGCTATATCCAGTAAGCATTTCTCTGTAGTTTAGTTGTTCAAACTTGTAAGCAACTGTGAACTATTCAAACTTCACAGGGTTCTCATTTGATATATATATACATATATATATATATGGTGGATACTTTCAAATCCATCAGAAAGTTTTAAAAGTTTTTGTTTTTATCACTTAGTGTTTTGATTTCTATCATCTTTTTATTCCGCACAACTGGTAATCAAACACTGTTTTATTTATCAAGTTAGAACTGTTTCAAAATCTGAAAAAGTAGCCAGAATTACATTCAACCCCCCTTCTGTAATTCTTGTTGTATTGTTAGGGAATAACAATTGGTATCAGAGCAAGCTCTTGAAGTACAAAGAGTGTAAAGATCACAACAAACAGCAATATGAACAAGAAGGATGTTGGAGTCAAAATTCCATTTCTGGACAAAAATAATTATCACCACTGGAAGGTGAAAATGCACCTACATCTTCTTTCCCAAGATGAGGCCTATGTGGATTGCATAGAGAGAGGTCCTCATGTGCCAATGAGAGCTACAACTGGAAATGAACCATATGTTCCCAAACCTAGGCATGAATGGTCAGACCCTGATATTGAGCAAGTCAGGAAAGATAAGAAGACCATGAACATATTGTTCAATGGAGTTGATGGTGATATGTTTGACAACATCATTAACTGTAAAACAACCAAAGAGGTTTGGGACACAATCCAGATTATTTGTGATGGTATTGAGCAAGTAAGGGAGAACAAGATGCAACTACTGATTCAGCAATATGAGCATTTCACTGTGAAGAAAGTGAGTCTCTCACTGATATTTTTAGTAGATTTCAAAAGCTACTAAATGCTCTAAAGTTGCAAGGAAGAGTCTATCAATCAAAAGACTCTAACCTCAAGTTCCTTAGATCTCTTCCAAAAGAGTGGAAGCCAATGACAGTCTCATTGAGAAATTATCAGGATTACCAGGAGTTCACCTGGGAGAGACTGTATGGCATCCTAAAAACTTATGAGCTTGAAATAGAAAGATGAGAGGATGGAGAAAGGAAGGAAGAAAGGAGGGTCCATAACACTGGTTGCTGAGTTAGAGAAGGAGAAAGAGATGAAGGTAGAAATTGTTGAGTCTACATCAAAGGTCTGTGAAAGCAAGGGTAAAGGGCTGGTAGCTGACAATGAAGATCACTTGAGCCAAGATGACTTAGATGATATTAATGAACATCTAGCATTCCTATCCAGAAGATTTTCCAAGCTCAAATTCAAAAAGAATTTTGGAGCATCAAAGCCAAATAGAAACATGGTGGATAAATCCAAATTCAAATGTTTCAAATGTGGCTTGGTAGGGCATTTTGCAAGTGAGTGTAGAAAGTCTGATTCTAGCAAAAAGAAGTTTGAGCCTGTTGATTATAAACATAAATACTTTGAGTTGCTCAAACAAAAGGAAAGGGCTTTCATCACACAAGAGAATGATTGGGTTGTAGATGGATTGGATGAAGATGAAGAAACAAGCTATGTCAATCTAGCCCTAATGGCCAAATCTGATGAAACAGAAACAAGTTCTTCGAGCAATCAGGCAATCACCACTAACCTAGCACATTTATCTAAAATTGAGTGTAATGATGCAATAAATGACATGTCCACAGAATTATATCACCTGCGTGTTACACTTAAGTCCCTCACTAAGAAAAATGCTAAAATTAAAGAAAACAACTTGTTTTTAAGTGAGAGGAATAATTTACTAGAGTCTCAGTTTATAGAATTTGAGAAATTGAGAATTGAGTGTAAGATTTCTAAGGATGAATTAACTGAGTCCTTGAAGAAAGAAGAGATTTTAAAGAAGCAGCTTGAGCGAGAACAAGAAGTGATTAAGGCATGGAAATCATCCAGAGATGTCCATACTCAAATCACTAAAGTTCAAGGTATTGAGTCCTTTTGTGATGCATCATGGAAGAAGAGTAAATAGAGGCTTGAGTCCAATTTGGTTGAAGGATTGCTTACAGATGTGGACTCGACGGATGATGAAAATCATCTGTCGGATAATCAAAAAGATTATCTGTCGAGTGACAAGGAGCCACATTCGTCGGCTGTGAGTAAACCAGTTAGCAAATCTAAGCTAGCTAAGTTAAATGAGAAATATGGATCAGTTTCTAAAAACTTTATTCTAGGAGAATCAAGTTAAGTTAGGAAGGAAAAGAAAGTTAATGTTGGTCATCTGACAGATTAGAAAAGATTGAGGTTAAAAGAGAAGCCAAAAGGAAAAACAATATAAATGGGAAAGTAGGAATTAACAAACATAACAACTACACACCTGATAAATATGCTCCAAGAAAAATCTATGTTAAGTGTGGTAGTGTTAATCATTTGTCTGTTAATTGCAAACTTACCATGCCTACTCATATGTCTACACCCTCATCTTTTCCCAACATGACTACCATGCCTACCATGCCTATGAATGCTATGTCTGCTCAGAATATGAATGTATAATTTGCTAATATGCCATTTGCACCTAATCCTTATTATGCTGCATTTAGTATGCCTCAAATGTCATTTAGCATGCCTTACTGGAATAACATGTTTGCAAATAGCATGCATTTTCCTGTTATTCAAAATGTGCATGATAATTCTATTTTAATAACTGGTTTCAAAGGTCCAACTCAAATGACTAAGGATGAATCAGAAATTTCCAAGTCAAATGAGATCAAACCTAAGAAACCAAAGAAGAAAGCTAACAAGGCAGGACCCAAGGAAACTTGGGTACCAAAATCAACTTGATTTGATTTTGATGTGTGCAGGGAAACATAAAGAATCTTTGGTATCTGGATAGTGGTTGCTCAAGGCACATGACTGGAGATTCTACCCTGCTCACTGAGTTCAAGGAAAGAGCTGGCCCAAGTATTACTTTTGGAGATGACAGCAAGGGTTATACTGTGGGATATGGCTTGATTTTGAAAGACAATGTCATCATTGAAGAGATTGCCCTAGTGGATGGTCTCAAGCATAATTTGTTGAGTATCAGCCAACTTTGTGATAAGGGCAACTCAGTAACCTTCAATTCAGAAGCTTGTGTTGTGAAAAACAAAAAGAGCAACAAAGTGGTTCTTACTGGAGTGAGAAAAGGGAATGTGTATCTAGTTGACTTCAACTCATCAAATGCTGAATCTGTCACTTGTCTTCTCAGTAAAGCAAGTCAAGATGAAAGTTGGCTATGGCACAAGAAGTTGTCCCATCTAAACTTCAAGACCATGAATGAGCTTGTGAAGAAAGAACTAGTTAGAGGTATTCCTCAAGTGGATTTTACTAAGGATGGATTGTGTGATGCCTGCCATAAGGGAAAGCAGATCAAAGCATCATTCAAGAAGAAGCTTGATTCAATAATTGAAGAACCTTTGCAATTGCTTCACATGGATTTGTTTGGACCAGTCAATGTGTTGTCCATCTCAAGAAAAAGATTTTGCCTAGTAATTGTGGATGATTTCTCAAAGTTCTCTTAGACATATTTCCTAAAGTCTAAAGATGAAGCTAGTGAAATCATCATCAATCACATAAGGCAAGTCAACAATCATCCTGACTTTAAAGTAAGAAGAATCACGAGTGACAATGAAACTGAGTTCAAGAATTCTGTGATGAGATCATTTTGTGAAGAAAATGGGATTATGCATGAGTTTTCTGCAGCAAGAACTCCACAACAAAATGGAGTAGTGGAAAGGAAGAACATATCTCTTATTGAAGCTGCAAGGACAATGCTTGAAGAATCAAAGTTACCAACATACTTTTGGACTGAAGCTGTGAATACTTCCTGCCACACTCAGAATATCTCTTTGGTTAATCAAGCAAAGTGCATGACACCCTACCAATTGTTCAAGAATAGGAAGCCAACTCTAAATTTTCTTCATGTCTTTGGCTGCAAATGTTATATCTTAAGGAATCAAACTGATCAACATGGGAAGTTTGATGCTAAAGTAGATGATGGAATTTTTGTTGGATATATTGTGGGAAAGGCATATAGAGTCTACAAGGAGAGCAACTCAAGAAGAATGTCTATATAACAGCTTCCTATCTAAGGAAGAACCAAAGAAGGTAGAAAAAGCTTTGTTGGATCTTGATTAGATTTTAGCTATGCAGGAGGAGCTAAACCAATTTAAAAGGAACAAGGTATGGAAGCTGGTACCCAAACCTAAAGGAAAGAATCCAATTGACACCAAGTGGGTATTCAAAAACAAGATGGATGAAAATGGCATAGTGGTTAGGAACAAAGCTAGATTGGTTGCTAAGGGCTACTGCCAGAAAGAAGGAATAGATTTTGATGAAACCTTTGCTCCTGTTGCAAGACTTGAAGCCATCAGAATTTTCTTAGCCTATGCAACTCATGCCAATTTCAAGGTCTATCAAATGGATGTCAAAAGTGCCTTTCTAAATGGAGATTTGGAGGAGGAAGTCTATGTCAGTCAACCTCCTGGTTTTGAAGATCCAAATTTTCCAGAATATGTCTACTATCTCTTGAAAGCACTTTATGGACTGAAGCAAGCACCTAGAGCCTGGTATGATACTTTATCAAAGTTTTTTTGGAAAATCACTTCAAAAGAGGTACTGTTGATAAAACTTTATTCTTTAGAAATGTTAATGGATCTAATATACTTGTTCAAATCTATGTAGATGATATTATATTTGGTTCTACTGATGAAATTTTTTGCAAAAAGTTTACCAAATTGATGCAAAGCAAGTATGAAATGAGCACGATGGGAGAACTAACTTACTTTCTTGGTTTATAAGTTAAGCAAGTTAGTGATGGAATATTCATTAGTCAAACTAAATATATTCATGATCTTTTAAAAAAGTTTGATCTAATGGATTTCACATCTGCAAAAACTCTCATGGCCACTGCAACTAAGCTTGAATTATACACTACTGAAAAGTTTGTGGATATTTCAAGCTATAGGGGCATGGTTGGCTCACTTCTGTACTTAACAGCTAGTAGGCCATATATAATGTTTGCTACTTGTCTTTGTGCTAGATTTCAGGCTGATCCTAGAGAATCTCACTTAGTAGCTATTAAGAGAATTTTCAGATATCTCAAGGGAACACCAAAACTTGGCATTTGGTACCCTAGAGATTTTGGTTTTGATCTAACTGGTTATTCAGATGCAGATTATGCAGGTTGTAAAATAGACTGAAAAATTACAACAGGAATCTATCAATTTCTAGGGAACAAGCTTGTTTCCTGATTCAGTAAAAAGCAAAATTCAGTTTCTACTTCTATAGCTGAAGCTGAATATATTGCTGCTGGTAGTTGCTGTGTACAGATTTTGTGGATGAAAAACCAATTGTTGGACTATGGTCTGCAAGTGGATAGAATTCCCATTTTCTGTGATAACACAAGTGCAATTGCCATCACTGAAAATCCAGTACAGGATTCAAGAACAAAGCACATAGACATCAAGTACCACTTCATTAGGGAACATGTGATGAATGGTCCTGTGGAACTTCATTTTGTTCCAAGTGAAAAGCAGCTTGCAGATATATTTACCAAGCCACTTGATGAATCCACCTTTTCAAGGTTGGTAAGTGAGTTAGGTATGCTTAATTATTCTTGAATCATTTCAGATATTTTTGCAAGTTATAATGTAGCCAGAAACTTAATTGATTTTTCTGTTTTGGATGAAATTTTGGCTAAGTCAAAATTTACATCCCGACGGATGCTTATTATCCATCGAGTTTGATCATTTGTCGGAATATTATTTGTTAATAAAAAAATCAATTACTTTTCTGGATTATTTTATAACCCGACGGTTAATTGTTTTATTCTCATCCGTCGAATTGTCTCAATCTTAGCCGTTAAAACTCCGAACGTTATCCATCGGGTATACTTACAGTTTGTAAGTATAACACGACGGATAAGTGACAAATTTTTTACAGTTTAGTTATTTTTAAATGGCTATTTTGGGCTATTTTGATTGGTTACTTTATTTCACTTTATTATTTTTGACAGTTTATTTCTGAGATAGTATAAAAGCATAATTCATTTTTATTCTATTCTTTTATCATTCTCAAATCAATTGCTCTAAATTCCTTTCTTCACCAAAGCAAATATTCTCTCTGCAAATTTCTCATTCTCTAACAATGGCACCAGTAGTCAAAATCATGTCTCAATCTGGATTTATCTATGAAAAGAATAACTTTGTAGCTCTTGTGAACAAGGAGATTCCACAGTCTGGAGACTTTCACAAGATGATGGACTTTGTAAAGAGCTGTAAACTCAGTTATGCTATGCTGGAATCACCCACAATCTACTGTGAAGTTGTGGAGGAAATATGGACAACTGCCGTGTACAACTCTACTGACAAGACCATAACTTTCACTCTTAAAGGTAAGCAGTTTTGCATTAATAGTGACATTATCAAAGCATGCTTTAGAATTCCAGATAACATTTCTACTGTTCCGCACACAGATACTGATATAGTTAACATGTTAAATTCTATGGGCTATGTACTTTCAACCTCTAAGTTAAGTGAGATTATGAGGCTAGGTCTTAAAAAGGAATGGAGCTATCTGTGTGATGTTATGACTAAGATATTTTCTGGTAAAATAAGCAATTTTGATTCTGTTAATATTTTCATGCTTAACATGCTTTATATGCTAGTTACTGATAAGTACTTTAACTTCAGTGACTTGATCATGTTTGAGTTAGGTTATAAGTTAGGAGAACTTAATAAAATAGGTAAAAGTGTTTATTATGCTAGATTCTTTATGATGCTTGCTAACCATCTTTTTGAGAACATTGTTGTTGAGAACCTAACCAACAAACTGAATTGTTGGGTTCAAGAAAGGAGAGTCATTGCTGATCTCAACAGGGCAAGTCACCACAAAGAGGTGCCCCTCTTTTACTTTCCAATCATGGGGGGCCTCAGGTAAGTGAGGTAAGCACCACTGTCTCCACTCTTCCAACCTCACACATTTCTTTGCCTTCAAGTGTAGCTATGAAATCTGTGTCAATGACCCAACAAATGCCTACCCAAGCTACCAAAATAACAATTCCTAAATCCAAAGCTAAGAAAGCCCCCTCTGGTTTCTTTTAAAAGAAATCAATTATAAAATCTACTAAACTCAAAGAGGGGAGTGTGAAGGAGAATGAGCAAGGTGAGGGACAGGGTGAAAATCAAAGAAACCCTAAGGATAAGGCTCGTGAGATTAGTGTACCTATGCCTAGCCACACCACAGTTTCCCAACAAATTGTGGTTGTTAATAAGGATATTAGCTCAATTCTAGTTTTATCCTCCCAAAAGGATGTCACTATTGAAACAAACTCCCAATCAGGAGCACAGACCAAGAGGGCTGGGACACAAGTTCACCACAGAGTTATGCTAGAAAGAAAAGATCTAAAACCCTTGGGGATGCACAGTGAACACATATAGTACAAACTGGTGCTAAAGACCCAGTCACTGCACCTTCTCAAAGTCAGATTGATGTGGCTCCAATAAATGTGGAGTCACAGCAAAAATCATTAATAATTGAAGCACTTGAAACACCAAATTCACCCACACACTCACTGGATGTAAACATGATTCATACATCACTTCCAAATTCTCCATCTTTAACTCTTTTGGAGAAGCCAAAAATCCAAGCAAGTGAGCATCATCTTTTAGATGATTTGTTGGCTCACTTGTCAATTCTTTCTGAGTCTATTGAGACATCTGTGCCTAAATTTTTATCAATCTGCACAGAGTCTACAATAGTCTCCACTCCAAACTCATTCACTTCTTCTATCCCGGTGGATATTCTTCATCCGTCGAGTAGTGATTGTATCCCGACGGATGTACCTAACAGCAGTCATCCGTCGGCTAGCCAAACTACTATCTCGGTGGATATTCCTCATCCGTCGGGAGTCTCTGCACAACTTCAAATTCCTATAATTGTCACAAGTGCAGATGACTTAGTGGTAGTACAATCACTCTTAGGGCTGAGGGCAGGGAGTGAATAGAGTGAGAGGCTGAGTTGCTCCCAGGCAAAAGGAGAGAAAATGAGTGAACCAATGCATACCATTTTTTCAGGTCTGACAAAAGTGAGTGAGAGGAGTCCCACCTTAGATGGTGAAGGTGAGGGTGTGAGAGTGGGTAGCCAAGGGGAGCCCTTGATGCAAAAATAGAGAGAACATGAGAGAAATGCAGGTACTGAAGAGATAAGGATGGACACCATTGCTAGTGAGTTAATGAATGTCAGTGATGCAGAAATGGGGAAACTATCTCAGCAAATATATAAAACTATCATAGAATCTACCCCCTGGATGCTGAGATATTTACTCATCCTGTTCCAGCTTATCAAATTATAGCTGGACAGGGCAATGAGGAGGCTGAAAGGATGCTCAACTTATTGCACACCACTCAATCTATGCAAAGAGCAAATGATGTCATCACAACCATGCCACCTAGAGCTGATGATGAGGTTGACTATGGTACTGGTAAATCTGCAGATTTTTTTGGAGATGATGGTGATGATAGTGAAGAGCTCATGGACATATGGGAAGAAGCAGGAACCAACTCTAGATCTGGCCTGCCATCATGGGCATTCTCCAAGTACTGTGATATTCAACACTTCAAAACCGCTCTCATCCATCAAATCCAAGAAACACATAATGTTCTTCAAGCCACAACAAATGCTAGCACCAGGAAGCTCTTACAGGCACATCTCAATTCTCTACAATTGCATCAAATCTAGGGTCTTCAACACAATCAGGATGTCACTTCTCTCAAAACTGAGATTGATCAAGTGAAGAAGGATCTCTCTGAATGATTGGATGCTAAACTTCCAGATGCAACAATGCTTGATATTAAAAGACAGCTAAGGAAGAATTCTGATCTTTCCACTAAAGTGGATTCCCTGGATACAAGGCTAACTGTAATGAAAGTCTCTTTAACAGTTATCCATCTTCATCAAGCACAACAAACTCAATTGCTCCAAAGGCTGGTGGCTGTACAATCTTCTACCTCCACTCTATTTAATGATAACAAAAAGGGGGAGAAATCATTAACTCAAGTCAGTCAAGCAGAGCCAACTAGTGAGGGGGAGCATGTGGTAAATATTCAAATCAGCCAAGTAATTGTTCCATAAATTACTCTGCCAAAGCCACCATTATTGGACATCATTGATTTAATCCAAATAGCAGTTGTTAAGCTTGAGTCAAAGACAATTCCTAAGATGCTTGATGTTGCAGCTGTGGAGAAGGAATTAGATGATAAATGGAGGAAATTACATGCAGAAATTTAACATAAATTTAGGCCAATTCAGAAACCAGACAAAGTCTTTAATCATCACTCTCAAGTCAAGCAGATTTCTGTGAATGAGATGAGTTTGAATTATCTTGAAAAGGGTCAAACTTCTTGCATAAAGTCTTCAAAGGAAAATCTGGTCTTGAAGCCTAAAAGAAATTACTCAAAGTTCTTAGACAAAAATCCTATGGATACTGTGTATGAGATACCTAGGCCAGATGAGAAGAATCTGTTGGCTAGGTCAATTGCATTTTTCAAAGATCCGGCTGATTCATCACTTAAAAGAAGGATTGCCAAAATCTACAGAAATGGTAAGGAAATCTGTGTGGTGGCTGGACACCCTCAGTTTGTAGAAACTAAAAAGGAAGAGAAGGAAAGAATCAGGCAAGAAAAGAAGCAAGTTGCCTTAGATGCTAAGAAGCTTTAACAAAAGAAGGAGCAAGCTGCTATCTTGGCCAAACTTCAAGTTGTGAAGACTACAACTGAGATTTCTGCACAACCATCTGTAATTGCTGAACCTCAAGATCAGAAAATACAACAGGAACCCCAACAGATAAAGAAACCAAGGTACAAGCAAAGAATCAAGAGAAAATTAGACTTCAGTGATGAGGAAATGGAAGACTATATTCCTAAAAAGTCTATAACTTCAACTCAGACATCAAAACCCTCAGTGGTATTTGAAGAATTCAAGGTGGTGGATCCAACTAGAAATATTCATGGTGAGCCCATAATTCCAAAGGATGAGCCAGTAGACTGGGATAGCTTGCCAATTCCTGAACTAAACTTTCCTATCTTCAACAAGCCAAAGAAAACAAAGATTAGAGTAATCAAGAAAGTGAAGCCTGTGACTCTTAGATCCAAGACCCTAACCAAATCTCAACCCACAGTCAACAAGGAAGATCTCTTATACATCTGTGACATCAAGGAGTTCTTTGAAATAAACCTCTACTTGGAATAATTGGAAGAAGTAAAAGGGATTGATGCTTACAGACATCTTCCTGAAAGGCTAGTGTTCAAGTACAAGGGAGGGAAAGAGATCACATGGCCACTTCACAGGATTCTTCAAGAAAGCCAATCTGTACTGATAGAGGTCTATTCATCCTTCAAGAAGAACTTTGGATTCAATGTGACTGCAAGGAGAATAGTCCTAAAGAAAATAGAGGAGCTAAGGAGTAAT
Source organism: Apium graveolens (assembly GCF_009905375.1). NCBI lineage: Eukaryota > Viridiplantae > Streptophyta > Magnoliopsida > Apiales > Apiaceae > Apium > Apium graveolens. The sequence goes on along the minus strand of NC_133655.1, from coordinate 201,660,218 downwards.
AGAGCCAAAGATGCACTTCCAAAAACTCTGTCTATTCCCTTCACAGGAAAGAGAGTGCATTTGAGGCCTTATTGGCTGATGAAATTCATGGAAGATAAGGGAGTTAGAAGATTCTTCAGACTGGATGACCAACTGAGTATCTCAAGCAATGAGACTCTTTTGAAAATACAAGAAATGTTGGATTCCATAGACAACTCCAAAATCAAATAGAAGAGAACAACAAGAGGCTTGGGAAGAAATCCAGACAATCAAGGAAATAGATTTATCTGCTCAGACTAGAGGAGCACCTTGATAATGACTGTGAGCAACTCTTTGTACACTTTGCTTTATTCAATTTTCAGTAAATATTGTAACACTTATCAGTTTTATCTAATACTTTTCAATCTATGTCTTTAAGGTATTTTGTTATCATCAAGTTTCTCTTAATTTATGGCTACAATTCCACGAGACATAAATTGGGGGAGATTGTTAGGAATATGTCGTGAACTTGATGATAAGATAAACAAAACACATTAGTAGATTTAACTTAGTGTGTTTTGTAGCACTCGACGGATGATATAATATAGTCAGATTAACATCCATCGAGTGAGTAGCTTATGTAATAATAAGAACTGTAGCACATTTTTGTAAACAACATGTATTAGTCAAGTAGATTACTTAGGGATTTGCAAGTCATGTTGACTACTAGATTGATATACAGAATAGGTTGATTAATTGTAAATATGAGATGTCTTGTAATTCAGTATAAGTGAAATGGAGTCAAGTGACAAACAAACACCCGACGGATGATCTACAAGACTCCCGAAGGATGATCAACAAAGCTTCCTGACGGATGACAAGCATAGACCCGACGGATGATCAAATTCAAATAGTTGTTGACAGTGACAACACAGTCACATGCGTCGGGTGTTTGCAAAAGGAATGTGGCAGCCTGTTAAGCAGGAATTTGAGAACAAAGAAACATTACCATTTCCATGCAATTATGAAGATATTCAAAGATGCTGTAATAGAGTAGTGAAGCAGCATGGAGTTAGACTAGATATGTTTTGTTTTATTATCTTGTCTTATTATCATGTAAACTTGGTGATATATAAACCAAGTGTAGCAAGTAGAACAATTAACTAAGCATATACATTTTTCAGAGAAACATATCAAGCTATATCCTGTAAGCATTTCTCTTTAGTTTAATTGTTCAAACTTGTAAGCAGCTGTGAGCTATTCAAGTTTCACAGGGTTCTCATTTGATATATATATATATAGTGGATACTTTCAAATCCACCAGAAAGTTTTAAAAGCTTTTGTTTTTATTACTTAGTATTTTGATTTCTATCATCTTTTTATTCCGCACAACTGCTAATCAAACACTGTTTTATTTATCAAGTTAGAACTGTTTCAAAATCTGAAAAAGTAGCCAGAATTACATTCACCCCCCTTCTGTAATTCTTGTTGTATTGTTAGGGAATAACAAAACCTTACTCTTGAATCTAATGTATCGACAACAACCTTGGCCTTGATCCCAAAGTGTCAACATGAGTCCTTGAGTTGGCCGGGAGTACAAGTCCAAGACTAGGCTATGTATCGGCACATTAGCTAAGTGTCGATATATTAAGCCTTACGGAATGTGTCGACAAGAACATGCTTGACCAGTCTTGAATTTGTCGACACAAGTAATAATATGACTTACAAATATTTATTTGTTTTCTGTGACTTTGAACTACTTGATTTAACCAGCTATATTCTTACAGGATAATCAACCCAATCAATTCTTGATATGTTGACACCTAGTGCACTGGTCTGCTTCACAGACGACTAACATATGATGAAATAACTTGATTCAGTTAATTCTTCGTTTGTTCAACATTTTCAAACTGCTTCATTCCTTCAATTCAATGGAATACTTAATCTATAATACTAGAACCAATTTACTTCTTTGATATTGAAAGTCCTTGGACGTTTTATTCTTTATGCAGGCTTGAACAATGAATTGAACTTTTTTTCATGACTTGATTATGGATTTGGAGCTTTAATTTCATATTTCAATTCTTTGTATTTATCCATTCTTCTGAATTCTTGTATTTCATTGTTAATATTATTTACCTATTTCTTTTCCATGTTAAGTTATATATGCTCTAGTACATATTACGTTACATCACATTGTATTTTACACATGTTCATAACAATTTGATGATTACCAGATAAAGCATCAAGGAAGCAGTACCTGATATCGATCCATAAAATCTATCGATTTTTCAATGTCGGGAAGAGAATCGTGATCCTCCGAGAAGGCTTTGTTCAGGTCAGTGTAATCCACGCACATCCGCCAACTACATTCAAATCGGCTAAAATCGGTGTTAAAAATTTTAAACAAATGTATTCGCGCACATGATGTTATGACATTATTTTTAGTCGATGTCTATTGCTATACTACACATCATACAATATGTTTAATAAATTTCGTTTTTCAGTTATATAATGTTATTTTTTCTACTTTTTGTTATAAAACTGACGTTCTTTTCCAAAAATAACATCGATAATACTACTTAATAAAATAATAATCTTATAATTATTAATAATCAACCAATAACTCTTTTCGATTAAAATACGCTATGAATTCAATTCAAATTGATGATATAAATTTAATTCAATTTAAATAAATAAAATAAAATACTCCATCGGTCCTATTTATCTGTCCTGTTTGACTATTTGCGGTCAAATTGACTCAACTTTGACTGAAAATTTCACATAGTACATTATCGAAAATATTCATAAAAATATATCACTGGAATGTATGTTTAATCTAGTTTAATTTGTATTTTTCAGTTTTTTAAAATAATGAAAGAATGAATTTTTATTTATGGTTAAAGTTGAGTCAATTTGGCCATCAGAAATCAAACAAAATAGATAAATGAAGACAGGGAGGGTATTAAAGAAAATCAGTGCATTATACGGGTTAGTAATAAAATTATTACATAAAATGTTTAATTAATTAATTACAAACCCACACATGACTTGAAGTCCCATCCTTCCGCAAAAGTGACAAAACTTCAACCAATTCACGGATTTTTTTTAATTTTTATTTTTTGCATATCATCGGATATTTTATATGTACTGCTATTAATTGCGAAAATTAAAATAAAAGCTGTACATTTGTTCATATTGAAGTCCTTGGCAATTTTCTCTGTTGTTCTTTTTCCCCTTGTTGGCATGAGTGTCATGAGTTCGTGTTGCTTTCTGACAATCTGATGTATGCTGACAATCTATACATACATATCCATATTTCAATTTATATACACACAAAACCATTTATTTTTCTTGGGTTTTGAGATGGCATACTCTAGCTACCAAACTCAGTAGCAACTGCCCCCCCCCCCCCTTTTCTTAATGGTATCTCTCAACTCTCATCTTCCTTTTTTTGATTATAACTCTTCTTTCTTCTAGTTGTTTAAAGATCTCAAGGGTATGTTAAATTTCAATTCTTTTGCGATTCTTGAAAATGCTGTTGTAGTTCTTTAATATATTTAGTGGGTCTTTTTAGCTTTTTAGATCTTGAGTGTATGCAAGTGATCAGCTTTTTGGTTATCTTGTGGGACTTTTGATTTTTCTGGATAATTTGCAATGAACCCATGTTTTATAATGTATGAAAATAGTGTTTCAAGAAAAAGAATTAACCTTTTTTTGTTTCTTAACTTCGATTTTTTTAGTGAAAAAGGAAGAGTTGGGAGTGTTGTGTTAGTGAATTGCATTTTGCTCTGTTTGCACATACTTGTGTTGCTGTAAATTATATCATCTGTATTAAGTAAATTAGAGTTTTAATAAGCTTCTTACAGTTAATTGTCACTGGATTTTCTTTTAGGTAGTATCGTCTTGATGCCAAACAATTTAGATTTTCTAATTTATTTCCTGCATGAGTGAAATACCTGGCGATATATTGTTTGCTTTCAATTGTTTAGCATCTGAAGTTCTTTCAATATAAGATTGAAGCCTTTGGTATAGATGCGGTGATATTTTTTTCAGATTATCTTTGATTAAGTGACGAACACTCAGTCTTTTAGCATTGATAATACTAAATGCAGAAACTAAGGAACACGGGTAGTAGGCAAGCTTCTATTGAAATGGGAGATTACAGTAGCGCACAGTTTGTGGATATTGATGAAGTTCATTCACCCAGGGCTGGCGGAATAAATAAGGTGTCGCTTCTACCCCTCGTTTTCCTGATCTTCTATGAAGTATCAGGAGGGCCTTTTGGTGTTGAAGACAGCGTGCAAGCAGCTGGCCCATTATTGGCTCTCTTAGGGTTTTTAGTATTTCCATTTATATGGAGCGTTCCAGAAGCTTTAATAACTGCTGAGATGGGTACAATGTTCCCAGAAAATGGTGGCTATGTGGTTTGGGTTTCATCCGCTTTGGGTCCGTATTGGGGGTTTCAGCAGGGTTGGATGAAATGGCTGAGCGGTGTTATTGATAATGCTCTCTACCCAGTTTTATTTCTTGACTACTTAAAATCAGGGATCCCAGCATTATCTGATGGTCCTCCAAGGATTGCAGCAGTACTTGTTTTAACGGCAGTACTTACCTACATGAACTATAGGGGTATGACTATAGTGGGTTGGGTTGCTGTTCTACTTGGTATTTTCTCCATTCTTCCTTTCGTAGTTATGGGACTTGTCTCGATTCCAAAGTTGGAGCCATCAAGATGGATGGTAGTTGATCTACACAATGTTGACTGGAATTTGTATCTCAACACTCTTTTTTGGAATCTTAACTATTGGGACTCAATAAGCACTCTAGCTGGAGAGGTGCACAACCCAAAGAAGACTTTGCCAAAGGCTTTGTTTTATGCCCTTATTATGGTGGTTCTTGGCTACTTCTTACCACTCCTAGCTGGCACTGGTGCTATTCCACTAGAACGTGACTTGTGGAGTGATGGTTATTTCTCAGATATTGCTAAAATACTAGGTGGAGTATGGTTGAGATGGTGGGTCCAGGCAGCTGCCGCAATGTCAAACATGGGAATGTTTGTGGCTGAGATGAGCAGCGACTCTTTCCAACTTCTGGGTATGGCAGAAAGAGGCATGCTTCCTGAGTTCTTTGCCAAGAGATCTCGGTATGGAACTCCTTTAGTTGGTATTTTGTTCTCTGCCTCTGGTGTGCTCTTGCTATCTTGGATGAGCTTTCAGGAAATAGTTGCTGCAGAAAACTTCTTGTACTGTTTTGGGATGATTCTGGAGTTCCTAGCATTCATTCAGCTAAGAATGAAGCACCCGGCTGCCTCTCGACCATACAAGATACCCCTGGGAACAGCTGGATCCATTCTTATGTGTATTCCTCCTACAGCTTTGATTTGCGTAGTGTTAGCTCTTTCATCCCGCAAAGTCTTTGTTGTAAGCATGATTGCCGTTATAATTGGGCTAGTTCTTCAGCCTTGCCTGAAGCATATCGAGAAAAAGAGGTTTATGAAATTCTCAACAAGTTCTGATCTCCCAGATATAGACAATCTTACAGATAATAGCACTCTTCTGAGCTAGTCCCTGATTTACGAGATTACAAGGCTCAAGATGAAAAAGATAGAGACCTACTGTTGTGCTAAAAGTTGAGGATACATGGGTTGTCTACACTCTAAAATTGCCGGAAGATTTTGATACATTGGTGAATGCTATTCTGTAATTTGTATGTCCTCGAGGATCAGTTGATCATGTCTGAGTAAAAGGTTATGTTTAGATTCTTTTGCCTCCTACTAGATGTACTTCTTTCAGATGCTTGTTCATGGTTCACAGAGTCATAGTTTTGTTCAAATTTAACTTGCTAATATGTATGATTTAGTCATTAAACTCCATGTTTCAGACCTTAGATGTAAAACCAGCTTGCAATTCTTTAAATTATAATTTTGCCTATGATATCATATCTGACATGTCATATCCGTCGCTCTCTGTTCAAACTTCAGAGTAAACATTTGAAATGACGATTATAAGTTCCTCTCTGTTCATAATTCAGAGTACACATTTGAAATGACGATTATAAGGGTACTGGTGACATTATACTGGAAATCTCAAGTTTCGAAATGTTGTATAGTCCTAAAAGTTTGTGTCACTGTTTTCAAGTGCAGGCTTTGCATTACTGATATACAACTGTTAGTATGTGGAATATATTCTGATATTGATACATATTCATGAAATTGTTGAAAGCTGGACTCATATGACGGATACATTTGGAAGGAGAGAGTTTGTAGATTGTATGGAGGTCATTACCGCTCTATTGTTCAACTCAAGGAAGTCACGGAATGTACAGTTACGAAGTCCATTGTTTTGTTGATGCTTCTTACTAATTTGTATATAATTCTAGATCAGCAGCCGATATATTCAAGTTGGAAGTTTTGCCGTTTGTGGCTCCTTTTAATTCATGTATTTTATAATCCTTCCGGGATTTTCATTAATTATATAATCTTTTTTAATTTCATTCTGCACCACTATGGAGAAGAAGAAGACCAACATAAGTAGAATTTAGCCGTTGTTAAGGAGAAGGAAACGGACCTTCACTCTCTTTAACATAAAATTCAGTATTGCAAAACGAAAACTGCCCAATCCAATTAGTCGTAATCGCTTTAAGCCAGGCAGCATTGCAAAATTCAGTTTCCCACACTTGCAATTTTCTTGCAACCATCAGCTGCTCCCGAATTACAACTTCATTTAATGTGACATTTTTTTATATATATTTTAAGTGGCAAAACATCTACCTTGTAGAAAAAGTCCTATTTTCTTCAAGTCGAATAATAAACTGTATATGGCTCTCAACTGAACTTGCCTCGGTTTAAAATTTCACCTGTAACAAACATCAATGGAAGTCGGAACCCCGCCCTTGGTATATAATAATACATTAAAGGCTACTTTTTTACTGAGCTCAAAAGGCACTGGAGAAAAGGGTAAAGTATTTCAACAAATTACAACTTGTATTTGTATAAAATAGTATAAGAACAGGTCATTGTTTCCTATATTGCCATTTACAGTCAATTGCCACCAAACAGAGATTTTTTTTAAAAAAAACACGGGTCTATGACTTAATGACAGTACATCTAAATTAATGCTCTGCATTTCAAGAAAATTTCAATTTATATATCAAGCATTAGAATATAATAAAAAAGTCCTTTTCCCAGACTAGGCAAATCTCTATTTTGCAAACTGATTTACTTTTGCTTTTAGCAAGACTGCCATTTCCCCTACAGAAGTATCATATATGGACCCTAATTTCTCTTCTTTCTTTGATCCGCAGTTGCCACACAAAAAAGCATACCATAAACTCTATCAACACCAACGAAAATAAACTATCAACTCATTTTAGCTTGAATTTGCCGATGGATATGTACTAAGAACTCAACATAGGAGAGACCACTTGGGGCCTTGTCCTCCACCATATATGAGAAGAATTGCACTCCTGCAATACAATACAAGAAATAAATTCGAGAAAGAAGTCAACTTTAATTTTTTGTAAGAAAGATTAACTCAATGTTTTCAGGGAAATGATGATTTTATATAAACTCGATAACCCTAAATCCTCTACATTAAAATTTTGTAACTACTGGAATAAATTCCAAAGGATTCATATTCTAAATGCATAAGCACCAGACTAGTAGACTATCTTATAGAATAAATTCCAAAGGATTCATATTCTAAATCCACATAATTTATTTTTGAAGAAGATATGCAAATAACAATATTTATGGTGTTATTCAGTCTAGTGAAACACCACAAGACTCTGAAAGTAGGCTAGGCTTATATTTACATAGAAACAAATAATCAATGGAAGCAAAACATAGCTTACTTATTTGGAGATGAACTAAAATGACAAAAAAAACCAAGAATAATATTTGACTCAGAAGATAATCTCTAGAGCTTGTTAGACAGTAGTCAGTGTCAAAAACTACATTAAACCTTTATTAATAAGCGAAACCCCTTTGTAACGGTACTTTGGTACCAAATTTGGTCTCACCCCTATTTTGGTTTCACCTCTGGATTCCCATTTCCCGTACAATTCTATATAATCTGTTAATCCTATTTCCCCGTACAATTCTATAGTATCTTTTAATGATATAATAAAATTGTTGAATCGTATTACAGTTGAAATTGTTTTACAATAATTCTACAGAGTTGCATAAATAACTTATAATTTTTTTTTTTTACTTTTCTTAAAATAACCTTAACAAATAATTAAAATAACCTTTATTAATAAGTGAAATCCCTTTTTAATGAAACTTCTATACCTAATTTGGTTCCACCCCTACTTTTATTTCATCTCTAGATCCCTATCTCCCCTACAATTCTTCCTTAGTAATGAATCCGCTATGCCAAATTTCTCTGAAGACTAATTATATGGAAATAGTCAAAATCAAATAATGAAAAAAGGATAACGAGGAAAGAAACGATTCTAAGGAAAATGTTAAGGTAAAGTATTTAACTTCAGCAATCATGGGTTTCAATTTAATGAACTCCAAAACTTGTCCTGACAAAAACTTTAATCCTATAATCAGTAGTTAATTTGCACAACTTATCCCTGGATATGAATATAATAATATGATCAGACAGATAGAACATGTATAATATTGTAAAGTCGGCTGTAAGGCTGGTTTCTTGAATTTACCTGATGGTTCCCCTTTCTTGCACAACTTAAGACTGCAATATAGAAAAGAATTGAAGATACTTTCAGAAAAAAGTTTTTGAAAGTGTTGGCGACAAGTTTCTCTAAAGTGCATTATTAAAAAATAGGAAAAAAACAATGAAATCATACCGGAGGTAGGAACATCTCTGGCGCCTTATTTCATTGACAACTTCATTAAGCTTTTTGGACAATGGATTATCATGTTGCTGTAATACAAACTGGCAACCAAGGCAAAAGAAATCAACATTATTTGCATACAGAGAAAACAATTTTGGAGCTACATAAGGGTCGTCAGATCACATAACTTGTAGTAGTAGTCTAAGCCTAATGTTAGACTAATCACAAAGTCTTTACTACTCTTTGACTTTTTCTTCTTAAAGAAACGAAAAGATGGACGAAAGACGAAGTGAACTATGGAGGAGCATTCAAGGTCTGTATAATAATTTTTATACAGAACTGGTTTTCTCCCTGAAAAACAGCATTCCATTCCCTTTAAAGATGCACAGAACACAAGAGACAGCCACAATGATGAAAGAAAACAATCATCAAAGTTACCAATTGCCATGAATAAGCTACTAAGTCCTCTGGAACTTTTCTGCTCTCATATACCCCAGATATTCAAGGAATCAGACATGATAAATCTCCTAATATCCATGAGGGTATAGAAGCCTTCCCGTCCCCCCTCCCCCCCAACCCTCTCCCTCATTTTCAAAACAAAACAAAATCAAAAATTGAATTAGTGAATCATTTAGCTATTGTACTGTATCCCAATGAGAAACAATATAGCCATGACCATCACACAGTCCAAGAGAGAAAAAACAGAAGAGCCTCAGTCATGTTAGTAGTATACCTGAGAAGGAATTTCTTCAGCAGAAGAAATGCCTAGAAGTTGCCGTGTTATATCAGGATCTACAGAGTTGCCAATATAAATTAAACAATCCTCGCCCGTCTCTAGAAGATATATTCCGTCATCAGTCACGTGCTCACTGGAAAGTGGGATGGCAGGAGGTAGGATTCCCTCATTCTCCTGTAGGCCAAAATTAAACCAGTTGTAAAAGGAACACATAAGAGACATTAAGGAAGCGGATCACTGCTTACCTTTGAGTCGATGTCATGGATGCTAATCATCCTAGGGTACACCAATGGAATCGCCAGGGGAGTAGAAAGAGAAGAAACATAATTGATCCAATATGACCGATCATCTATGCGCCCATCAGTTCTCAATCCAGTACCTTTAATCAAAGCTGAAAGAAGCAAAAGCATGAAACTTAACTTTTCCAGGCTACTCTGAAAAATAGCGGTTCAATTATTCTTACAAGCTATCGATTACTTTACTTCTTAATCATTCTGTAGAAGTATTAAGGAGCATTTTACCTTCATCCCTATCATTGTATGAAACATTGAATTTGAAGGTCTAAGCTATTTGTTAAGTAACCAACTCAACCTTAAGGTATTAGAGAGAGGCCTTAAATGGATCATATATTATTCGACACTCGCCCTCGAATCATACAATTGAACAAACATACAGCTTACAAAACCAAACAGACTAACAAACAACTTAATTAAACAAATGGGGGTAGGAGGATTAGAACCCGAGACCCCACCCTAAGCCGGGCTCTGATACCATGTTAAGTAACAAAATCAACTAAAATTTTGAGGTTTGAGGGGGGCCTTAAATGGATCATATATTATCAACACTGTTAAATAGTCTATATTATATCTAGGTTCTTCCTTTACTTTTTCTTTTTGGTCTTGCTTGTGTTGATACTCCCTCCACTTCTTTATTTGTAGACAATGTATTTAAGTGGCATGCATTTTCGTTGATAAGGATTTCTAAACTTGGAGCTTTACTTGCCATTGCTGTAATTTGACAAACAAATTTTGACTGACCAACGTCAGATGTAGTAAAAATATGTAGTATAGTATCATAACCCCAAAACCTTAAAATCTACATCCACACAAGAATCCTGTAACTAAAATTTTAATGTTCATCAAACCACCATACCCAGCAAATTTGACCAGAACTAGGCCCTACTTGCATATCAACAAGAACTGAAAACTGATGAGATTTGATTCTGAGAGAAAATTATAGACCTTAGCTAATCTAAGACGCAACCTCATAACATTATAAAGTTTTAGTAATCCATTAATTTCTCAACGGGTTCTGTAGTACACCTTCTATCCTACAGACTTGAAACACTTTTATCTTGACTTCTCTTTGTGCAGATCCAATACATGTCAAAGCAAATTAAATTAGCACATAATCATCTATCTTCTATCCACATGCTTGCATTTTCCACAGCTTCAATAGAATGTTTCTCCTCAGGTGGATAAAATACCCGTTCTTGTCATTGACTTATTAGTTCAAGGTATACATATTACTTTCAACTTAACAGTTTAGACATGTAATTTACTTATAGTACTGATGACCTGAATAGCAAGTAAGAAATGACCAAGGCATCACGAAGGAATCCGTCATCTTCTCAATTCAGCAAAATACTGAGAGATATTACTGCCTTCGTTTTAAAATTTAAATAAATCAAATTAACGAAATCCCAGGTCAATGACCACATTTATTTACTGATACATCCAACTGTGCATTAACAGATTTTTAATCTGGGTGACAAGATTAACATTCAAAACAATTATAGAATCTTACATACACCTTTATTAATCAAGCTACAGCATAAGGAGTATAACTATGCTTAAAGAGTTATTTTAGAAAAATATATGTATTTTTGATAGAAAATGTGTAATCATCACTTTAGTCAATTACAGCAATAAATCCACAAAATTTACAGTTGTGATGGAAAAGCATACCAAGTGTGTAAAGAGGCAACAACTTAAGAGCCTCTGGTAGAATAAGCTGTCCAGCGGATGATACTGTAGCACAAAATTTCCGATACGAATGCAGAACATTAATGCAAAGGGTTGTCATCTGCTCCCTAATTTGCAGTAGCGGACTAGAAGGAATTTCATTTGCAGCTGCAAAGAAAAAAAAAGTTGATTTTTAGATATCAGGAGTAATATACTGAAAGTAGAAGAAAGCATGAATTGTAATCAAGAGGAATAGAAGAGAGAGAAAAAATGAACTAAATAACTTGAGGAATCATTATGAAGTTGACTATTTAATTGTCAACCCGTAATGGAAAAATGTCTTGGTTCAAAAATTAGGTAAAATATATCTTAACCTCACATCATCACAAGATACATTAATTAAAAGGAAATAAACTACCATGCTTTAAGAAACAGGCGAACTGAGTATCTAAGTCGGCTGAACGGAACAGATTACTGAGTATGGTAGTGCAAGGAAGAGATAGGGTAGAAACCCGTATTCTTCTTTGACCGTCAACTGTGGTGTATAAAAGAGCACACTGCATCATAGAGAATGGAGAAGTGAGTAATAGAGAAGATGGTAGGTAACTCCGTTATAAAAAAATGAATATGAAATTTAAACATTCGGAAAGATATTGTGCCTGAAAAGAACATTCAGCACCATCCTGCAACTTCTCATCATGTTTCAATGTCACCATTATTGTCTTATCACAATCAATCTGCAAGGAAGTGCTGAATCAGAACTGGACCATGATCATATCACAGAATGGAAAATATTTTGATATAACTAAGTCCCTAAACTATGCACAACCAAACAGAATTAAATGATTTAAAAAAGAAATTAGTTGATGGAATAAATCTGGATGCACAGCCTAGATTAGTGCATATCTGTTTCGGTTTTATGTTGATTTCAAGAATGTGTAGCAGCCTAAAAGGACAAAACTAGATGCTCTTGCAAATCACTCAATCGCCTCCCATCTCATTTAGAACTGTAGAATAGAGGTAAAATTGAAACACAAAAATCAAGATGCCCCATTACAGGCTTCTACTGCTATGTCACTAACAGTAACCATACAGATTGTCCAATAATCAATGTAAAAGTAAAACTATGAGGGCTCGAGTGTTTCCAGTTTACACTAAGCACCCTAAAACTTGTGATATGGAAATGTTTAGGTGCAAATATGTACCGCTGGTAGGTCCACGTCTGTTGGAATGCGTTTACAAAAATTTCCAGAATATTCTTGAACTTGAAGGCCCTACAAGAGAGGAAAATCTGTTCATTATTCGTGAAATATTTTCCCTCGTAAGGAATGAAATAAAAAGATTACATTTTAATGCTTTATCCTAGAAGTTAGAACTTGGCACTTTAAAGAGACACACACCTTATTACCTTCAGTGTTTGGACTTTAAACACCCACCCACTTGTACAACAGGGTAGTGGCAAACATTGGCCAAACCTTTATTAAATTCTGATGGCTTAAAATACATTTTATATTTACCTGGCTGGATCTAACTCGCATAACCGCCTCAAAACCTTGAGGCCTTGTAATGTTCCATCGAAGATCATTGTAAAGCTTGGCAGGGTCAGAAACCGCAGAGAAAGGGTAATAGTAATATACCTGAATGAGAACGTGATTATTATGAGCCCTAAAACTCAATTAACGAAGGAAATCATAATGCAAATAATTAAAAAAACACAAGGGCAGAAGCAAATATGTGGAATTAATAATAAAATACTTTTAACCAAAATTATATATAAGACGTGAACATGTATCACACTTGTTTAATGACAAGATTCTCTGTGAACCAATCTGCTTGGAAAGTGTGAATACATCCGGTTTTTAAAAATCATTGTGCGAGCTTTTGGGGAAACCTCTACAGATTAATAGAAAAGACTATTCAGATGCATTTTGTATTTTAAATTTTATTATAAAAAGGTAACTGATTATTTATTCCACCTACGCCGACTTCTTGTCCGTTTTTGTAGAACGCCTAGGAACCAGATCGAACCTGAATCGAGACGATTACACACCTAGCGACTAGGCCTATTTTAGAACACTAAATAGATTAAATAACCAAAAAAATCTAGTGTGCTATCCGCGGCAATTAGCTTAGCATCCTGTCAAGAAACTATCTATACTATGACTTTCTACCCTGTCTATATGTTATACACCATAAAAAAATTACAGAAACTCTCTTCCTATCAGCTGAGTAATAACATCATATTAAAATTATGTAAGCACCAGGTTCAAGGTAGTCAGGTACACACACACACACAACTATATAGGTTCCTACTCCATAGAAACCCCCTTATAATGAAAATTAGAAACTAACATAAAAAAAATTCTAAATCGCGTCGAAATAGAGCATATATGGTATGCAAATTAATCGTTGGGAGATGGAGAAAAATACAATGAAGTCCGATTTAAAAAAAACTTACCGTTTGACATTAAAAGTCAAATTAAAACGGAGGGTAATAGCTGAGATTCTGTGTGGGAGGGTGTAGTTTAATACTATGTTCCTATCGGGGGGCCATTAGACTAAATTGATTTAAGGGCTTAGATTAGATTCTAGTTCTCATTTTAATGGTTGTTTCTATTTGATCATCTCCCTACATTTATATAAGTAACTAACTAAGCATCAACTCATTTTAAAAAGGCAAGAAACGGTAAAAAGTGACTTGTATTTAGAGTTAACCGAAAATAATGTTTAGTTAGATGTAGTAAACATTAAAAAAAATTAAAGTAAAACAGAAGTGGCAAGAAAAGAACTAGTTTTTTAATGGAGAGTAACAAAATTATCGGAGGAACAAATATGAAACAGTAACCAATAGAGCGACTCAAATCTGCTCTGTGACAATTGTTTACAATGTCTAAGATAAAGAGGACAAGTCAAAAAAGAGATGTGAATTCCTTTTACTAAACAATCCTCCCAACTCCCGAATATACATCATACATCATTTGTATAAGCCAACATATACACTAAAATGGAAGTGTATTGCAATAATGGAACTTGAGTAACAAATCTACAAGTACAGCACACTTTAAATAGTAAGATAACAGTTTGTGTGAGGAATGTTGTGAATCTATAGATGCATAATAAACAAGTTCAAAACTCAGACATCTCTTGATGAATTCAAAACTAAAGTTAGAAAATACAGAATTCATTGTCTAGATGGCCAAATAAAACACAAACTTCCCAAGAGCACATAGGACAAACATATAAATTAGTAATTTATTTCACAGCTCAATTTTAGCTTCAACAAGGATTTTATAGTTCGTAAGTTACCTGTCCCCCTGTAGTCCTTGGAATAACAGAAATTGATGCAATGTCAATATATGTTTGGGTAGTTATGAATGCATCAACGCAGACCTGAAATTATCATAAAAGTAAAGCTTAACAGGAACAGATAATCTGTCATTAATAAACCAAAAAGTATATAATTAACCATCTGCTTACTTGAAAAATGTGATGCAAGGATAAAAACAAGTAATAAAATAAGCTCACCTGATACTCGGCAAATTCAATAGCCATTGTCTTCAAAATTTTGTCAGCTGGTTGGAGCAACTTGTGAGCTTCCTATATAAGAAAATCAGAAATTTAATAAAATTACATTCATGTCATCACATTCCAAACTAATAACTGAACATGTGTATATGCTTTGTTTAGCACCAATTTAAAAGTCCCAAAAGAGATGAGACATTACACTTCTCGGCCAAAAGAATTATGTACATATACTTGAGAGCAATGCTAGAGACCCCAAAACTTTTCCCAAAAATCTTCCCAATGACACTTGACGATTTTTGATTTGTGGGCGCATATTAATACACGGGGGGGGGGGGGGGGGGGGGGGGTCCATTACTTTATAAAGATTACCTACCAAATATAACTCGACTGATATGCACTGGAAACAATTTTGGGAAAAATTTCGGGTTCCCAAGAATTTTTCTATACTTACTGCCTTTGTACATTACTATATTCCAACGAAATACAAAAACTCTACTATTTTATATAAAAAATTGCAACTTGTAGTAGCTCACGTCTCCTTGCACATATTGGCATAATAAGTTAGAAATAATGTCAAGCAGGAAGCAGGGAAACACTCGCCTACTGGATATAATTATATTTTCAACAAATTTCTAGTGAATACAAAAAGTTACAGAAATTACGATCACATGAAAAAATGTCACAGCAAGTGCCAAGTAGTGTGGAAGATTATATGCTATTCAAAGTACATATTAAAGGGTAACCAATAGTGTTTAAATGTATCAATGATGTTTTAGATTTTAGTGTTAGTACCACCAAAAAACGAGGATCAAGTCCAATATGACACGTCCAAATAACATCTAAGCTATAATACATAGTGTCATTAACCTGCCTGTCAAATGCCCCTAATTACTGGTCCTACTATATTTATTTTAATGATTCCCTAGTGCGAATACAAGAAGAAAAAAGCAGTATCCCTATGGTTAATACCTTCTCCGCAGCTGTTATATTGGTTCTTCCTTCAGCCTCTCTAGCAGAAAGGGCACCAATGCCAACAGATGGTAAAACTGCGCACACAAATAAAATATAAGCACAATTTTGACTCATTTTTTGATGGATCTCCAGGTTAGTCACCTCTCAACTAGCATACAGTAGCACATTCATAATTCATAATAAAGTCGATAGAAGGAAAAGAACATATCCTAATGGCTGAACCTTTTTTGCAGAACTGAGAATTCACCTCAATATAAATTTAAAAAAAAAAAAGAATCTTTTCAGCACAATATTGATAGAGATAAACTTTTAAATTTAACCTCTTCAGAATAAACGAAAAAGAAGAAAGAAAAAAATGAGCTTACCTGACTGAAATACCATAAGTTTGCCACCAGTACTCTTCATTGCCAAAAAAGCACCCTAAGAATATAGTAGATATTCATTAATATTTGAGCCTAATCAGTAACAAATAACTTTATCAATGTCTTTATGTGACAACTATAACTATTGAAGAATGCTAGTGCAACAAGAACATACAAACTTTAGCATCCAGGAAGTATATCGTGCTATGGAACTATAAATACACTTACACAGATCAAAAACCAACAAACTAAAAGCTCTTGTGTTTTAATAGATATTATACTGTTTGACATTATAAAGTCAATTTCGATTTATCTCGAATTTATATTACAATATATTATGTATAGGGCTTAGCATTACATTCCCGAAACAGCCTGAACCAACCAAACCAAAATTTTCGGTTTGTTGGTTTGGTATGGGTTCGGTTTATACTGTATATAAACCAAATACTTTCATTTGGGTTTGGTTTTACTAAATAAACCGGCCGAATAAACCGAATCAAACCGATTGTAACTAACTTACATACTATATATTATTTAATATATAATAATTTATTATCATTATTACTCCCTCTGTTTTTTTTTTGTCGCTTTGACTTTTGCACGTATTTCAATGTGGTTTGACCGGCTAGTTAGAAATATGATTTTAAAAATTTTCTTTTTGGGAATTAAAATATAAGTTGTCTACTTTTATTTACAAAAAGAAAATTTTATAAATGATAATTTTAACTCGCCGGTCAAAGGACATTGAAATGTGTGCAAAAGTCAAAGCGACAAATAAAAAAAAACAGAGGGAGTATATAATAAATTATATATGCTGTATTTCTTCTTTTTATATATTTTTTTGTTTTTTATATGAAAATTTGAAACTTAAACACTTACATAATGTATAACGTCATTATAAAATAATTGAATTTTCAATTAATGAGAAAACTCAATATTTATTACAAAAATCGGTGTTAAACCGAAACCGAACCTTTAGAAATTGGTTCGGTTTAGATCGACTTGTATAGCATTCGGTTTGGGTTCGGTTTCCAAATTTTCTTAACCGAAAATAATGGTCTGGCACGGTTTGGTCTCCCAAAACAACCCAGATCGATCCATGCTTAACCCTGTATGTCTTACAATCAAATTTTAATCACTGCACTCACTAATATTTAAAACCAACAATCCAAAAAGAATACAATTAATCGAGCATCTTATATTTGTATCATAAAAATAAATCACAGAAATATGAAGGTAAAATGAGCTGAATAGATGGGTGAAAAATTCATTGTACATTATGAAACGGATGGAGTAAAACTATCACTATCACTTGTTAAAAAACCCAAATAATAATATATCACCAACATGAATTTAAAGCTCCAAATCTTCTCAAGGGGAACTTTCATGTACGTAATCAGCATATAGAATTTCATACCTTAATAGCTGCCCCAAAAGCCGAATCGGCAGTTCTATTATTTTGAAACATGTTGGGGATATTTTCCAGCAAAAGCTCTAAATGCTGACGACACTGCATTCCCAAATAAGTAAATAACTGACCAATTCAACTCAAACATCAATGTGAAATATTACCAAAAGAATGAACCATAAATCAATGGAGAAAAATTGGTTTGAAAACATCAAAGCATAATGCACCTAGAGAAATTATTTAAAACCTTAAAAATACTAACCTCAGAAAGCTGAACAATTACATCACTCTGGAGAGGAGTGTAAACATCTTGAATGTCAGGAACAATAAGCATCAATGGCTGCAAAAAAAACATATGTAAATCATACGTCATAAAATATTGCGACTTCATTCTGCTTCAAGTTGTTTCACAACTGCTTTAACTTCTTTCTTTGCTATATAATAATTTTTCTTCTATTCAATCCACATTTATAAATAACACTGGTTCAAGTATCCTAGATAAACTTTCCACCTGAATAACATAACTCTATGAAACGTAATATTATAGTCTTTTAGCAAGCAAAAAATAAACAAAAGATAACAGGATATATGATGAAGTCTATGATGCAAGTTCTTACACAGGTAGGAGGTAAATTTAACTGCTGCTGCATTTAAACGTCTAACTTTCTTTATCATGCCCATTTTCTTCAGCTAAACATTTACCAAGCTACTTATTTCTTCCAAGTGAATATGAACAAGTTTTAAATGTAGCTACGAATACCAATACTTCACAACTGACCAAGTGACTAAAAGGGGTGCATAATTGTAAATGATATCATTTGAACACTTGAAGAAACCTAAAGGTCATAAACTGTTATATTTACTGCAATACATTTGCAAAATAAATGAAAAATTAGCAAATAGTGAACAACTAAGTTTAAACAAAAAAATTATAGATAGGCGTATGGCATAGATAGATATCAACCTGCTGTAATGCACGTTTCAGATTGTAAAAATGAATAGTCGAATCAAAGGTCGCAATTCCCACCATCGTTCGAGGGCCCTCCTGCAACATAGGTCAAAAACCATTTAGAATCTACAAATTAGGAAATTAACAAATCAAACACTATTTAATAAAACCTGCATGGGTTAAGCAGTTCCACAATCGTGAGGGAGGTAGAACTTTTATTATAGAAGTACTAAAAAAATTCCTAAAGCGATTTCAATAAGCTCTACAAACTTACCAAAATGCAATTTTTGAAGATCTGAATGTTTTAGCTAGATTGCAGGTTGTAGAGTAGGAAACTAGCTTATCATATAATAGCATATCAAAACTTCATAATACTACGCTCTACTGGGATGCTGTATAAGCTCCTTAACTTCATTATCAATTATTCATATATGAAGGTAATCTGTTATGAACTATTACTTTCTGCAATGCTCGAGACATTTACAATAAATCAGCGGAATAGAATAAAAGGAAAACATCAGTCAATTGTCTGAATTATATAAATGATGCATAACATGAACTTACTGGCAGATCAGCAATAACTTGGGTAATTGCACTACATGCGGCTGCCGTTGCACCAGTTTGTAGTGCGTTCATCGACACATCAATAAGGAAGAAAAATACAGCAGGCATTGGATCGCGCACCTGGATATAGAATAAATGTGTAAGAATTTCCTTATACGTCATTTCATTAATAATTTAGCTCAACAAAAATGGTGTATCTGTATTGGTCGTGGACCAAGTTTCTGTAAGCTTGTAATCTGTATTGGTCTTAGGGGATTCAATAAAAACAAAAAGTTGATACATTCCCATAAGTAAAATACTAACCATATATTCTTTGGTGGCAACAAATTCTACTGTTCCTTTACTTAGCTCAGGCCTTTCATCAGCATCTCTTCGTCTGCCATCCGGGCCTAGATTGCAATGATACTCTCGGGGAGTTTCATCAGTAAAACCTGCACCATGTCATTCTAGCCTAGTTAGTGCCATAATGTTACACGGAATTTACTCTAAAGAATATAGACCGAGATACTCGCCACATAGGTTGCAAATGAAACGTCTGCCCTGATCAATGAATCTCATGAAAGGATTAATGTAGCCTTTGCAACGAGAACACCGCACTGGTCCAGTTTCACCAAAATCCACGACCTGAAGCGGAAGGTAATATTCAGTAATGAGATCTACACTTTAAAATCACTAAATCTGTTAAGTGAAGGATACAGATGATCATCTAACTTCATGCAATCATTTACATACAGCTGATTAATCCCTGAATGGTCATCTATTTTAAAACTCTTCTATTGGAAACAATAAAACTACTAAAGACCAATTATACCAGCACTAACCAAATCACTGTATTCTTGTTTTCAAAAAAAAAAGATTATACAATTGTGTCTGCAACCACTTCATCATACCAATAATGCATTGGTAAATTGCTTCCCTAATCCCTATAGACATCCCTCCACAAAAAATGTAATCCCGTCATTATCATACAAAAACACGAACACATACAAATTCACCCTCACCCTCAAAATCTAATTCCTCCCAGCATCAGTTCCCCTCTCCTTTTAAACACTCAAAACTATTATATTAGCTACAGAAACTCATCCACAAATGTCAAATTTAAAAAAACTCACTACTATACTCTGTGAACTTCCAAATCTGACTTTAAGATGGATTTATCTTGCTATATTCTCTTAGCAGTTCATGCAATTATGGTAGCAAGGAAAGGAAGAGCAAGGAATATGTAAATAAAATATGGAAATATGGTTATGTATAAATAAATATAGACACAAGTTTGTTCACAGCTGTGAGCAACCAAATAATATAGGAGCATAGTGTTCACCATGGACCCAGTATATTGTTTCATAATATAACCTATTCCATACAAAATTTTGTGTCCTCCAGCGAAGACTTTAACAAAAGAGATAAGTTTCCTTGTCTTTCAAACAACTAGCTCATAAAGTGGAACTTGTTATTGGGCACAAGCTTAAATATATCTTTTTACTTGTTACATCTTTTTTCCAGTAAAATCTAGTATGACGACCTGTGCAACAGTTATGATAAAAAACCACTGGACGCAGAACATGTTGGTGATTGAACAAAAATGAAAGGATCACAAGTCAAAAGTTCAGAGGATTTTACATTAGGAAAGATAACATATCATCAGCAAAGTAATACATATTTACTAGTTTAAAACCTAAGGTTACTTCCCCATCGATTACAGTTCAGGACAATTTGCGGTGAAATTTTATATCACTCTAGGACAACTGAAAAACCTATTTGCTTCACGCCGCTTCAATAACAGAATAGAAAGAGGAAGAATCAGTATATTACTTGGATAAAATCCTCAGAAGGATGAGGAAGGGCCAAGGGCTGGACCAACAGTGCCAACTGCATCCCAGATGTTCCTAGAAGATCATTGGTGCAAGGAATCTGTTGAAAACAAATCGAGCATCTATCACGACTTCGAAAAAAACTATTAAGTGTTGGAAATTTATAGTGCATGAGGACTTTAAATAAAGACAAGACCTGGTTAATTGTACATCTCATGTACCGAGGACTGCAGTTCCCAGTGTCCCTGACAATATAGTCGGTGGTAGCGGACTTCAAGCATCAACAAACAAACAGAAAATGAGAAACACAAACACACAGCAATAACAATTTTCACCATATAACTTACATTTCGGTTTGATACCGTTTAAGACACATTCGAATAAACTAAGAAAGTAATGCTAAAACAGGAATTAAAAATTCACGGGCTACAACTCTAGCTGATGAGGGTAATTAGAAAAAAATGAAAAATCGAACTTGACAACTAATACTCAAATGCATTACCGGAGGCGGGTTGGCTTGATTTCCCTGACGTGTTTCATGCAAAACAACCGATGAACTTGGAATAGGGCGCGGGATCTGATTAGGATCAATTTTTGAAGGTCCTTGGCTCATGGCAGGTGATATGGAGGCTGCGGCTTCTGGACCTGGCATATTATACATCCGTGGGGGTGGAGCAGCACCAGGAACTGCTGAAGGTGGTCCAACCTAAAGAAATATATTACAACCCTCAAAGGTCAGCACTAAGCAATGAGTGAAGAAATTTTTAAATAAAAAAGTGCCATATTTAATGTATTGTTTTACAGCAAATACTACCACATCTGATCATCGTGATTAGTTTATAAACCACCAAAAATTTAAAGAAAAAGGCTAAAATACATATGTAATCCATTTTTTTCCTTGCATGAATAATTGAATAATATAATTATATAGATAACATTTAAAAAACAGAAACTCGTCGTAGAATCATTTGGTATCTGCACTTGAGTGGGAAAACAATCAAAATATTGCTTTAAAAATGAAAGAAAGTATATTTAAAGAGTCAAGGAACCCAGAAAAATGGGAAACACTGAATTATATGTCTACAAAGAGTGTAAGACTATTCTAGATATTTATACAAAGGAGGATTTTTCTAACGTAAACTTACAATGAAAAAATTATTTTTACAGGAAAGAGGATGAAATGCATAATGGAAAAAGTATCTTATGCAGCTTCCAACTCTTAAAAGGGGAAGAAGATGCATGTTTTGAGGAAAGAAGCTTTGGGACCTCTACAAGTGATGAATGTTGAGCTACATAATTCATCTAGTAGCAACAAAAAAAGATCAATAAAAAAGTGAAGGAAAATACTTTTTACTACATAAGGCTGAGATATATAGCCATTTATAGAAACCATGCACTAAGCTGGATACAGGCCCCAACAGAAAAGATGAGAAAAGACTTTAAAGTCAACTAAGTGTTCCATTCCCCCCAAAACTATAAAATAGGCTTGGTAACAGTTCTCCGCTGATGCAGGAGAATCACATTTCACGTTTCTAAAAAGGGATTCATTATTGTCTAAAAAGTAAAAACCATCACATCTGATCACCGTGAATGAGGACAAGAATCCGTGATTAGTTTATAAACCATCAACAATTTAAAACAAATGGCTAAAATAAACACATAATCCAATTTTTTCTTTATATGAATAATATGATTATATAAATTAGTAAAAAAGTAAAAATGAGACATCATTATCTTCTAAAAAATACGTAGATGTCTTTGGATAAGATATGACAAGGCTATATGACTCCTGACAGGCTCCTATATCCTATCTAGATTGAGATGGCCGGTAGGTATTCACAAGATAAAAAAATATAATTCATGGAAGTTTGACGTTTGATGCAATGTAATCTTTACATGCACATTTGATAAGTCAGAAGTACTTTCATAGGGTCAGACCTACAGTTTCTTAGTATTACTCCTAGAGGCATTCTATGCTTCAACATTGGAAAAATTGGATGCAAGCGAGTTATATTTTATTTGTATGTTACTAAACTTCTAATTGTTACAATATACTGACAGCTATCATATTCCACTGTCATATGACAACATGGAGATTATTCAGCCTAATCTGAATAACATCAGCATAAACTATAGGAATTGTACCTTCTTTACTCTTTCTCTATAACATGTCCATTAAAATATTAAATTAAATTTCAGCTTCTTCACATATCACCTCATTGTTGCCCAAAACGTAATAAATTTCACTGCACATCTCTAATTTAATTATAGAGCCTGACAGCTTCTCACAATTTATACGTTAAAAAAACCAAATGCAAATTCAAAGTGTACAAAACAGCAACTGACATCATTTGAACGATGAGAACTACATTTTTCCGGAATACAAAGAAACAGCCCAACAAGCACACTTAACCTTCGCTATACGACATAAAGATTCTAAAGGAAATTTACTTTAAATATGCAATACACTACTATGTAACTCACCGGACGCTGTTGCATGGACCATGGCTGAGACCCGAACGGAGAAACCTGAAACTGAGGTCCTTGAGCAGGAGCTGAAAATGCTGAGGAGCCTAAAGGGGGCGGTGGCACGCCTTGAGAATGTGAAGCAAATGATGGTGCTAGAGGTGCAGGGCCAGGTAAGGAAGTACCAGCTAGACTTCCACTGAAAGGGCGCATGCCCGGAGGGGATGACATTGATGGTAGAGGAGGTGGTCCGCTTGGTAGAGAAGGTGGTCCACTTACCGGCCGCGGCATTCCCACAGGAGAAGGAAAGCGAGGTCCACCTTGTACACCCCCTGAAGGTGGCCCATTACTAAACGGACTTGGGGCACCAGCAGGTGGTGGTGGAACTTGACCTGTAGTCATCGGTGCAGACTGAAACGGACCGGGGCGAGTACCAGGAGGCGCAGTACCGGCAGAAGTAAAAGCAGCTGGTGGTGGAGGGCCTGGAGGCCTAACTCCAAAAGGGGGAGTAGGACCACTAGGCCTGGGTGCTGCATTGGGGGGTCCCAAAGCACTTTGCGGAGGGCCACTAGGAGTCCTGGGAACAATACCTGGTGGCGGTGGGCCTGGTCGTGACCCAGGTGGACCTTGCTGTGACCCAGGCGGACCTTGCTGAGCAAAAGGCGGAGGAAACGGAGGCCTATTATTATTATTAACCTGAAAACTCATATTCCACGATGCAAAAACTGAATCCCCGTAGCCTTAATCCACCACTCAAACACTACTCTCTGCATAAAACAAAATTCAAGTAATCCAAACAAACAACTAACTCTTTGAAAAATCCAAATTGCCTAAAATCAAATGACCTAAAAAACAATGTTAACCATCACTTCCATGATCAAATGTTAACTTCACCCTAAATTCAATTCAATCACAATAACGTAAAACACACAGATATACGTATACAATTAAAAAGAATCCGAATTGATTAATACTATAGAACCTAAAGAACCAGCTTACCATTACTTACATGTTAAAACATTATTTAAACCCTAAATTCAATTCACTTGCACTATCAAATTTGAAAACCTGAATAATTTAACACACACATACAGTTATATATATAAGCCGAATTTGCGGAAATCTAATGTCGAAAAGAAACAATGCCAGCAATCAGTTACATGATCAAATGTTACTTCACCTCTAAATTCAATTCAATTCACTCTAACCACACAAACACACAACGAATACAATCACACAAAAGTGATGACATACAGCAAGTGAAACACAATTACATGATCAAAACCAATCACAAATCATCTCAATTTCAACATTGTATACATTGATCAGCTTAAATTTACAAACATATATACATACATTAAATTGATGGCAGATAAATTACAGGAATCAAACGCGATTAATTAAATTAAATTTTATAGGCACGAAAATCGAGGAATACCTGAGGAAAGAATGGGCGGAAATTTACGTTGCGATAGATTATACGAGCAATTTTAATTTTAATTAATAAAATTAAAATGTATATTGTGCCTCTGAATTCAAGCTGCTACTGCTGCTATTTCTCGCTTTAGATCTGGACTTATGTATTGGCCACGATGCATATTCTACTACTATTGCATTTTATTCTAAAAATTAAGATTTCTTTATTAATTATTAATTAATATAAAATATAATGTAATATGTGTTTTCACGGTTTTTATGAATTAAAGATTAAACATTTTTGCTTCGGCTTATATAAAAAACAAATTCATTGCTCAGTATTAACACTGCCTTCCCCAATTTAAATTTGAAGAGAAAAGGGAAATATTTATCTTCGTTTATTTCCTCTAACGTGTTCCCGAGATTTTTGAAGGAAAGAAAAGAGTAGAAAGGAAAGTTAAATATGGATCAATTTCACGGTAAAAATTTCTTTCCAAAAGTGAGATGATTGTGAGAAAAATAATAATTGGAGTAATAATTATACTGAATTTCTACAAATCTTTACTTTCTCTTTCTTTCTTCAAAAACTTAGGAATATATGAAAATAAAATTACGTATCAAATCTTTTCTTTTCTTTAAGACTTAATCCCTTTCTTTTCTTCTCTTCATCTAAAAAACTCGGAAACACAACATAAGTTTTAAGGGTAAGAAGTAATATATTTGGAGTGTTTTAGATAATTTATTTAGTTACATGGTATAATCACCGATTATTAAAAAGAATAAATTTAAAGGTGTTATTGTTAGATATAATTGATGATATCAGTATGTATAAATTATCAGAGTTTGTCATCAGTATTTCTGATATCAGAGTTTGACAAAGAATGATGTCATCAACATTTGTCATCAGTATTTGTTGATCATTACTTGTCATCAGTATTTGTCAAGTTGGAAATCAGGAGATATCACAAGAGGATATATTTGCAGAGATATGCCGGTGTAGGAATTTACTTATTTGTAACAATAAATAGTTAGATATGTATTATAATTCATTATTCATGTATATCAACTAGATTGATTGTGTAACTGTGCTGTATATAAGCACATATTAGATTAACATTAGATGTGTCGGTTATTGTTCTATCATTCTGTGTAACCTAGCAGCTCTCACGAATATCTATTCATCCTTTGAGAGAGTTTTGTAATCATTTTTTATTCATCAATACAAAAATTATTACTGTGTCTTGAGTTTTAACTCGCTTTGATTGTTTATAATGTATTCACCCCCTTCTACAGTGTACTTAAAGGCCTTACAATTGGTATCAGAGTTTGTTGTTGATGCACAAACAGTTTAATATCCAGAAAATAATCAATAATGAAAGAACTCAAACACAACCACTACCACCAGCCATAAATCAAATCAATAACAACATGAGCAGATATGAAACCATCAGAGTTCTAATTCTCAAAGTCAATGAGTACCCAATCTGGAAAGTTAAGATAACTATGTGCCTGAAAGCCACTGATCCTGAATATCTAAATAGGATTTATGATGGTCCACGCAGGTCCAAGAAACTTGCTGTTGCTATTCCTGGTGAGACTGAGAAGATGCTTAATAAGGATAAGAAGGATTATATTCCTGAAGATTGAGCATAAATTCTGAAAAATGCTAAGGAGAGACATTTGCTTCATAGTAGTTTGGACAGTGGTATGTCCAATAGGGTGATTAGATGTAAGACAACAAAGGAGATATGGGACACTTTGGAGGTTAGATTTCAAGGTACCACTGCTATAAATAAGAACGGGAAGACAATACCCACACAAGAGTATGAGCACTTTGACTCAAAAGCTGATGAGTCATTGACTGAGATCTATGACTGATTTCAGAAAATGCTGAATGATTTGTCACTTGTTGACAAAGATTCAAACTTGAATTTTATTCTTGCACTTCCAGATAAGTGGGATTTGAAAGTCACTCTCATAAGAGACAACTATAATTTTGAAAACACATATTTGGATGAGATCTATGGAATGTTGAAGACGCATGAACTGGAGATGGATCAGAGAAGCAAGAGGAAAAGATCAAGGACTAGACAAGTTGCACTCAAGGTTGAAGGCAAATCTAGAAAAGAGCTATGAGAAGAGGTCATTCAAAGGAAAGATGATGATTATAAAGTCAGATACTGATTCATCAAAAACTGATGATGACTCAAATTCTGACATCTCTATAGAATCTGAGGATGATCATTGTCATGATGAACACATTATATAGATGGCTGCTCTCTTGGTAAAAAGTTTCAAAAAGATGGGTTACCAAAACTTCAAGAAAGGAAATAGTTTTTCCAGAAGAGGCTCCAGTTCTTCAAACTATGACAAGAAGAACTACAGAAAAAAATGAGGAAAGAGAGTCAAATTCTTGAAAAATTGACAAGTCAAAGATCAAATGCTACAACTGGGATGGAGTTGGACAATTTGTAGCTGACTGTAGGAAGCCAAAAGCTAAGAAAAAGCAAGCATTGATCATAAAGAAGAAAAATTGGGATGATACACTAGAATCTAATGAAGGTGTCAACTATGCTCTCATGGAAAATGCTAATAGTGAATCTGAGGCTCCTGAGATGAAGGTAACTCAAACTACTCTAGCCTTTGATACTGATTATATATGTGAATTAAGGCCATTTCTTAAAATCTGCATGTTAGTTATAGGGATCAAACTCTTGAAAATGCTAGGATCGGAATTGAAAATTCTAACTTAAAGAAAAGGAATGATCACCTAGAAGCTGAATTGATTTTCATACTAGATGTGACGGCCTCAACTCCGGGGCCAGGAGTTGAAGTCACCAACATTAATAATAATAAACATAATGTAATTCAAATCATTAATATATATAACCACGGCCCTTTTACCAAGACCTTTTCCAGGTTTAAGTATGACTTAGGTTATATCTGTTACAAAACCAACCTACCACTAACAATATGAACCACACTATTTCAATACAGCAACTCAACAGACCATCTTTGGTGCAACACAACTACCTCAGAGGAGTCTGACACGGAAGGCACTGGAACTCTGCCCTCTCCTAGGCATCTGCAATACATATATAAAATATTCTGCAAGGGTGAGCAATCAATTGCTCAGCAGTACCACTATATGAATAACAAGTAAAACAGTTTATAATAAAACAGTGACACGAACAAAGATTATAGCTCATTTGCAACACATGGTAAACATTTATAAACTGGATATTCAAAACTAGCATGCTCTGTAAAACAATAACATCAGTCGTGTGTTGTGTGTAATTACCAGAATTAAATTCTAGCATGCTATTTCATTTTCAAATAATTTATCTCAACAAGTTAATTTGTTAATCAATTTCAAAAATGAATCAATCAGATCTATTGGACGTTCAATGGGTGAAGATAGCTGATCAGTCTACCTTCACCGGACAACGACTAAGGCCATCCAGGATAAAGAATGT
Organism: Apium graveolens; assembly: GCF_009905375.1. Classification (NCBI taxonomy): domain Eukaryota; kingdom Viridiplantae; phylum Streptophyta; class Magnoliopsida; order Apiales; family Apiaceae; genus Apium; species Apium graveolens. The sequence continues at coordinate 201,631,806 of NC_133655.1, read as the reverse complement.
GTTCCAGAACTTGGGAAAAGACTAGCTAGGTCTTTCCCCCAACGCTGGACTAATCGGTTAAACAGAGTGCCTAACCGAACTAGCCACTTACGCCTACTCAATTCCAATAGATCAACTGAATTCCCTTTTTGTCTCTTTCCAAAGTTCCACGACATAGGTGGATCAAAACATTCCACGACATAGGTGGATCAAAACATTCTCTTTATTCAGTTTCCAAAATCACTATCACATATCTCTTTTTAAAACCATTCTCACAACACACTATTCAAAACTTCTTTTCAATTTAATCACGTTTAGAGATAGGTGCTTTCAGAAGTTATTTTTCCCCAAAACATATTTTAATCAACCTTTCCAAATACAGGGGATACGTAACTTGAAACATTTATGTTCCATTACGAAATTAAAATATTAGTTATTTATATATACAGAACCATAAAAGAATGGCCAGGGGTACTTGCCTTGCAGAGCTTTACAACTATTACTGAATGACTCTGAGCCGATTCGGACGCTTAGGCTTTATCGTCTAACCACTAGATCACCTTGGATTCGACTTCAACATTCAGGTTCTTCGGTTGAAACCCTACTGAGCTCGTCGACTGTCGACTAGGTTATCCTTAGTCCAACATCCACTTTCGGTTTCCCGACTAAAATCTATAGGGTCGAAATACTCTATGTTTGACATCCAGGTATGCTTGACATAGCCTCGCTAACAACCTACCCATGCGATAACATATCTTGACTCGTAATTATTCATATTATAATAACACACACACAACAATTAGGGTTCACGTTCTCGGAAATCAGTTCGGTGTTCGTTTCCAAAAAAATACGTATACTCGTAATTTACGAAATTAGGGTTATTGGTTTTGGCAAAATATTTCATCACAACGTACAATTAAGTTTCGTATAAAACACATATGTATTTATATAGTCACTCGACGTCCCGATAATCATCGGATACGCTCCCATATTTCCGTAGTTCAATTTTCCGGAAATCGGGCAGCGTATCCTTTGTTTATCAGACTACCCGTCGAAGCAATTCGACGTCAATTCAACAACAAACAACCCAACAATTAATTCAACTGATCACATAAATGAGATGTAATATCCGGGATATATCGTGTAATTATTTTTGCTAATAGATAATTATTATGTATGTTCAATATCTATTCTGTGAATTATTTGTTAAGTGTTAAATGTGTTTGGAAGTTTAAAAATAATATTAATTGAGTATTTTAATTTTTATATGTCCAAAATAAAATATAGATAAGTATCATGTTTTTCTAATTATTTTTATGTTGATTTATGATTTTATAGGAAATATATGGATTTTATAAAATCTTTTTTCGAGTATTTAAAAACTATTTTATACAATCGGGAACCAACCGACGTCATCCGTTTTTACGTTTTTATAACCCGAAACTCTTCTGAGAACTCCTTCCTAAACTAATTGTAATATTCCGAGTATTTTCCATGTTTCGACTTTTTCCATCCGGTGTACGGTTTGTCCTGCGCGGGTCCCGGCGCAACATTTTCGATACATTATTCGTTTCGGTAAATCAATAAAACTCGTATTTTCGATAAACGGGATCTTTTTATTAAACTATCACAATCATCATCTTGTAATACGTGTAACCAGGCGCTGAGACCAAGACCGCAATACAAATTGTACTGGTTTGGATAATTATCCCGAAAACCGGTACCGTTTGGATCAGTTTTTACAAATAAACGTACCATTTTATATCCGGAATGATCCAACGGGATACTAATTTTCCATAATTATAAATAGCCTTTACCGTATTTTATTCCGTATCAAAAATCATTTGCAAACAGTAATTATATAATTTTCCAGAGAAAATTCATATATTTATAAACCTTTCTGAGAATCAAACAGCAATTCGAAGGTGTTAGTGATCTTTGTTTTCAACGCTCGAGTAACCAAATCAAAGGTATTAAAGAGTACTATCAGAATCTGTGATCCATACACCTGCAGAATCAAAGGTTTATTTTCTGTAAATTTATTTATTTTTTAATTATTTTGATTAAAAATATGAATTTTTGTTCGGATGATTGTTTGAATGATTTGATGATTGCATGTTGTAGAGCTTGTTCTCCTGATGATTTTCATATGTCATATGACTGATTTGGAGTTCAATAACATGTTCAAAATTGAGTTTAATTTTTGAATTTTAAAATTAGGATTTATAACCCGTATGAATGTTCTTAATTGAAAATTAGGGCTTTTTGATTTAGGGGTTATTAGCTGTTGTATTATAGTGGGTTGTGTTTCTTATAAAATTTGCAATCGATTGGTATATAGCTCGTTAACAGAGGATGTCTGAATCGAAGGGAGTTGTGTTTTGAAGTTTTCGTCGGTTCACCGGAATCCGGTGAAGTTCTTGGCCATTTTCCGGCCAGGTCAGGGTGTTCCTGGTGTTGTGTAGATCATATCTGGAGCTTGTGGTTGGGTGAGGATGTCGGGAACGTGTTCTCCGGCCATCCCCGAAGTTTTCCGGCGACCCCTTGTAAAAATTACAGTTTAGTCCCTGTACTTTTGGAGATGGTGAAGTTCAGTCCCTGAACTTTTCAGAGTTTGCAAGAATAGGATTCCTGTTTAAAAATATTCAAAAATCATATTTTCCATTTATTTTAATTATATAAATCCGTTTTTAATTTCTGAAAATTCCAAAAAAAATTATTTTAATTCCAAAAATTATTTTTAATTCAAAAATAAATCTGAATTAATTAGTTAATTTCAGTTAATATTTAATTAATTATTTTGTCAATTAATTCGAAAATTAATTGATTAATTGATTTAATTAATTATTAATTGATTTTAATTAATTATTTAATTAGATTTAATTATTTAAAAATGATTTAAAAATTCCAAAAAATAGTTTCGAACTTTAAAATATTATTTTAAATTGTTTTCAAGGCTAAATAATTATTATAAAATTGTTTTGAAGCCATATTTGGCCAACCGAACCCTGTTTGTTACTTTAAAATTGATCCAACGACCCGTTTTAATTCCGAAAAATGTTTTAAAAATCATTTTAAATACCCGAAAGCCTGCTTATAACCCGAGGCTTCTTTGTAAATGATATATCATTGATTGTTTGACGTGTTATGTGCTATATATGACTTGTTGGTTGATTATTGGTCTATATATTCGATGTTTACTTGTTTATAGTATAACATTCAATCCGTTAATCGGATTTGGGTAAAACGAAGGGTAGATAGAAGTGTATATCAAATAGAATCGTATGAGTTGAATGTTGATAGATGCTTATGATATGTGAGCAGAAGAGGCAAGACGTAGGAAAGGGAAACAGATAGTCGAGGAGTAGACGGTTGTGATTGGAAGTTAGTGCAGAATAGCAAGCTAGTACCAGGAAAGTGTTCTGAACTTTCTCGAGATATATTGTAGATAATTGATAGTCCTATTTTATATTGCAAGTGCTTTGAAGCACTGAACCCAGAACCCTGATTCCAGTTATTGATCTTGAGCCGTAAACCTTATTCTTTCTAAACCATTGACTATTGTATACCCAAATATGAACCACAAATATACGATACTACTCCACAAATACATATAAACTAAATACCAAACACTGAATCAAATTACTTATATATTCAAACCATTGTACCTTATGCTTGAAAGACCAAATCCTTGTAACCTTGAAACATTGATTCCTTTGTTATCCAATTCTTTCATTACCTAACAGTCAAGCTTTGAAATTGCCATATTGATCCTTTGTAAAGATTGAAACCATTTCATTATCGAACATCCAATGTTGTTTATGATTCTGTTTATTGCTTTACATTGTTTATTCTGTTATTCTGTTATTATTGGATTGTTTTTATAAAATTGTGGACCAGATTCGTGGTCAGACCAGATTAATGGATAAGCTAGGCCAATGTATGCCTTGGATCCAGTAGTTAGAGCAGTGTTGTGTGCTTTGCTCGGGGTTAGTGCGTGACTGATCAGCAACCTAACCTTGGTTTTTAAAATGAAAATATAATATATAATTCTAAATCATAATTCATTGTTCACTTGATATCATAACCCTTTTCGCTTGATGATCATTATACTCAGTCTTGTCATTGAGACTTGCTGAGCTAGTTAGCTCATTTGTGTGATGTTGTTTATGTTCTTTTCCAGTTAAGAAGGAACCAGTTGGTAGCGAGGATCCCCAGTCCAGCGCGAGAGCTAGGGGTCAGGTTGATCGAGTTAAGCTAGTAGGCATCTTTTGAGATAATTTAAGTTTGTAAAAGTTTGTAATAATGCTTAATACTCAGTTCTGAGTTTGAATAGTTGGGATTTGGACGGTTTGTAATATAAGTGTGTGTTTGGCTTGTGTGCATACTTTAACCTGTTGCGATCCGTGGTAGTTGGTAAGTATAGTCACTGCATATTATTATTATCTTTATTATTGTTATAAGCAGGTTATAAATAAGGTGTGTGTGTGTGCACCCCAAACTTCTGACCCGGGTTTGGAGGGTGCCGCACGAAATCCACTTCACAAATCCCAACCACCGATTTAACTAATTAATTATTTTTATCCGCATTTTTATATTTATTTATTTATTTTAAAATATTAGGACTCAGATATACATCATCATCGTCCACCGTCCGCTCGTCGAAATTCATCACGGACGGCGGTAAAATCCGCGGGTGCCCGATTAATTCGGGTTTTCAACGCGTATTCTACCGATTAATCATAATAATCTCCTGCATAAAAAAGTATTATTATTATTTCATTAGTCACATATAATCAATTTATTACTACAGGAAATTCAGTAAAATCAATTAAAATAATTTCCAAAAAACAAGGAACCCAGGCAACCAAACACAGGACAATACACACATACGCACAACAACAAAGTCACGCCGCCCTACCTCGCCGGAATCCGGGAGGTGGCAGCGAACACAGACATAAAAAAGGGACGCACACACACCATACACCATATATATACGTTTGTATATATACCAATTAGGCAGATTCAAGGCTGAACCAGACAACCAGAAACCGACCGGAGCAAACGGCGGCGACGGCGACCAAACAGACAAAGAAATAAGGGGAAACGAGGGGAATTGCTGGGAAACACGGGAAGAACAGAAGAACAGAACTGGGGAGAGAAGAAAGAGGATCGTAGGGGAGGGATCGAGAAAAGACGAGAGGGGGGGAGATGAGAGAGATGAGCTATTGATGTAATTATTTTTGTTTTGTTTGTTTTGGTTTTTTTTTTCCAATCAAAAATCAACACGCATACAACCCTTCTGTTATAAACTAAACACATGTCCCATTTTCTACTATAACCCCAAATTTTGTTCGTGTTTTATAAAATAACAAATAAAACTACGAATAAAAATTAACCCGAATATTACCAAATTAGTTTTAAAATATCGTCAATAATTCAAAGTTATTAAAAATAAGTTTTTCCTAATTTTCAACTCATTTTTGAATCTTACTTTATACCCGCAATTGGATTTTAGCGAACCGAGTCGCACTTAAAACGAATGCAGAAAATCACAGAGTCCATCTTAAAATGTTAAAAATATCCCGAAGTTTATAAAAACATAAATTTCGAAATTTTAAAATAATTTTTAAAACGCAATTTATACCCGCCTTTTAACAACTAACGAAACAACGCGTGGGTAAAATTAATCCCCAAAATTTCCAAAATAATTTTAAAATTCTCGGAATATTCCAAACTTAAATAAATACGAGTTTCAGAATTTTTGAAGAATTCTGGAATTAAATACGAATTTTACCAATAACTGAAATCAGAAAATCATACAGGGCTAAATAATTGATAATATATTGATTTCTAAATTTTATAAAATCCCAAAAATAATTATTGTAATTATAAAACCGTAAAAATAATTTTAGAGACATTCCAAATATTTATGCAAATAAATTTACATTAAATCCACTTTTAAAAGTGAAAACAATTCAATATAATTCCATAGTTAATTACGCAGACAACCCGGTACACCATAAATCATATATAGATAATAATCAAATAACACATAGCGGTCAAAACCAATACACAAATATTATTTATTTAATAATTCCCATAATTACACATTTAAGTAATATAAAAATACGCGAGTCGTAATATCCTTGCCCCCTTAAAAAGATTCTGTCCTCAGAATCTGATCTAACTAAATAAGTGAGGATATTTTTCAAGTATATCTGACTCTAACCCTTAAGTAGATCCTTCTGCTCGGGAATTCTTCCAAAACATACTCACTATAGGAATAAACTTATTCTTGAGGTCTCGCTTTCTATGATCTAGTATCTAGATTGGGTTATACACTTTGCTTTAATTAAATAAAGAATACCTTATCTTGACACAAAGACCCAAAACACACTAGGAGTGTGCTGCCGCTATGGAAACAACGCTAGCTCATACACAACTTATTTTCTTTTCTCAGTGCCTCACACGATCCTGAATTTCTAGGGCTTAGCTTACTTTTATGCTCAAATCTTACTATTCCTTTCCAAGGCAAAACTTCCAGCAATATAAATGTTCCAACTTTTATCCCTATATCCTTCTGACATAAATCCGTATTCGCCCCTTATATACTATGAATTACTTTTAACCTTTCCCAATCAATATTCTGTATTCATAATCTAGTGAACTGGTTCAGGATCCGACAATTCTTTTGACTCTTCAATCAATTTAGACTGAGGATAAACTTCATACATAGGTTTCTTTTCACCTTCGATTGTTCAAACTTCAACCCTCACTCTTTCCGATTCTTTTGTTAACTCCTCAGGGATCTTAATCACATATACTGGTCTTGCTTCAGTGATCATTAATAGGATACCATAATCATTTGGTAATCTCAACCATAATTCATACCTTGAAATCTTAACATACAGCTGCTCCCTTTTGAACCTTCATAAGGAAATTCTTAGGCGTTCTATATGGATTCTCTAGAGTATAAATAGCTGAGGATGTTATCAATAAATACAACTACATTTTTATAAGTACTCCTTATACACTTTGTTCAATGAACCTTCAAATGCGACTGGTGTATTTGTTAATCTGAGTAATATCTTCAGAACTCATCATGTCCATACCTCATTCCAAACACAGTCTTTAGTATGACCTCAAGCTTACCTTTAACTGTCGGTAGCCTGATCTTAGGTTTTCCTCCAAGACCCAACACATTCTTTGAGTTGAATCATTTAGATAATCAATCCTATACAGGGATTACTTATTTCTTTTCATCAACTTATCCAACTTCTGATAATCAGCACGTAACATCACACATCCATTCTTCTTTTCTATAAACCACATCAGTTCACAACACGAATTACACCTTGTCTCATTAGTCTTTCATTTCACAATCCTGAAGTTTCCCTTAATCGATTACTTAATTCTTATTGGGTCATCCGATACGGGCTTTTGACACCAGCCCAACTCTATGCAGTAACTAATGAGAGATTATATCTTCTACTCCAAGGTTATTCTAGTAAGTTATTCGATAAAACTTTTGGGATCTCACTTGCTATCTGGATTCTTTCCAACTTAGAAGTTTCCTTCTTATTATCCCTTACATGCGCTAGTCACGCCTTATATACTTGCTTATGCCCTTGGATACTCATCCTATTGTTAACTTCTGTAGATATTACTATTCGCATCTTCTGGTAATCAATCATTGCCCTAGTTCTTTAAGAGGGTCTTGAGCAGCTGATCTTTTACTCATATTATAAGTCTTAGCCTTGGTTGTACTGGACGTCAAACCTTTTGATACACTACCTCCCATGCTATCTCAGGAAGCACTTCTACAGTTCTTGGCAAAATGCCCCACCTTGCCACAGTTGTAACAGGTGACTCCTGGATTTTCCACCTTACATTCTGACGCGTAGTGCCCTTTCTTTCCACACCTGAAACATTCAGTGTTTGCCTTACACCTTCCACCGTGCCTCTCACCACATTGCTTACACTCCGATATAGGCGACTTACCCAACTTGGCTTGATTAGAGCTGGCTGAGGTGTTACTAATCCTATTTAAAGAAATACTTTTCCCTCTAAATTCTTTATTCTTACTTCTCCCAACCTTTTTCTGAGACTTCTGTCTGGATCCTTCTTGACCTGATGCTTCTTCCATATCATCTATCTTTCACTTCTTATCTTCTTTTTCTCTAGCGGCTAACTTCTGATCAAATTCAATTATTAAGGCGGCCTGAACTACAGAAGGATACGTCTTGAGATGTAATGCCACCACTCCACTATGAATTTCAGGCTTCAATCCTTGTTGAAACCTTCTTGCCTTCTGAGCTTCAGAGCATACATAATCTTGTATAAACCTAGCCAACTTTGTGAACTTAGCCTCATACTCAGCTACACTTCTATCGCCTTGCTTCAGTTCCAAAAACTCAATCTCCATTTGACTCTGCACACAATCTGGGAAATACTTTTCCAAAAACAACTCAGTAAACCTAGCCCATGGAACAGGGCCTTCTCCTTCTAATGCTCTGGTTGACTCCCACAAGTAATTCACTTCATTCTTTAAGAAGTAGCTTACATAACCAGTCTTAAGATTATCACTTACTTGGAAAAGATTGAAAGCTTTCTCCATCTCTTTTAACCATGCTCCAACAGCTACTGGATTAGGTTCACTTTTAAACTCAGGAGGTTTAACACTCTGGAAAGATTTGAAACTAGCACTTTGGTTCACTCCTTGCCGCTGCTGCAGCAACAGTAGTTGTTGTTGCTAAACTTGTGGATTAACTACAACTGTTGTTACTGCTGGCGCAACAAGTCTAGAATTTCGTTTATAGTTGGACCCTCCGCAAAACTACTACATTTCCTTTTGTCTGGGTAGCTTTCTTGGGTGGCATCTTCCTGAAATATATAAATGAGTTCATTCAAAACATAACAAAAAGATATCACCGTTTAAATAGTGCACCTGTATCTGGAAAATGCTACCCAACCACGGTACCCATGTTTTTAATATCGGGGTCCATTTATAAAAGAAATCTAGATTAGCAGCACTAGCAACAATAGCAACAATGACAATAGAAGAATCAACAACAATACAGAAAAACTAAAATATAAAGAACTAATCATCGTAGCAGGGCTCCTCAATATAATAGCAACTGACCAAATTCCCATCACTACTCAAGTACAACAGTTAAACTGATCTGATATTCAACAAAGGTTGGATGGCTATATCACCCACACACTATGTAGAACAAACCGGTAAATCAAGTCAAGCTTAAGGAACACTGACTCTACTAAGCACCGCAGTCCATATTTAAACCAACCATCCCTCTAAGGATGATTTCTTATCACCCACAAGTAATTTTACCAACCACTGAATTACTGTCCCCGGGGCTATAAATCCCTCATTAGGTCCCGAACTCTCGCGGTTACCATTATTTTTAGATATTATCCTGATATAGGACTTTCATTCTTCCCGACAGTCAACCTTCATTTACTCACAATAATCAAGACTGTCTAATCACAGAGGCCACTGAAGGAATTTATTATCATGGAATACCAAATGAAATTTCAAAATCAAGGAAATCAAATGAGAAGGAATAGTGAAGAAGATGTAGGTATGACTGAGAGCAACCATACAAGTACATAAGATGGCCAGTCTTAGTACCGCACAGTTCACAACACATAACTCGGTGGCATCCCACCAGACCCTTTTTCCACACAGACAAATGGTCAACTCATATGCATTATTTGCCCCAATCAACCAAAAAAGTCATCGAGGAATGAAATAATGTTTAGATAGAAAATTCATAAATAGGAAGGGAAAATCTGATTTATGATAAATCAACAGAGCCTTAAGTCACTTGCTTCAAGTTTGACTTTCTTAGAGATAAACAAGTATATTATTAGATGATAAACAATTATTCTGGAAGCAAAAGGTGTCTCACAAAATACGCATAAGATTTAAGATATAACAACAGTACTGATCCCCATACTTCACGGAACTTGGCTGTCATAGCAGCCACTAACTATTATCATTCCATATAAACTTACCTGGGTCGCACACTTGGTCCAACAACATTCCTTGACATAAAAAATGCTATATTTAGGGATAATATGGGTGTCTCTATAGCTGACACACCATGGATCCACGTAAAAGCTGAATTCTCGCGATCAGACTCGTTTTTTCTCGAAAGGAAAACTAGAAATCTCTATCAGACATTCCCAACCATACATATACGAATGGGACGTACTCTAGGCTAGGGCAGTTCCAGCCAGTCCTCAATAAACGTCAGCGTTACATTTCCGAAACCCTTGACTGAACTCATAGACTCCCTCATTTGATTGAGTTGCTGAATCACTACTTCAAATAAAACTTCCTACACTCTTCTGACTCTACTCCTAACCTAAATCAGGGACTCAAACCTGCAGCTCCGATACAAACTGTGACGGCCTCAACCCTGGGGCCAGGAGTTGAAGTCACCAACATTAATAATAATAAACATAATGTAATTCAAATCATTAATATATATAACCACGACCCCTTTACCAAGACCTTTTCCAGGTTTAAGTATGACTTAGGTTATATCTGTTACAAAACCAACCTACTACTAACAATATGAACCACACTATTTCAATACAACAACTCAGCATACCATCTTTGGTCCAACACAACTACCTTAGAGGAGTCTGACACGGAAGGCACTGGAACTCTGCCCTGACTATCGCGGAAGAATCTCCTAGGCATCTGCAACACATATATAAAATATTCTGGAAGGGTGAGCAATCAATTGCTCAGTAGTACCACTATATGAATAACAAGTAAAATAGTTTATAATAAAACAGTGGCAGGAACATAGATTATAGCTCATTTGCAACACGTGGTAAACATTCATAAATTGGATATTCAAAACTAGCATGCTCCGTAAAACAATAACATTAGTCGTGTGCTGTGTGTAATTACCCGAATTAAATTCTAGCATGCTATTTTCTTTTCAAATCATTTATCTCAACAAGTTGATTTGTTAATCAATTTCAAAACTCAATCAATCATATATATATATTGGACGTTCAACGGGTGAAGATAGTTGATCAGTCTACCTTCACCGGACAGCGACTAACGACCATCCAGAATAAAGAATGTGTTCCGGAACTTGGGAAAAGACTAGCTAGGTATTTCCCCCAACGATGGACTAATCGGTTAAACAGAGCGCCCAACCGAACTAGCCACTTACGCCTACTCAATTCCAATAGATCAACTGAATTCCCTTTTTGTCTCTTTCCAAAGTTCCACGACATAGGTGGATCAAAACATTCCACGACATAGGTGGATCATAACATTCTCTTTATTCAGTTTCCAAAATCACTATCACATATCTCTTTTTAAAACCATTCTGTCATAACACACTATTCAAAACTTCTTTTCAATTTAATCATATTTAGAGATAGGTGCTTTCAGAAGTTACTTTTCCCCAAAACATATTTTAATCAACCTTTCCAAATACAGGGGATATGTAACTTGAAACGTTTCTGTTCCATTATGAGATTAAAACATTAGTTATTCATATATACTGAACCATAAAAGAATGGTCAGGGGTACTTGCCTTGTAGAGCTTTACAACTATTACTGATCGACTCTGAGTCGACTCGGACGCTCAGGCTTTATCTTCTAACCACTAGATGACCTTGGATTTGACTTCAACACTCAGGTTCTTCGGTTGAAACCCTACTGAGCTCGTCGACTGTCCACTAGGTTATCCTTAGTCCAACATTCACTTTCGGTTTCCCGACTAGAATCTACAGGGTCGAAATACTCTAGTTAGACGTCCAGGTATGCTTGACATATCCTCGCTAACAACCTACCCATACGATAACATATCCCGACTCATAATTATTTATATTGTAATAATACACACACAACAATTAGGGCTCAGGTTCTCAGAAATTGGTTCAGTATTCGTTTCCAAAAAAATACGTATACTCGTAATTTACGAAATTAGGGTTATTTGTTTTGGCAAAATATTTCATCACAACGTACAATTAAGTTTTGTATAAAACACATATGTATTTATATAGTCACTCGATGTCCCGATAATCATCGGATACGCTCCCATATTTCCGTAGTTCAATTTCCCGGAAATCGGGCAACGTCTCCTTTGTTTATCAAACTACCCGTCGAAGCAATTTGACGTCAATTCAACAACAAACAACCCAACAATTAATTCAACCGATACCATAATCGAAATCCACTTCACAAATCCCAACCACCGATTTAACTAATTAATTATTATTATCTGCATTTTTATATTTATTTATTTATTTTAAAATATTAGGACTCAGATATACATCATCATCGTCCACCGTCCGCTCGTCGAAATTCATCGTGGACGGCGGTAAAATCCGCGGGGGCCCGATTAATTTGGGTTTCCAACGCGTATTCTACCGATTAATCATAATAATCTCCTGCACAAAAAGTATTATTATTATTTTATTACTCGCATATAATCAATTCATTAGTGCAGGAAATTCAGTAAAATCAATTAAAATAATTTCCACAAAACAAGGAACCGAGGAAACCAAACACAGGACAGTACACGCATACGCGCAACACAAAAGTCACGCCGCCCTACCTCACCGGAATCCGGGAGGCGGCAGTGAATGCAGGCACAAAAAAGGGACGCACACACACCATACATCATATATATACGTTTGTATATATACCAATTAGGCAGATTCAAGGCTGAACCAAACAACCGGAAACCGACCGGAGCAAACGGCGGCGACGATGACCAAACAGACAAAGAAACAAGGGGAAACGAAAGGAATTGCTGGGAAACACAGGAAGAACAGAACAACAGAACTGGGGAGAGTAGAAAGGGGATCGTAGGGGAGAGATCGAGAAAAGACGAGAGGGAGGGGAGATGATAGAGATGAGCTGTTGATGTAATTATTTTTGTTTTGTTTTTCTTTCCAATCAGAAATCAACACGCATACAACCCTTCTGTTATAAACTAAACACATGTCCCATTTTCTACTATAACCCAAAATTTTGTTCGTGTTTTACAAAATAACAAATAAACATAGGAATAAAAATTAACCCAAATATTACCAAATTATTTTTAAATTATCATAAATAATTCAAAGTTATTAAAAGTAAGTTTTTTTTTTAAATTTTCAACTCATTTTTGAATCGTACTTTATACCCGCAATTGGATTTTAGCGAACCGAGTCGCACTTAAAACGAATGCAAAAAGTCACAGAGTCCATCTTAAAATGATAAAAATATCCCGAAGTTTATAAAAACATAAATTTCAAAATTTTAAAATAATATTTGAAACACAATTTATACCCGCTTTTTAACAATTAACAAAACAACGCGCGGGTGAAATTAATCCCAAAAATTTCCGAAATAATTTTAAAATTCTCGGAATATTCCAAACTTAAATAAATATGTGTTTTAGAATTTTTGAAGAATTCTGGAATTAAATACAGATTTTACGAATAAATGTAATATGAAAGTCATACAGGGCTAAATAATTGATAATATATTGATTTCTAAATTTTGGTCTTGACTATGATGCCTTGAACAACAAGAAGAAAGATATAGGTGACAAAGGAAAAGCAACATAAAATGAAAATATTCCAGTAATGCTGAAAAAGGTTGTATCACCTATATTCAAGGCATGTGAAGTCAACTTCAATGAAGAAGATTTGATCATCAAGCAAGTAATTATTGATGAAGATAATGAAAAGAAAAATGCAGAAGCAACTCAATCTTCTAAAGCTGAAGAGAAGCTCATGGAAAAACAAAGTCCCAAGACACCTGTCAAAGAAACCAAGGTTGAAGATGCAAGAAAGAAGAAGAAAAATAGAAATGGGAAAATTGGGATAAACAAAAGCAACAACTTTGCTTATGTTGTAGATGCTCCAAGAAAGAAATGTAAAAAATATGGCTTTGTGAATCACCTAACTCACATTTGTAAAAAGGCTGTTAACAAGCCAATTGAAGGAGCCTGCAAATACAATGAAGAAGATGCAAAAGATCCCTGCTCATTCTGTGACAAGTTTGATTGCATCCCTTGCAACTTGAAAGTGATGAAAAGTTTTCACAAGCTGAGAGTAGGCCTCAAAGAAACAAAAATTGGGTCTACAACAGATAAGGAAAATGCACAACATTTAATGAATTCTATTATATCTGAAATAACTCATTCTACTTCTGCTAAATCAGTTAACAAGAAGAAAGTACCCAACACTATCTGGGTTGCTAAACACACTTAAAACTCATTGTGTGTAGGGCAAAATGAAGAAGGTCATATGGATCATAGACGGTGGATGTTCCAGACATATGACAGGTGATGTAGCATTGGTAGCTGGTCTTGAAGTAAATCTTCTCAGTGTCAGGCAATTTGCAGACAAAGGTTTTAAAGTTCTATTTGACAAAGAAGAATGTATTTTTATCAGCAAGAAAACCAATAAATTTGCTCTGAAAGGAGCAAGGAAAGGTGTTAGTCCCTAACAATGCAACAAGAATTACAGAAGGGGGTTGAATGGAATTCTTGAAATTTTTTCTCAATTATAGAATATTCTAACTTGAAGTATATATATATATGCCAACATTTTGATTTGCAAAGTGCGGAATGACAAGTTAAATATGAATCTAAACACAAAGTAATAAAAACACAAGTCTTTAAAACTTTCTGGTGGATTTGAATGTATCCACCAGATATATATATATATATATATATATATCAAGAGAACTCTGTGAAGCTTGGATAGCTCACAGCTGCTTACAAATAAGAACAACACAGAGAAATGCTAAAGGATTTAGCTTACAATTGTTTCTCTGAGAAAATATTTGCTTAGTCTTCTTGTTGTTCTAATTGTTACTCTTGGTTTATATATCACCAAGATTACATAGTAATAAAATAAGATAATAAGACAAAACCTATCAAGTCTAATACTATGCTACTTCATTACTCTATTCCAGCATCTTTGAATATCTTCATAATAGCATGGGAATGGCAATGCTTCTTTGTTCTCAAAAACCCAGTTGAATAGGCTGCCACATTCCTTTTGCATACACTCGATGCATGTGACTGTGTTGTCACTGTCAATAGATGTTTGAATTGATTATCCGTCGGGTACATGATCATCCGTCGGGTTGCCTTGTTGATCATCCGTCGAGTAGCATTGTTGATTATCCATCGGGTAGCTATTTGGCACTTGACTTCATTTCATTTATACAGAATTACAAGACATCATCTATGTATAATTAATCAACCTATTCTGCATATCTAATTAAAGTCAACATGACTTATATGCTACTACAGAATCTATACAAAGTTGTTTGCAGAAATGTGCTACATGACTTATTATTACATAAGCTACTCACTCGATGGATGTCAAATCATCATCCGTCGGGACTATATTGGGTCATCCGTCGGGACTATATCTGCTTATCCGTCGGGACTATATCTGCTTATCCGTCGGGACTATATCTGCTTATCCGTCGAGTGATACATTTTTCACTAAGTTAAATCTACTAAGGTATTTTGTTAATGAAATCATCAAGTTCACAACATATACACAACAATCTCCCCCAATTTATGTCTACTAGATTTGTAGCCATAAATTAAGAGAAACTTGACGATAACAAAACACCCTAAAAATACAAATTTAAATGGAAGTAGATAAAATTGTGAAGTGCTGCAATTAACAAAATGTACAAAGATTTTCTCACAGTCATTTTCAAGGTGCTCCTCTAGTCTGAGCAGGTTAATCTATTTCCTTGAAGATCTGGATCTCTTTCCAAGCTTTCTGTTATTTTCTTCTATCTGATTTTGGAGCTGTCTGTGGAATTCCAGTTCATCAGATTTTGAGAGATTTAGCATTCCTTGCATTTCCAAAAGAGTCTCATTGCTAGAGATGCTCAACTGGTCTTCTTATCTGAAGAATCTTCTAACTCCCTTATCATCCATAAATTCTATCAGCCAGTAGGGCCTTAGATGCACTCTACTTCCAGTGTAAGGAATAGTTAGAGTCTTTGGGAGTGCATCATTGGCTCTAATACTCCTCAGTTCTTCAATCTTCTTTAGAACTAGTCTTCTAGTTGTCACATTGAATCCAAAGTTCTTTTTGAAGGATAAATAAACCTTTATCAGCACATATTGGCTTTCTTGAAGGATCCTGTGAAGTGGCCATTGTATCTCTTTTCCTCCCTTGTACTTGAATACTAACCTTTCAGGTAGATTCCTGTAAGCATCAATCCCTCTAACTTCTTCCAGTTCATCTAGATAGAGGTTTAGATCTGAGAATTCCTTGATGTCACAGATGTATATGATATCTCCCTTGTTGACTTTGGTTTGAGCTTTGGTTAGGGACTTGGATCTGAGAGTTGAGGGCTTCACTTTCTTGACTGCTCTGGTCTTTGTCTTCTTTGGCTTTATGAAGTGAGGTAGATTTAGTTCAGGAATTGGTAGACTATCCCAGTCTATTGGTTCATCCTTTGGAATGATAGGTTCACCATGGAAATTCTTGGATGGATCTATCTTGAATTCTTCATGTGCCACATAGGGCATGGATGTTTGAGTTGTTGTAGAAATAGACTCTTTGGGAAAGTATCCTTCCATCTCCTCATCACTGAAATCCAATTTTCTCTTGATTCTTTGCTTGTACCTTGGCTTCTTTGTCTGTGGAGGTTCATTTTGCATTACTTGATCTTGAGATTCAACAATTTCAGATGGTTGTGCAGAAATTTGTTGTGTGGGTTTCACAGCTTGTAACTTGGCCAAGATAACAGCTTGCTCCTTCTTTTGTTTGACCTTTTTAGCATCTAGAACAACTTGCTTCTTTTCTTGCTTCAATTTTACCTTTTCTTCTCTCTTTGCTTCAGCAAATTGAGGGTGTCCAGCCACCACACAAATTTCCTTACCATTCCTGAAAACTTTAGCAATTCTTCTTTTCAATGCCTAATCAGCTGGATCCTTGTAGAATGCTATAGACCTGGCCAACAACTTCTTTTCATCAGGCTTTGGTGTCTCATATACTGTGTCCAAGGGGTTCTTTAGTGAAGATTTTGCATAGTTCACCTTTGGCTTCAAAATTAGCTTAGCCTTTGGAGATTTGATGGAGGATGGCTGTCCTCTTTCCAGATTATTCATGCTCATTTCATTCACAGAGATTTGCCTGACTTGAGAGTGATGAATGGCTGATTTTTCTGGCTTCTTTACTAACCCAAACCTCTTTTGTATATCCTCATCAATTTTCTCCCAGTTGATTGGGCTCAACTGTTTCTTTTCAGCTGCTCTCAATGTGCCTGCTACTTCATTAATCAGATCAATGATGTCCTTAGTTGGTGGCTTGGTGAAATCAATTGTAGGCACAATTACTTTGCTAACTTGAATATTAAGTTGTTGCTCCCCCTCACTTGATCCTTTTCCCCCTTTTTGTTATCATCAAGTTGTGTGGAAGGGAGTTGAGCAGCCACCAACTATTGGAGTAGTGCAGTCTGAGCTTCTTGATTGTTAAGCATCTTGGCCATTGACTTCTCTACATGAGATAGTCTTGAGTCCATGGCCTCAACTTTCCTATTGAGATCAACCTCCTTCCTTAGCTTTTGAGCAATTTCAGTCATGGTGGTTACAGAGAGTCTAGCATCCATCCTTTCTATAATATCTTGCTTGACTTCAGAAATTTCCTGCTTGATTGCATCCACACTCTGGCTGTGTTGGAGGGCTTGAATTTTATGCAGCTGGAGTACTTCAAGATGTGCTGTGAGTAGCTTCTTTGTGCTAGCATTGGAAGATGCCTGCATGGCTGCTTGGGTGTCATGAATTAGCTTGAACAAAGTTGATTAGAGATGTGAGTAGGAACATTCTTTTGTAAGCATCCAGGCAGGAACAACTGCATCTCCCCCTATGTCCATGCTGTCTTCCTCATCACCCCATCAGCATCCCCAAAAGAAGCTTCATCCAGTTCAAAATTATTGCCAATGTTGGAAGGCATAACAGTGATTGCATTATTTTCTCTTTGTAAAGATTGTGTAGTATGCACCAAGTTCAGCAATCTTTCAGCCTCCTCATTGCCCTGTACAGCTAGAGTTTGGTAAGCTGTCACAGGGTGAGTAAATGTCTCAGCATCCAGG
Source organism: Apium graveolens (assembly GCF_009905375.1). Classification (NCBI taxonomy): domain Eukaryota; kingdom Viridiplantae; phylum Streptophyta; class Magnoliopsida; order Apiales; family Apiaceae; genus Apium; species Apium graveolens. The sequence continues at coordinate 201,613,700 of NC_133655.1, read as the reverse complement.
GAAATGGAATCTATAACAGCTTGATATTCTTGCAGAAATAACCTTTTCCTTTCTGCATCATTGACATTCATTGGCTCACTTGCAATGGTTTCCATCCTTATCACTCCTGTACCTGCATTTCTCTCTTGATCTCTCTTTTATTGTATCAAGGTCTCACTTTGGCTCCCCACCCTCACACCCTCACCTTCACCATCTAAGGTGGGACTTCTCACACTCACTTTTGCCAATCCTGAAGAAATGGATTGCATTTGTTCACTCTTTTCCTCTCCTTTTTCCTGGGAGCAACCCAAACTCTCACTCATTTCACTCCCTTCCCTCAATCCTAGGAGTGATTGCACTACCACTAAGTCTTCTGCACTTGTAATAATTGATGAAATTTGAAGCTGTGCAGAGACACTCGACTAATAAGGGATATCCATCGGTTTAGTAGTTTGACTATCCGACGGATAACTGCTGTTAAGCTTATCCGTCGGGATACAATCACTACTCGACGGATGAACAATATCCATCGAGTGAGTAGAAATGAATGAGTTTGGAGTGGAAACTATTGTGGACTCTGTGCAGATTGATGAGAATTTTGGCACAGATGTCTCAACAGTTTCAGAAAGAAATGGCAAGTGAGCCAACAAATCATCTAGAAGATGATGCTCACTTGCTTAGATTTTTGGCTTCTCCAAGAGAGTTAAAGATGGATAATTTGGAAGTGATATGATTATCATGTCAACATCCAAAGAGTTTGTGGGAGAGTTTGGTGTTTCAGGAGCTTCAATTGTTAGAGATTTTGGCTGTGACTCCACATTTATTGGAGCCACATCAACCTGACTTTGAGAAGGTGCAGTGACTGTGTCTTTAGCACCAGTTTGCACAGTGTGTGAACCCTGTACATCCCCAAGAGTCTTTGATTTCTTCTTTCTAGTGTAAGTTTGGGGTGAGCTTGTGTCCCTTACCCTTTTGGCCCGTGCTCTTGGCTGAGAGCTTTGTTCAATAGTCACATCCTTTTGGGAGGATGCAACTAGTAATGAGCTTATATCCTTATTAAGCACTGCAGTTTGTTGGGAAACTACAGTGTGGCTAGGCTGGGAAACACTCACCTCTCCAACCTTTTTCTTAGGGTTTCTTTGATGTTCACTCTGTCCCTCACCTTTCTTACCCACCTTCACACTCCCCTCTTTACGTTTGGTGGATTTTACAACTGGCATCTTTTGAGAGACACCAGAGGGGGCTTTCTTTGTTTGTTTTTGAAATTTTAGATTTGGTAGCTTGGATAGGCAACTGTTGGGTCAATGACACAGTTGCCATAACTACACTGGAACGCAAAGAAGTTTGTGAGGCTGGAAGAGTAGAGACAGTTGAACTTACCTCACTTACCTGAGGTGCCTCCATAACTGGAAAATAGAAGAGTGGCACCTCTTTGTGATGGTTTACCCTGTTCAAATATGCAATGATTCTCCTTTCTTGAACCCAACAATCTAATTTGTTGGTTGGGTTCTCAAGCACAATATCCTCAGAGAGGTGGTTAGCAAGCATCATTAAAAATCTAGCATAGTAAACATTTTTACCCCTCTTATTTAGCTCCCCTAACTTAAACCCCAACTCAAATATGACAAGATCACTAAAGTTGAAGAATTTATCAGTTAATAGCATGTAAAGCATGTTAAGCATAGAGATATTAACTGAATCAAAATTGCTAATTTTACCAGAAAATACTTTAGTAACTATATCACACAGATAGCTCCACTCCTTCCTAAGACCCAACCTCCCAATTTCACTTAATTTAGAAGTGGAAAGTGCATATCCCATGGAATTAAGCATATTAACAATATCAATATCTGTGTGTGGAGAAGTTACAGTGTTATCAAGAATTTTGAAGCATATTTTAATAATATCACTATTAACACAGAATTCCTTATCTTTAATAGTGAAAGTGACAGTCTTATCAGTTGAGTTGTATGTTGCAGTCGTCCACATTTCTTCATCAACCTCACAGTAAATGGTGGGTGATTCCAGCATGGCATAGTTGAGTTTGCAGTTCTTCACAAAATCCATCATTTTGTGGTATTCCCCAGACTGCTGAATCCCCTTGTTCACTAAAGCTGTGAAGTTGTTCTTCTCATAGATAAATCCAGTTTGAGACATGATCTTTATGACTGGTGCCATTATTAGAGAGTAAAAACTTGCAGAGAGAGAGTAAGTGCTTTTGAGAAAGAGAGAAGTTAGAGCAGATGATTTGAGAATGATAAAAGAAAAGCAGTGAAAATGAATTGTCCTTTTATACTATCTCAAAAATAACTGTAAAAAATAATAAAGTAAAATAAAGTAACGAATAAGAATTGCCCAAAATAGCCGTAAAAAAAATAAACTGTAAAAATTCCATCAATTATCCGTCGTGTTATGCTTACAAACTATAAGTATACTCGATGGATAATGTTCAGAGAATCAACGGCTAAGAATAAGACAATTCGACGGATGATTATAAATCAGTTATCCGTCGAGATATAAAATATTCCAGAAAAATAATTGATTTTATTAACAAAATGTATACCGACGGATGATCAAACTCGATGGATAATGATCATCCGTCGAGATGTAAATTTTGATTTAGCCAAAATTTCATCCAAGAATGAAAAATCAATTAAATTTCTGGCTACATTACAACTTACAAATTATCTGTAAAGATTCAAGAGTAATTTAGCAAACCTAACTCACTTACCAACCTTGAAAAGGTGGATTCATCCAGTGGCTTGGTAAATATATCTGCAAGGTGCTTTTCACTTGGAACAAAATGTTGTTCCACAGTACCATTCATTACATGTTCCCTTATGAAGTGGTACTTGATGTCTATGTGCATTGTTCTTGAATGCTGTACTGGATTTTTAGTGATGGCAATTGCACTTGTGTTATCACAGAAAATAGGAATTCTTTCCACTTGCAGACCATAGTCTAACAATTGGTTTTTCATCCACAAAATCCGTGCACAGCAACTGCCAGCAGTAATATATTCAGCTTCAGCTGTAGAAGTAGAAACTGAATTTTGCTTTTTACTGAACCAGGACACAAGCTTGTTTTCCAGAAATTGACAGGCTCCTGTTGTACTTTTTCTATCAATTCTACAACCTGCATAACCTGCATCTGAATAACCAGTTAGATTAAAACCAGAATCTCTAGGGTACTAAATGCCAAGTTTTGGTGTTCCCTTGAGATATCTGAAAATTCTGTTAATAACTACTAAGTGAGATTCTCTAGGATCAGCCTGAAATCTAGCACAAAGACATGTAGCAAACATTATATCTGGCCTACTAGCTGTTAAGTACAGAAGTGAGCCAACCATGCCCCTATAACTTGAAATATCCACAAACTTTTCAGTAGTGTTTAATTCAAGCTTAGTTGCAGTAAGCATGTGATTTTTGCAGATGTGCAATCCATTAGATCAAACTTCTTTAAAAGATCATAAATGTATTTAAATTGACTAATGAATATTCCATCACTAACTTGCTTAACTTGCAAACCAAGAAAGTAAGTTAGTTCTCCCATCATGCTCATTTCATACTTACTTTGCATCAATTTGGCAAACGTTTTACAAAGTTTCTCATCTGTAGAGCCAAAAATAATGTCATCTACATAAATTTGAACAAGTATACTAGAGCCATTAACATTTCTAAAAAATAAAGTTTTGTCTACAGTACCTCTAGTGAAGTGATTCTCTAAAAAAAACTTTGATAAAGTGTCATACCAGGCTCTAGGTGCTTGCTTCAGTCCATGAAGTGCTTTCAAAAGATAGTAGACATATTCTGGAAAATTTGGATCTTCAAAACCGGGAGGCTGACTGACATAGACTTCATCCTCCAAATCTCCATTCAGAAAGGCACTTTTGACATCCATTTGATAGACCTTGAAATTGGCATGGGCTGCATAGGCTAAGAAGATTCTGATGGCTTCAAGTCTTGCAACAGGAGCAAAGGTTTCATCAAAATCTATTCCTTCTTGTTGACAGTATCCCTTAACAACCAATCTAGCTTTGTTCCTGACTACTATGCCATTTTCATCCATTTTATTTCTGAATACCCATTTGGTGTCTATTGGACTCTTTTCTTTAGGCTTGGGCATCAACTTCCATACCTTATTCCTTTCAAATTGGTTTAGCACCTCTTACATAGCTAAAATCCAATCAGGATCCAACAAAGCTTCTTCTACCTTCTTTGGTTCTTCCTTAGATAGGAAACTGCTATATAGACATTCTTCTTGAGTTGCCCTCCTTGTTTGAACTCTAAAAGATATATGACCAATGATGAGCTCAAAGGGGTGATCCTTTGTCCATTTCTTTGTTGAGGTAGATTAGCTCTAGATGAAGAGGCCTCATTGTTGTCTTGATGTGTGATTGAGTTTTGATTATTAGAAACTCCCCTTGAGTTTATGGATCTCTGATTTGAGAAAGGGGAACTTTTTGTAAGTGATCTATTCTGACTTTTAGCTTCTTTTGATGACCCCACGGATGGTGAATTTTGAGTACCGACAGATGAAGCTGGTTGTCTCCCGACGGATAAAGCAGATTGTCTCCCGACGGATGAAGCATTTTGCAACTCGACAAATCTTGAATTTTGTGCTTCATTGGTAGTAGATTTTTCTGCATTATCCTTTGGTACTGTTTCTTGATCACTTTCATCATCACTGTCATCACTAACCATCTCCATATTTTCAAATTTGAGGCTCTCATAGAAATCTCCATCTTGTAGTCCTTCAATCTTTTTATCATCAAACACAACATGTATTGATTCCACAACAATGTTGGTTCTCAAATTGTAGACTCTGTATGCTTTACCAACAACATATCCAACAAAGATTCCTTCATCTGCTTTAGCATCAAACTTCCCATTCTGATCAGTTTGATTTCTCAAGATATAACATTTACAGCCAAAGACATGAAGAAAATTTAGAGTTGGCTTCTTGTTCTTGAACAATTGATAGAGAATCATGCATTTTGCTTGATTAACCAGAGAAATGTTCTGAGTGTAGCATGCAGTATTTACAGCTTCAGCCCAGAAATATGTTGGTAACTTAGATTCTTCCAGCATTTTCCTTGCAGCTTCAATAAGTGATCTGTTCTTTCTTTTTACTACTCCGTTTTATTGTGGAGTTCTTGCTGCTGAAAACTCATGCAAAATCCCTTTTTCTTCACAAAATGCTCTCATGACAGAATTCTTGAACTCAGTTCTATTGTCACTCCTGATTCTTCTAACTTTGAAATCAGGATGATTGTTGACTTGCCTAATGTGATTGATGATGATTTCACTAGCCTCATCTTTGGACTTAAGAGAATATGTCCAAGAGAACTTTGAGAAATCATCTACAATTACAAGGAAAAATATTTTCCTTGAGATAGACAACACATTGACTGGTCCAAACAAATCCATGTGTAGCAGTTGCAAAGGTTCTTCAATTGTTGAATCAAGCTTCTTTCTGAATAATGCTTTAATTTGCTTTCTCTTTTGGCAAGCATCACACAGTCCATCCTTAGAAAACTCCACTTGAGTAATGCCTCTTACTAGTTCTTTCTTCACAAGTTCATTCATAGTCTTGAAGTTTAGACGGGATAGCTTCTTGTGCCATAGCCAACTTTCATCTTGACTTGCTTTACTGAGAAGACAAGTAACAGATTCTGCATTTGATGAGTTGAAGTCAGCTAATTACACATTTACTTTTCTCACTCCAGTAAGAACCACTTTGTTGCTCCTCTTGTTTGTCACAACACAGGCTTCTGAGTTGAAGGTTACTGAATTGCCTTTATCACACAGCTGGCTGATACTCAACAAATTGTGCTTGAGACCATTCACTAAGGAAACCTCCTCAATGATGACATTGTCTTTAGAAATCAAGCCATATCCCACAGTATAACCCTTGCTGTCATCTCCAAAAGTAATACTTGGGCCATCTCTCTCCTTGAACTCTGTGAGCAGGGTAGAATCACCAGTCATGTGTCTTGAACAACCACTATCCAAGTATCACGGATTCTTTCTGTTTCCCAGCACACATTAAAATCAAATCAAGTTGATTTTGGTACCCAAGTTTCCTTGGGTCCTTCCTTGTTAGCTTTCTTCTTCTGTTTCTTAGGTTTGATCTCATTTGACTTGGGGATATCAGATTCATCCTTAGTCATTTGAGTTGGACCTTTGAAACCATTCATTACAATAGAATTATCATGCACATTTTGATTAACAGAAAATGGCATGCTACTAGTAAACATGTTATTCCAGTAGGGCATGCTAAATGGTATTTGAGGCATGCTAAATACAGCATAATAAGGATTAGGTGCAAATGGCATATTAGCAAATTGTGCATTCATATTCTGTGTAGACATAAAATTCATAGGCATATAAGGCATTGCATTCATGTTAGGAAAAGGAGGTGGCACATATATGGAAGTAGGCATGGCAGTTTTGCAATTAACAGACAGATGATTTACACTACCACACTTAACACAGATGTTTCTTGGAGCATACTTATCAGGTGTGTAGTTGTTATGTTTTTTAATCCCCACTTTACCATTCTAATTGTTTTTCTTTTTAGCCTATGTTTTAACCTCAATCTTTTCTAGTCTGTCATTCAATTGCTTGATAGACAGATGTCCAACATTCACTTTCTTCTCCTTCCTCACTTGACTAGATTCTCCTGAAATGAAGTTTTTGGAAACTGATCCATATTTTTCATTTAACTTGGCAAGTTTGGCTTTACTCATAGGTTTGCTTACAGTCGACAGATGAGGATTTATATCACTCGACAGATAATCCTTTTGGTTATCCGACGGATGACTCTCATCATCCGTCGAGTCCACATCTGTTAGCAATCCTTCAACCAAATTGGATTCCAGCTTCTCCTTATTCTTCTTCCAGGCTGCATCACAAAAGGACTCAATACCTTGAACTTTGGTGATTTGAGCATGAACATCTCTAGATGTTTTCCATGCCTTAATCACCTTTTATTCTCGTTCAAGCTACTTCTTCAAGATCTCTTCTTTCTTCAAGGACTCAGTTAATTCATCCTTAGCAATTTTACACTCAATTCTCAATTTTTCAAATTCAATAAACTGAGATTCTAGCACATTATTCCTCTCACTTAAAAACAAATTATTTTCTTTGATTTTAGCATTTTTCTTAGTAAGAGACTTAAGTGTAACACGCAAATGATATAATTCTGTAGACATGTCATTTATTGCATCATTACACTCAGCTTTAGATAAATGTGCAAGGTTAGTGGTGATTACCTAATTACATGAAGAACTTGTCTCTGTTGCATCAGACTTGGCCATTAGGGCTAGATTGACATAGCTGGCATCCTCATCCTCATCCAGACCATCTGCTGCCCAGTCATTTTCTTGTGTAATGAAAGCCCTTTCCTTTTGTTTGAGCAACTCAAAATATTTCTGTTAATAATCCACAGGCTCAAACTTCTTCTTGCTGGAATCTGACTTTCTACACTCACTGGCAAAGTGCCCTGCCAAGCCACATTTGAAACATTTGAATTTTGATTTATCCACCATGTTTCTATTTGGCTTAGCTGCTCCAAAGTTTTTCTTGAACTTGAGCTTGGCAAATCTTCTGGAAAGAAATGCTAGATGTTCATCAATATCATCCATATCATCTTGGCTCAAAGAATCTTCATTTTCTGCTACCAGCCCCTTGCCCTTGTTTTCACAGACCTTTAAAGTAGACTCAACAGCTTCTATCTTCATCTTCATCTCCTTCTCTTTCTCTAACTCAGCAACCAGTGCAATGGACCCTCCTTTCTTTCTCCCTTTCTCCATTCTTTCATCTTGCTCTATTTCAAGCTCATAGTCTTTAGAATGCCATACAGTCTCTCTAGTGTAAAATCCTTGTATTCTTGTGAATTTCTCAAGGAGACTGTTATTGGTTTCTATTCTTTTGGAAGGGATCTCAGAAACTTGAGGTTAGAATCCTTGGTTTGGTAGACTCTTCTATGCAGCTTTAGAGCATTTAGTAGCTTTTGAAATCTACTAAAGATATCAGTGAGAGTTTCACCTTCTTCAACGTGGAAATGCTCATATTGCTGAATTAGTAATTGCATCTTGTTTTCCCTAACTTGTTCAGTGCCATCACAGATAATCTGAATTGTATCCCAAACTTCCTTGGCAGTTTTACAATTGATGATGTTGTCAAACATGTCACCATCAACTCCATTGAACAGAATATTCATGGCCTTCTTATCTTTCCTGACTTGTTCAATATCAGGATCTGACCATTCATGCCTTGGCTTGGGAACTGATGGCTTATTTCTAGTTGCAGCTCTCATTGGTACATGTGGGCCTCTCTCTATGCAATCCACATAGGCCTCATCTTGAGAAAGTAAATGAAGATGCATCTTTACCTTCCAGTGATGGTAATTATCTTTTTCCAGAAAAGGAATCTTGACTCCAACATCCTTCTTGTCATCTTGCTGTTTGTTGTGATCTTTAAACTCTTTATTTTTCAAGAGCTTTCTCTGATACCAATTGTTAGTCCCTAACAATGCAACAAGAATTACAGAAGGGGGGTTGAATGTGTTAGATTTTTAACGTAGCGGGGCATGGCAAAACACTTTTACACATACAAAATCCAAATAAAAGCATATAAATCGTGAATAAAAATTTGAGGGATCGAATCTAACCTTTTAAAATTAATTCGGAGACAACGATCAGAGATCCTTAGCAGTTGCTCCTCAAGTGTGAAGCACTCCACCGGTATCCACCAAGAAAACGATGTTAAAGGAGGAGGAAGGAGGTGGAGAGAATTTGGTAATTCTGAAACTTTTGGGTTTCTGGGGTTAGAATAAAATAGGGTCTATAATAGTGTATTTATAGGCAAAATTTTCAGCTGAAATTTTCCCATAAATATTATTATTATTATCCCATTTATTATTCTCATTAATAATTAAAACACCTTTTAATTATTAATCCTTTTTCTAAACACTTTAGAAATAATTCTCTCTCTTGATTTAATTTCCAAAAATTAAATCCTTTAATTAATAATATTAAGAACTTTTCTTAATTAATTTATAATCAATTAAATCTCATTTAATCAATTATTAAATTTGCCAATTAATTATTTATTTCACAAATAAATAATTATTAGCCATTATTAATTAATTCCTCCACCATTAAATCATTCTCTTTTTATGGTGTGACCCTGTAGGTTCAATATTAAGCCGGTAGTAGAAATAAATAATAATAAAACTATTTTATCATTATTTATATAAATTCTCTAATTTATTAAATATGATTAATTAATTAATCATATTTATTCTACATCGTGAGTGATGTTTCTCAACATATCGCGACTATTCGGATAATATGAATTCACTGCTTAGAATACCAAGAACCTGTCAATGAATAGTTACCGTACAATAAACTCCTTCTACCCTACAATGTCCCGATTAAATACAAGGCATGGATCTCGTGTCAAGCCTATCTAATTCAATCACTTTCTTACCATTTACTATGCGTAGTTCTATGCAAATTAGAAACTCCTTTCTAATTTCATTTACTCTGGCCAGAGATTCCTGAACTAGCATAAGTGGATCAGCCTTGAACATTCGCTTCCTTCACTGGAAGGGGCAGATCCTTTATTGATCATACACTATCTTCGTGTACAAATTCCTATACCCAGAAGAGCCCTAATAATTGTCCCTGGAGACTAAGAACTAAACCAAAGTATAGTTCAGTGTACACAAGATGACTATGATGACCTCAAGTCTAAGGATACTTGTACAACTATCACTAAGCGAACAACTGCTGACACGTGAGTGAACTCCATCAGTTGTTCAGCTAGGCGAGTCATGTTCAGTGAACTTATTCTATAATAAGCACCTACATACTAGCTATAGTGTCACCACACAAATGTCTATGAGAACAGACATCCTTCATAATGAAGCAAGCATAGTATGTACCGATCTTTGCGGATTATTAATTACCAGTTAGTAATCCTATGACCAGGAACTATTTAAGTTCAGAGTTATCATCTTTTTAGGTCTCACTATTATGATCTCATCATAATCCATAAAAAGCTTTACTCTAAACTATGGTATATCTTATTTAAACACTTAAATAGATAAAGCCCGTAATAAAAACAAAACAAATCTTTATTAATATCAATGAAATCAAAACAGATTACATAAAAGTTATTCCTAAATCCTAATACATGATTGGACTTAGGACATATTCCTTTCAATCTCCCACTTGTACTAAAGCCAATCACTCTGGTATCTAATACCCATCTCATCTTTATGACGATCAAAGTGACTTTCAAAAAGTAGCTTTGTGAGTGGGTCTGCTATGTTGTTATGTGTGTCATCTCTAATTCAATACAATACAAGAAATGTTATCGCGCTCCCACTAACCCTTTTGTAGATGCATGGTTCATCCACGTTTTTGATAAAATCAAACTCTTTGATTGTCTCATCAAAACGGATGTTCCATCTACGAGAAGCTTGCTTTAAACCACATTAATCGCAAGCAAAATCCAAACTGATTTTAACAGGGCTACATGTAAAAAGTTTCATCAAAGTCAATCCATTGCCTTTGTTTGAATCCTTTTCCCAAAAGCCTGGCCTTATAGGTCTCCACCTGGCCATCTGCTATAATCTATCTTTTGTATACCGTATACATAGATTCCATTCTGGATTTCATGGTACTATGCCATTTCTCTGAGTCAACACTACTCATAGCCTCATTATAGGTCACAGGGTCATCATCATCAAATGATTGACAACTCATTGTCATTCTCAATGACAAGGCCATATTACCTCTCAGGTTGGCAAGACACTCTCCCTGATCTATGAATGGGCTGTTCCACAAAAGGTTGTTCAGTCAGAATAGGTGTTTCCACTTGATCTGTAGTAGTTTGTGCTTCTTGAACTTCATCAAGTCCAATTTTGCTCCCACTGTTTCCTTCAAGGATAAACTCCTTTTCCAAGAAGGTAGCATGTCTGGAGACAAACACCCGATGATCGGTGCAAAAGTAATACCCTAAAGTCTCTTTAGGATATCCCACAAAACTACATTTTACGGATCGATATTCCAGCTTATCTGGGTCAACTTACTTGACATAAGCTGTACATCCCCAAATCTTAACGTGTTTAAGACTCGGTTTCCTTTCTTTCCATATCTCATACGGAGTTTGAGGAACAGATTTGGAAAGCACCTTATTCAGTAAATATGCTGAGGTTTCCAATGCATAACCCCATAGGAATACTGGAAGATTTGAATAGCTCATCATGGACCGAACTATGTCTAACAAAGTTCGATTTCTCCTTTCAGATACCAATCTGGAGGAGTCCACTGGGAGACTATACCATTTACTTTGAGATAATCTAGAAACTCTCCGTTAAAGTATTCACCACCTCGATCTAATCGAAGAGTTATAATACTATGTTTGGTTGTTTCTCCACTTCATACTTATATTCTTTGAACTTTTCAAAGGCCTCAGACTTGTGTTTCATCAAACACATATCCGAATCCAGATCTATCATCTATGAAAGTAATGAAGTATGAAAATCCACCCATGGCTTGCGTAGACATTGGTCCACATACATCTGTGTGTACCATTCCTAGCAAATTTACATCCCTCTCTCCATGTCCACTAAATGGAGACTGCAGTGCCACTATAAAGTGAGATTTTCATCATCCCTTTTCTTTTATTAGTTTGTTCAATCTGAAGTAAATTATGTCACATATATACAGACCATTATTTAAAGTACCACGTCCATAAAGAATATTATCTCTAAGAATAGAACATTCATTATTCTCAATAATAAATGAAAAATCCACCCAAGTCTAACATGGGAATAATATTCCTCACAATCGAGGGAACAAAATAACAATTATTTCAAACAATAGTCTTGCCCGTAGGCCTATGTAAATGAAATGATTCTACATCTTCAGCAGCAACTCTTGCTGCATTTCACATCAGTAGAATCACCTCCTCTTCCTCAAGAGTCCTACTTCTCCTTGGTCCCTACAACAAATTGCAGATATGAGAACCACAGGCGGTATCGAATACCCAAGTAGAAATGACATATTCACTTCTATCATGAACATACCTGAATTAGAAGCGGTAGTCTCACTACCCTTCTTCTTCAATTCTGCAAGGTAAACCTTGCAGTTCCTCTTCCAGTGCCCCACCTTGTTACAGTAAAAGCAAACAACTTTGCTCTTGGGGTCTTCAGCTTTTGGTGGAACCGGCGTTTTCTCACCTACTTTCTTCTTCTTGGAAGAGTTCCTCTTCCTTTTCTTAGGATTGGAACTTTCACCAATTAGAAGAACAGAACTCTTCTTAGGGGAAAAATTCGATTCCGCAGTCTTCAACATATTGTGGAGTTCAGGCAGGCTGACATCCAACTTATTCATGTGAAAGTTCACAACAAACTGCGAGAACGAACTCGGAAGCGTTTGCAAGACCAAGTTGTAACACCCCCAAATCCGGGGTCGGGGATCCGGGTTGTCACAAGTTTCATTTCCCTTAATAACACCCAATCTTAATAATTACTCAACTACTCGGTACTGTGACCCCACAATAAACACACACACCACACGTTATAGTCTCAGAGATGAACATCCAAAAAAAATAATCACAAGTCATTTTATTCCACAATTATCTGCCAATACACCTTAGAAGGTTTTCTGAATAAATTTATATTTTCTTTGCCATTATTACAATTCGTAAATATACATAATCTGGTACATCAAAAGTTGAAGCCTAGTCTATTGGTATTTCCCTACCTCAGCTACAGTGACTTCAACACCTATAGGAAACTGCGGAATGCTTCCTATCCGCTCGCGAATTGGGAGCTTGGTCCTGTTCATCTTATCTATCTGATGTTGTGTGATGAAAGAAGAAAGCAAGGGTGAGCAGCAAGCCCACCAAAATAATATGTATAATGATTAACAATATATGAGCCTGCTCATAATACTCATGAAAGTCTTGGTCAAAAGAAATGAACCAAGTTGATATCTTAATGCGATGAAGTCGCAAAATATTCAGTATATATATATATACATATATACTTTTCAAAATATTGGAAGTCCTCTTCCATGCATAATATACACAAAGTCCCAGTGTATAACTGTATAAAAATATCGTTGCAAGGTGATCTCATATATCTAACCTTGTCTCGACGTTTTTCTGAAAATCTTTGTCATGCATAAGATAATCATTTACTAGATATAAGTTTAAAAGATGAAGTTACAAGATACTCCAATATACTTATATCTTTTCCAAATACTACTTGAACTACCACCATTCAAGTTATAATTAGTTTCCAAAGTTCATCACATAGATGAGACTACAAGACCAGATTTGAATAGATTAAATCTTTAAAATATCATCAAAATAAAATGAAGTTACGAGATACTTCATTTGATGCAAACATCATTTTGAAAACTTGACCTTGCCAACACTCAACAATCGCCCAACCGTAGCCTTTCTATAGAAGTGCTCTGGGTAGTGTTGCAGAAATATCCAATTGGATAATGAACTCATTACGGGAGTTTGCCGCGCCAGGAAGATCACTTACGATGATCAGTCGTAGTAGTGCAACCCCACCATTTTCTACATGTAGAGGAGAACCTGTCGGATTTACTTGTCAACCGAACACTGAACTCCTAAGGAATGGACCGCCTTAGCGGAACTTCCAGGCCATTTGGGCCAATATAATAAGGCTGGGCCGGCGCCACTCGACCACTTACGCCACTCCTAGTTCAGATGAAATCCATGACTCTGAAACGTAAAGCTCGTTCCTCCTTCCCCAAGTAGAAACTTATTGATACGGCTCCACCAAGAAGTCGTATCTAGTTGGAAAGGAAAACTCACCGATATTTCCCAGGCGATGCCTGTTAATGGATTAACTTGTTCCAAGAATTTTACTTCCCGAGTGTTGGGTAAGTAATCAATTCATTTATCAAAGCAGCAACCTTGTTGCGAATATAAAACACACCACAGAGCCGGATCCCTCAGGTTTTGAGCGAGTATTTAAATCCCCTTAAAAAGGAAGATCTTAAATATAAAAATGAGTTTTGGGATCCGCTCTAACTTTTAAAAATCATTTTGAAGACTCGAAAACACTTTATAGAGTGTTTGGAGTAAAGCTGATTTAATGAAGTAAATCAGTCCCCAGAATATATAGAAAATGACTGAATATTATTATTTAAATAATATTCCCATAAAGAATAATCTTTATAAAAATAATTGAAGTAGAAGTATTAAAACTTATACTTGAAATGGATATCAAATAACCAAAGATATACTTATATGAAAGTACTATCTTTATTTGAATAATCGAAAATAAGTTTGATTATTGACACCTTATTCTTTAATAAAATAAAGAATATATCTCAGCAAATAATCGGAGTCATAGATCCTCAAATGAATATTCAAATAATATTCATTAAATAATATAAACTGAGTCATAAGCCCTCGAATGAATATTCAAAATAATATTCATTTAATATAAAGGAGTCATACGCCTTCGAATAATATTCGAAATAATATTCAATAATAAAATAAAGCTAAAGTTATCGAATAAACCTTATTCGATTAATAGTTTTGAAAACTATGACCATATATATATAAGTATATATATATATATTTATATCCATATATACAAAACCTACTCGGGATCCTCGACTCCCGGTTTTAGAAAATATTTTCACCTTTGGGTCCCTATACTAAGGGTATATGCAAATTACCGCTATCCTCTAGCATAGGTATTATCAACTGAATCAATTGAATCGACAGATATATATCAAGATTACGAAACAGACATGCATATATACCATATCAGCATTCTCCAATATATTGCAAAATTTGCTAATAACAATCATGCACTTATCACAAGATAATGCATATACATATATTTACATCACAACAACAGTATAACGGGTAGAAAACTTGCCTGAGCGACTGGGGGTTACAAATGGCTCGGGACGAGTCTGGTAACCTATAAACAACAAGTAAGTTGGAATTAAGCCAAAGTCACTTGTAAATCTATACATTAACCAACTTAGACTCTAACGCTCGCTTTACGCTTACTGATTCTCTTAAGTCACTCGAGTACCCTCGGCTCCACCATTTTTAATAATTTAACCATTACGAGTTTTAAGGCGATTCCTTCACGAGTGTCTTACCAACTGCCTAAAACTCTTACCATAATTGCTTCATACATTAATTAACCCTTTTTGGTCTTTAATCCTATGTTTCAAAGTAAGGCGAGGGGAAAAGTTTCGTTCGCGAAACGCCGTTACTTGAAACGGTCGTTTCTCCTAAACCGTGCATCGGAATCGAACGAACTACATATCAAAACGAAGCTCGTAACATGAGATATCTAAAAATGGCAATGGTCAAAATATAGCAGGGGGTTCTCAGGTCCTAATGTTGTGCACAAAAACAGCCTAAAGAAAATCGGACGTTACGACGGCTATGTTTACGCGATTTCCCAATTTTAAACCATTCAAAACCAACCACAATTCAACCTCAAATCAAACACACAACCAACATCCATCCAAACCACATCATAACAGCCCCAACAAATCCACATTAACCATTTATACTTATTCCCCACATGAACTAAAAGCTTTACTTAGGTTCTTTAACTAATTATCAAGATTTACCACTCCAACAATACCACAAAACCAACTAATCTCTACAAACTCAACCAAACTTCAAACAATCAAGCATCATGCTTCACATATACTATATCAAACATATTCATTCCTAATTACTCAAAACTAAAGCTAGGGTTTGTAGTTTATACCTTCCTTGGAGAGTGGAGAATCAAGAGAATGGCTTGGAATCACCCTTAAAGTCCTTATCCAAGCTTAATCTAAACAAAACTTCAAGAACACAAATTTTAGTTCTTGAAAAACACTATTCACCATCTTCTTCCATGATTTATAGAAAAAGATTGGCTTGGAATTAGAAGCTTACACTTATAGGAAGTATGTAACTATCCATGGGGAAGCTTAGATAATTACCTTGCTAAATAGTAAGTGGTGGAGCTTGGATCTTCAATTTTTAAGAAATGGGCCGAGAGCTAGCTTGGGAAGAAAGAGATTTTTGTGTTTTGTTTGATGAAAAATGAAATGTTTGCTTGGTTGGTTGATTTTTGTGTTGTTTTTAGTTAATTACCTTGTTGCCCTTGAGTTTGTGTGGTTAAAAAGTCACCACATCTCCTTCCTTCCCATGTCATGCTTGTGTCATTCTCATGATGTCATCCTCCCCTCCTTGTCCTCTTCTCATTGGTTGGGTGACATCATCCTCTCTAATCCCTTTGATTAACTTCCTAATTGTTTGCCTAATGACCGCTGATCTGTTATACGGTTCGCTTAACTTTCGTTTTCGTTTATCGTTTGAGGGATCATACCCGAGATCTTATTACTTAGGTTCCCTTAACCTTTCTCAATACATTATATTCCTTTTTATGATCCTCTATTATAATCCTTCAATTTAAATCCTTTTATCCTGTTACCTTATACTCAATTCTTTCCGTATCTAGTGTATTTCTGGGAAAAACCAAAGTGTTCGGATTTGGATTCTGGCGATCTTTACATACACTTATATCCCATATAAAGTACTAATAAAATCTCAGAATATCCATATCAGAACCCCTACATAGTGTGGCATGAAAAGTTTTCTCATTCAGCAAAAACACTATTCATAAGGGTTTCAAAAATTTCCCAAAAATTGGGGTTATTACAGTCTCCCCTCCTTAAAAGGATTCCGTCCCGGAATCAAATTGAAAATAAATAGGGATACTCTTTTAGCATTGCACTTTCTAACTCTCGAGTAAATTTTTCCACATTGTGGTCCTACCACCAAACTCCGCCTAGTTTGATAACCCTTCTCCTAAGTGCTTGTTCCCTTTTTACTCTATAACCCTTCCTGGTTGCTCCATATAGGTTACGTCTGGTTGCATGTCTATGCGCTCATATGCCCCTAATTATCTGGCATCCGAATTACATTTCCTTAACATTGACACGTGAAACACGTTATGACTTGCTACAGGTTTGGGGGTAGGGCTAGCTCATATGCTAATTTCCCAAACGTCTTAATATATCCAAGGGTCCAACAATTGGTGAACTTAGCTTTCCTTTCTTTCCGAATCTCATTAACCCCTTCCAAGGGAATACCTATAACAACACTAGGTCCCCTACTTCCCATTCCTTATCCTTTCGTGTCAAATCAACATACTTCTTATGTCCTTCCTGGCTACTACCAGTCGTCCTCTGATTAGATCTATTATATCCCTGGTCCTTTGAACTACTACGGGTCCGAGCATCTTGCGCTCTACAACTTCATCCTAACATAAGGGAAATCGACATTGTCTTCCCTCAAGGATCTCATAAGGCGATATCTCAATACTGACATATGATCTATTGTCGTAAGAAAACTCAATCCGCGTTATGTGATCATTCCAATTTCTTTCAAGTCTATTGCACAGACTCTCATTATAGCTTCTAACATTATAGCCTTTGCTTCTCAATGCCCATTCTTTTCCAGTTCGTAATCGCTATCACCTTCCGTTCCTAATATTATACTGGTTATACTTTTGCTCGTTAGCGTTCTATAACCTTTTAATAACCACGTCAACCTTAGTATCACGAATGTGTTTCCATTCCGCATACTACCACAACTTTACTACTCCTTTTTCAGCTGTTTCTATTTCCCAAAGTTTGATCAATCATATAGAAGTAAAGGAATTTGTTGAGAGATCACTATGATCATGAACACTTGTTATATCGCATAGTTAGTACAGAAGGTGGCCAGCCTTTAGTACTTGACAAGCAATTAAACAACATGTGGTATCCTACTAGGCTTCTATCACACAGATAGATAGTCATTCGGCAATACCTCCCCTTCTGGAAGGGTTGTTCTTCTCAACTTACATGAAATGAAAATGAGAGAAAGGAACGAATTGAAGAGAATTGTATATATAAAAAAAAATATACTGCCACAAAATATCTGGCTTGGAACCTACCTCTGAACTATAGAGGTTTGTCATAGGAGAACAAAACATATGTGTATATATATCAAGTATTATCGCATCGTACTTCACATGCTTAAATATTTTGCTATTCCGTCCATCGTTCTATGGACCCATGCTCTTCCTCGAGCTTATACACAATCACCTTTAAAACTCCCTCGATATCGAAAATCGAATCTGGGATCTCATTCTAGACATCATCATTACTAGAATTCTATGCTTGCACCGCAACCTTCCTCATATAGTAATACGACTCTCTTTTGATAAGAAAGAATAACTATTCACTAGGTAGATACTCTACTTAATTAGTCTATCAATGATAACTTATACACTACCATGACCCGATTAGTGGTACTCAATCTCAACACCCATTCCAATACAACTCTCACGGTTGTATTCAGCTCAATACTCGCAGAATCATTGCTGCCTTACTATGGTCCACTACTGACCTACTGTCGTCATTCACGTTCCATGAAATCTTAATATCTAACCATACGGAGTCCATACACGTCATATCAAATCCTTCTAAGGAGGTAACATAATCACCATTCCTGATTCATGAAGAACACTCCTGATCCTGACATACATACATGACATGAAGCAGATAAAATTGCAGAAGAGTTTCCATCAATGCAACGATAGCAGGTTAATACTATTCTTAATCATATGCCTTCAATAGAAGACTTAACTCAAAGGTTTGTTTAGTCCTTTTTGAAATATGGCCCTGGCTTATCTCAAGATAGTATCTTCTGAGATAGATAGCCCGCTCATGGCGATTACACGAATTAAACCTTTACCAACTACTATTACGGTTGGGTATTGCACAGTTATCAGAAGGAATGACAATCTTCCAACCCAAAATACAACCATCACAGCTTTAACCATCATCACTGTATCCCTCTCGCACGAGCGCCTATAATTATCCTCTTACATTTAAAGTGTCGGCCACCTCTTTGGCCTTTCCTGATAGTAATATTTCCTTACAATCAATGTCGTCTTAACCACTTTCACTAATTTTCTACCCTATTTCCGATCACTGCTTGAGTGAAGATGTTTTCCTTAAAATCAGATGGGTAAAAAAAAATATCACCATTTTTCCATAAGTTATTGCCTCAGTCTTTAGAGGCTAATCACTGTTAAGACTGACTCTCAATCATACTTAGAACATCTTTTATCCTAGGCCCTAATTGCCCTGAACAATTTCGACCTGTACTGGTTCGATTCATACTTTCTCGTGGTTTAACACGTGCCCCACTTGGCATCATTATAATTACGTCATATTTCCTTTATCCACATTTCTATTCTTGAGAATTTTGAATATTACCTTTTTCCTTGTAAAACCTCTAAGGTTATCCTTAAATCCTTCATCAGGTACACCCTAGGCACAGGGCATATCAAGATACCATTTATTAATACCAGGATCATAGTCTATATACTTCTGAAAAAAAAATTCTCCATTGATCCTTAAAGGTTGTTGTTACCTTAACCCTTTCCCAATCATACTGTCAAAACTAATACTGTCCCTATTAGGGGTGACATGCTAACCTTTATGCAGTCCCCTAGGATTCATTTTAAGTTACCAATGTTCTATCCTTAATTCCACCTTTAAAAGGTACCTGCATCCTTCCATGGATAAATCAAGTCATATATCCCTGATAAGGGTGTCTTATTCAATCATTCCCACCTCGATAGTATATGTCTAATTTCACAATAACATCTGTATTCAAGATGGGGTCAATCAATATGGCCTCCATAAGATAACAATGGTTATCCGCTTTTCTTGCCTAATTTGGTAATGATAACAAGGATGTTCTGGAAGATATCGGTCGTGTTCAACGTGAACCTCTTCTTAATAATTCCTTATTTACTTTTGTTGTTTATCTCAACAGTCACCTCAATGTTGGGATATCTTTCATATCTGGCGTCTCCCTTTCTGGGTATCATGCCACCGGTCTTACACTTCACCTTCTTGAAGGTCACTTCCTTCATCCAATTTTCTTAATTTCTTACTTTCTTGTCTCCTCAGTCTATCCGCGTCTCATTATTTATCCTTCGAATTATCTCAAGGTTTCCTCGAATCCTCCCAACTTACAGGGGATAAAATGTACATAACTCGTATGCCTTCAACCATCAACTTTAACTCATGGTGAATCACCCTCATACCAATGATTACATACTTTCCTATTTCTATTGCTACGAGTCTTTAGGGTTTCCTCATACCCAACTCCCTTATCATTTCTCAAACTCTATTGCCTTTATATTCCTTTCCACTTCAGTTTCTTTTTATTTTCCTTTCTCTTATCATTATTTCACGAACCAATCACAACATAAGCATTGATTTCAAACATCCCGTCATTCCGGATTCGTGTCCTCAAAACGAATCTTGATAACTTTTACAACTTAGATTCCTAATTCATCATACTCGTCTGCCTTTGTTCTGGCTCTAAAGCTTTTACGCTATCTCCATAACCTTGGGAATTACTTTCTCGAAACAATTGATTGAACTTTAATCAGTTTATTATAATCTCTTGCTTCGTGCCTTCCTTGGCCTTTCACCAGCGGGTGGTCTCTCTCTTAGGAGGGTAAGTGATAAAAACAGTTTTTTTGTGATTCGTCAATCATTTAGAATCTCAAATGATTCCTATATTTCCTTTAGCCAGGCTCTTGCCTCGACTGGGTCAGCTTATTCCTTGGAACTCTGAGAGCTTAGCGACTTAGAGGTCCTGAAAGAATTTCATACCATATTGTTTCCTCAAGGTGGTGGTTGGGGATAATAGTCTAAGTTCTGTCTAGACAGGTCCATGAATTACCGTATAGGAGTACCGTCTCGGGTCTCCTTTCCTTACTCGACTTTCTGTTTCCTTAGTATGAAATGTTTCATCCTACTCCCCATAATTGGGGTCATTTTTTTTTATTTAAAATCCTCATTTTCCACTCCATTATGTCATGGGTTCCTTCTATCTTGATGGTGACCTCCCTGACTATCACGTTCAGGGTTTGCTCTAAATCTTATTCCTCAAACTATGGCTCTCATCCAAGTTCTCATCCTTACGCTCTTGAACTTTCGGAACCCAAATTCTATAGGGATACCTCATTATTCCCTTATCATCTTTCTCGGTATTAATCTCATATCTATTTGTTGGCTCTCTGCCTTCATTCATCACTTTTTCTGGCACAATATGTTCTTTTCCGATAATTCGGTCTGTATTGCAATCTCAAACAGCTTTTCGGTACCGGCTCCGGTTACCTTCACTTTTATTTCCATTTTCTCAAAATCTCTTATAAACTCTCTCAAAGACATTATCATCTTGAGTCTCTCCTTTTTTACTAAGGGCATCAGCCACCATATTGGCTTTCCCCCGAATGATAAAGAATCTCATAATCGTAATCCTTGATTAGCTCTAACCACCTTCTCTGGCGCATGTTGAGCTCTTTCTACGCGAAAATGCACTAGAGCACTTATGGCTTGTGTAAATCTCGCACTTCTCTCAATACAAGTAGTGCTTCCAATCTTTAGGGAAAAACTATTGCCACGAGCCTAAGCTCATGGATGGGGATATCGAATTTTATATTCCCTTAATTGTCTTGACATGTACGCGATTACCTTACCGTGCTGCATAAGCACGCACCCTAAGCCCTTGTGCGAAGCGTCACTACACTTCACAGAATCTCCTTTTCCATCCGGCAACGCCAGCATAGGGGCCGTCACCAACCTTTGCTTCAGTTCTTGAAAGCTGTTCTCGCATTTCTCTGTCCATTCGAACTTCTCAGTCTTACGAGTAAGCCGCGTTAAAGGGGGCTACTATCTTTACAAACTTGAACGAACCTCCGGTAGTGACCGACCAATCCTACCTCTGGTAGTTTCCCTAACCATGGTCATCAATTCCTGAGTGGTCCTTTATTCATTCTTGTCAGGATCCTCCACGGGATCCTCCTCAACAACTATCCCTTCTAGGACAACATCCTCAACCGCTACATCCTCAATATCAACATCATCCGGTCCTGCATTAGGACACTCTATCGGATCCACAATCCGATCTCCAATTAGTAATAAAACATCATCGCGCTGTTGCTCCTCAACCTCAGGGTTCGGAGTCCCGCTACCATATACGATAACGAACTACGCTCCTATCACGATATTTATAAGGGTTCCCATAAGGGTTTTAACTATCAGTACTACGTTAGGTAGCCCGACTATGAACTTGGCAAGAGTTCTTATTATCTTTGTGAACTTATTATCTTAACGCCACATCATCTCTGAGGTTTATAACGCTTAGCTCTGATACCACTTCTGTAACACCCCCAAATCCGGGGTCGGGGATCCGGGTTGTCACGAGTTTCATTTCCCTTAATAACACCCAATCTTAATAATTACTCAACTACTCTGTACTGTGACCCCACAACAAACACACACACCACACGTTATAGTCTCAGAGATGAACATCCAAAAAAAATAATCACAAGTCATTTTATTCCACAATTATCTGCCAATACACCTTAGAAGGTTTTCTGAATAAATTTACATTTTCTTTGCCATTTTTACAATTCGTAAATATACATAATCTGGTACATCAAAAGTTGAAGCCTAGTCTATTGGTATTTCCCTACCTCAGCTACAGTGACTTCAACACCTATAGAAAACTGCGGAATGCTTCCTATCCGCTCGCGAATTGGGAGCTTGGTCCTGTTCATCTTATCTATCTGATGTTGTGTGATGAAAGAAGAAGGCAAGGGTGATCAGCAAGCCCACCAAAATAATATGTATAATGATTAACAATATATGAGCCTGCTCATAATACTCATGAAAGTCTTGGTCAAAAGAAATGAACCAAGTTGATATCTTAATGCGATGAAGTCGCAAAATATTCAGTATATATATATACATATATACTTTTCAAAATATTGGAAGTCCTCTTCCATGCATAATATACACAAAGTCCCAGTGTATAACTGTATAAAAATATCGTTGCAAGGTGATCTCATATATCTAACCTTGTCTCAACGTTTTTCTGAAAATCTTTGTCATGCATAAGATAATCATTTACTAGATATAAGTTTAAAAGATGAAGTTACAAGATACTCCAATATACTTATATCTTTTCCAAATACTACTTGAACTACCACCATTCAAGTTATAATTAGTTTCCAAAGTTCATCACATAGATGAGACTACAAGACCAGATTTGAATAGATTAAATCTTTAAAATATCATCAAAATAAAATGAAGTTACGAGATACTTCATTTGATGCAAACATCATTTTGAAAACTTGACCTTGCCAACACTCAACAATCGCCCAACCGTAGCCTTTCTATCGAAGTGCTCTGGGTAGTGTTGCAGAAATATCCAATTGGATGATGAACTCATTACGGGAGTTTGCCGCGCCAGGAAGACCACTTACGATGATCAGTCGTAGTAGTGCAACCCCACCATTTTCTACATGTAGAGGAGAACCTGTCGGATTTACTTGTCAACCGAACACTGAACTCCTAAGGAATGGACCGCCTTAGCGGAACTTCCAGGCCATTTGGGCCAATATAATAAGGCTGGGCCGGCGCCACTCGACCACTTACGCCACTCCTAGTTCAGATGAAATCCATGACTCTGAAACGTAAAGCTCGTTCCCCCTTCCCCAAGTAGAAACTTGTTGATACGGATCCACCAAGAAGTCGTATCTAGTTGGAAAGGAAAACTCACCGATATTTCCCAGGCGATGCCTGTTAATGGATTAACTTGTTCCAAGAATTTTACTTCCCGAGTGTTGGGTAAGTAATCAATTCATTTATCAAAGCAGCAACCTTGTTGCGAATATAAAACACACCACAGAGCCGGATCCCTCAGGTTTTGAGCGAGTATTTAAATCCCCTTAAAAAGGAAGATCTTAAATATAAAAATGAGTTTTGGGATCCGCTCTAACTTTTAAAAATCATTTTGAAGACTCGAAAACACTTTATAGATTGTTTGGAGTAAAGCTGATTTAATGAAGTAAATCAGTCCCCAGAATATTTAGAAAATGACTGAATATTATTATTTAAATAATATTCCCATAAAGAATAATCTTTATAAAAATAATTGAAGTAGAAGTATTAAAACTTATACTTGAAATGGATATCAAATAACCAAAGATATACTTATATGAAAGTACTATCTTTATTTGAATAATCGAAAATAAGTTTGATTATTGACACCTTATTCTTTAATAAAATAAAGAATATATCTCAGCAAATAATCGGAGTCATAGATCCTCAAATGAATATTCAAATAATATTCATTAAATAATATAAACTGAGTCATAAGCCCTCGAATGAATATTCAAAATAATATTCATTTAATATAAAGGAGTCATACGCCTTCGAATAATATTCGAAATAATATTCAATAATAAAATAAAGCTAAAGTTATCGAATAAACCTTATTCGATTAATAGTTTTGAAAACTATGACCATATATATATAAGTATATATATATATATTTATATCCATATATACAAAACCTACTCGGGATCCTCGACTCCCGGTTTTAGAAAATATTTTCACCTTTGGGTCCCTATACTAAGGGTATATGCAAATTACCGCTATCCTCTAGCATAGGTATTATCAACTGAATCAATTGAATCGACAGATATATATCAAGATTACGAAACAGACATGCATATATACCATATTAGCATGCTCCAATATATCGCAAAATTTGCTAATAACAATCATGCACTTATCACAAGATAATGCATATACATATATTTACATCACAATAACAGTATAACGGGTAGAAAACTTGCCTGAGCGACTGGGGGTTACGAATGGCTCGGGACGAGTCTGGTAACCTATAAACAACAAGTAAGTTGGAATTAAGCCAAAGTCACTTGTAAATCTATACATTAACCAACTTAGACTCTAACGCTCGCTTTACGCTTACTAATTCTCTTAAGTCACTCGAGTACCCTCGGCTCCACCATTTTTAATAATTTAACCATTACGAGTTTTAAGGCGATTCCTTCGCGAGTGTCTTACCAACTGCCTAACACTCTTACCATAATTGCTTCATACATTAATTAACCCTTTTTGGTCTTTAATCCTATGTTTCAAAGTAAGGCGAGGGGAAAAGTTTCGTTCGCGAAACGCCGTTACTTGAAACGGTCGTTTCTCCTAAACCGTGCATCGGAATCGAACGAACTACATATCAAAACGAAGCTCGTAACATGAGCTATCTAAAAATGGCAATGGTCAAAATATAGCAGGGGGTTCTCGGGTCCTAATGTTGTGCACAAAAACAGCCTAAAGAAAATCGGACGTTACGACGACTATGTTTACGCGATTTCCCAATTTTAAACCATTCAAAACCAACCACAATTCAACCTCAAATCAAACACACAACCAACATCCATCCAAACCACATCATAACAGCCCCAACAAATCCACATTAACCATTTATACTTATTCCCCACATGAACTAAAAGCTTTACTTAGGTTCTTTAACTAATTATCAAGATTTACCACTCCAACAATACCACAAAACCAACTAATCTTTACAAACTCAACCAAACTTCAAACAATCAAGCATCATGCTTCACATATACTATATCAAACATATTCATTCCTAATTACTCAAAACTAAAGCTAGGGTTTGTAGTTTATACCTTCCTTGGAGAGTGGAGAATCAAGAGAATGGCTTGGAATCACCCTTAAAGTCCTTATCCAAGCTTAATCTAAACAAAACTTCAAGAACACAAATTTTAGTTCTTGAAAAACACTATTCACCATCTTCTTCCATGATTTATAGAAAAAGATTGGCTTGGAATTAGAAGCTTAAACTTATAGGAAGTATGTAATTATCCATGGGGAAGCTTAGATAATTACCTTGCTAAATAGTAAGTGGTGGAGCTTGGATCTTCAATTTTTAAGAAATGGGCCGAGAGCTAGCTTGGGAAGAAAGAGATTTTTGTGTTTTGTTTGATGAAAAATGAAATGTTTGCTTGGTTGGTTGATTTTTGTGTTGTTTTTAGTTAATTACCTTGCTGCCCTTGAGTTTGTGTGGTTAAAAAGTCACCACATCTCCTTCCTTCCCATGTCATGCTTGTGTCATCCTCATGATGTCATCCTCCCCTCCTTGTCCTCTTCTCATTGGTTGGGTGACATCATCCTCTCTAATCCCTTTGATTAACTTCCTAATTGTTTGCCTAATGACCGCTGATCTGTTATACGGTTCACTTAACTTTCGTTTTCGTTTATCGTTTGAGGGATCATACCCGGGATCTTATTACTTAGGTTCCCTTAACCTTTCTCAATACATTATATTCCTTTTTATGATCCTCTATTATAATCCTTTAACTTAAATCCTTTTATCCTGTTACCTTATACTCAATTCTTTCCGTATCTAGTGTATTTTTGGGAAAAACCAAAGTGTTCGGATTTGGATTCTAACGATCTTTACATACACTTATATCCCATATAAAGTACTAATAAAATCTCAGAATATCCATATCAGAACCCCTACATAGTGTGGCATGAAAAGTTTTCTAATTCAGCAAAAACACTATTCATAAGGGTTTCAAAAATTTCCTAAAAATTGGGGTTATTACACAAGTCTTGGCTCAGCTCCCCATCCATGGCAAAACCAAGTTGTCCAAGATGTTCAATCAAATTGATCATCTTAAGTACATGGTCATTCACAGATGATCCCTCAGACATCCTACAACCGAACAACTCCTTTGATATCTCATATCGAGATGTCCTCCCTGCCACATCATACAACTCTTGTAGATGCATGAGGATAGTGTGAGCATCCATATGCTCATATTGCTTCTGTAGCTCAATGTTCATGGAAGCTAGCATGATGCATTGAGCAACATTTGCATCATCTATCCACTTACGATACACAACGTGTTCATCATTATGTGCATCACTAGCAGGTTCAGTAGGCTTAGGTGAGTCAATCACGTATTCCAGCTTCTCAATCCTGAGAACAATTCTCAAGTTTCGAAGCCAGTCAGCATAATTAGGACCAGTCAATTTGTGAGCATCTAGTATGCTCCTGAGTGATAGTGCAGAAGACATAACGTACAAAGTAAATCTGTAAATGATAAACACATAACAACACTTAGCAAATATTCGATTTCATTTCAAAACACTATATGAATCGGGTCTTTATTCATAAGTGGCTCCCACTAGTTTTCCTAATTTATTCAACCCCCTACGTGAAAAATTAAGCATTCATAATGCTAGTGGGAATAGGGATCCTACATTCCATTACACGACCCCGGCTGTAGCACGAACCGCCATGTAATGTTCAATAGGCAGACAACTCTTGTCAATTACATCTCATGTTATTCCCTAATCAAACTTTAGCCTCTTGAATAATTGAGTCTCGGCTGTAGCACGACAAACTCAATATTCTAAGTCAAGTCTAACCCAACATTCCGTACAGTTGAATCAGTCCCCAAAGGCCCACGGCTGTAGCACGTACCGACCTTTAGATTCTTATTCAAAGTACACATCTCTATGTAATAGACAAGTATTTCTTATTTCGAAATCAAAGCCCTCGGCTGTAGCACGAACCGACAATGATTCAAAAATAAGAACTACTTTTCTATTATGTTGGAAGGCTATGACCGACACAAGCCCGTTGTATCATTGGCCAATTACTACTTGATATTATTTGATTTTAGAGGGATTATATTACGTTACAATCATAATCATATTATAAAGAAATTCTTCCTTTTAAATTAAATATTTCAAATCAATAATCAATAATCAGATGATTCCCAGATCGGGTGGAGCATTGTCAAGAGGTGTCACTTAATAACCCTTTCTTACAGATAGAAATCTGTTGTTGACAGAATCATCCTTTCTCTCATATCGAAAATTCATATTCAATTACGTGTTTCATAAATACAAGAATCTCATGATTGTATTCATAATATTATTATTAAGGTTATGAAACAATTTCACTATACTAGGTTGTCTAACAAACGCCTTATATTCATTTAAGTTCACCTAAATCTATCATCGCATGATAAACTAAGCATATATCACATATATAAACATGAATAAACATCAAGGTAGGCATGTTATATCATCTAGCATATTGTTCTAAGCAATATACATCTCTATGTATCACATGAAGAATTTAAAAGCAATTTAAATAGTTAAAAACAGCTTAAAAACACTTCTGTTAGCTATAAACAGTTCGAAACAATTTCATAAAATATCATATAATATACCATTAGAAGCGTCTCGAAAAGACGAATCCAACGGCACCAAAATCACCCATTTCTGAGCTTCCACGCGCCCGCACGCGCCCCGAGAAGGTGTCCCACGCGCCGCCACGCGCACACGCGCTGTCAGGCGCGTGTCTGAACTCCCCCCACGCGCCTCACGCGCCGCGCATGGCACGCCAGCGCGTGAGCCCCACGCGCGCGTGGTCGACGCGCGGTCCTTTGTCCTGTTATCAGTCGCCGCCTTTTCCTCGATCGCCGTGCTGTCAGACCCGTCTTTCTGTGCCGCAGCACATCACATGTGCTTTGTCTCCTTGCTTTGCTGTCTTCTTTTACTCCGTAACAATCACAGACAGCAGACGCATATGATAGATATATACATACAAACAATTATATATATATATGACTTAATTTAATTACGAATTTAATTGCAACAACTTCAAAAATTCATAATAAAAAATCTATACATCCTAAAATTATGAAAAAATACCCAGACGATCTACAACACTTGTAGAACCCAGATCAACATTCAAAATTATTCTGAGAAATGATTTCTCATCAGACAAAATTAATCCATGATATAACTTGTAAAAATCATAATTAATTCATACAAGCACATAAAATTCTGAAATTTTTACCACAAATCTATATGCATACAACCTAAGCTCTGATACCAATGTTGGATTTTTAACGCAGCGGGGCATGGCAAAACACTTTTACACATACAAAATCCAAATAAAAGCATATAAATCGTGAATAAAAATTCGAGGGATCGAATCTAACCTTTTAAAATTAATTCGGAGACAACGATCAGAGATCCTTAGTAGTTGCTCCTCAAGTGTGAAGCACTCCACCGGTATCCACCAAGAAAACGATGTTAAAGGAGGAGGAAGGAGGTGGAGAGAATTTGGTTTTCTGAAACTTTTGGGTTTCTGGGGTTAGAATAAAATAGGGTCTATAATAGTGTATTTATAGGCAAAATTTTCAGCTGAAATTTTCCCATAAATATTATTATTATTATCCCATTTATTATTCTCATTAATAATTAAAACACCTTTTAATTATTAATCCTTTTTCTAAACACTTTAGAAATAATTCTCTCTCTTGATTTAATTTCCAAAAATTAAATCCTTTAATTAATAATATTAAGAACTTTTCTTAATTAATTTATAATCAATTAAATCTCATTTAATCAATTATTAAATTTGCCAATTAATTATTTATTTCACAAATAAATAATTATTAGCCATTATTAATTAATTCCTCCACCATTAAATCATTCTCTTTTTATGGTGTGACCCTGTAGGTTCAATATTAAGCCGGTAGTAGAAATAAATAATAATAAAACTATTTTATCATTATTTATATAAATTCTCTAATTTATTAAATATGATTAATTAATTAATCATATTTATTCTACATCGTGAGTGATGCTTCTCAACATATCGCGACTATTCGGATAATATGAATTCACTGCTTAGAATACCAAGAATCTGTCAGTGAATAGTTACCGTACAATAAACTCCTTCTACCCTACAATGTCCCGATTAAATACAAGGCATGGATCTCGTGTCAAGCCTATCTAATTCAATCACTTGCTTACCATTTACTATGCGTAGTTCTATGCAAATTAGAAACTCCTTTCTAATTTCATTTACTCTGGCCAGAGATTCCTGAACTAGCATAAGTGGATCAGCCTTGAACATTCGCTTCCTTCACTGGAAGGGGCAGATCCTTTATTGATCATACACTATCTTCGTGTACAAATTCCTATACCCAGAAGAGCCCTAATAATTGTTCTTGGAGACTAAGAACTAAACCAAAGTATAGTTCAGTGTACACAAGATGACTATGATGACCTCAAGTCTAAGGATACTTGTACAACTATCACTAAGCGAACAACTGCTGACACGTGAGTGAACTCCATCAGTTGTTCAGCTAGGCGAGTCATGTTCAGTGAACTTATTCTATAATAAGCACCTACATATTAGCTATAGTGTCACCACACAAATGTCTATGAGAACAGACATCCTTCATAATGAAGCAAGCATAGTATGTACCGATCTTTGCGGATTATTAATTACCAGTTAGTAATCCTATGACCAGGAACTATTTAAGTTCAGAGTTATCATCTTTTTTAGGTCTCACTATTATGATCTCATCATAATCCATAAAAAGCTTTACTCTAAACTATGGTATATCTTATTTAAACACTTAAATAGATAAAGCCCGTAATAAAAACAAAACAAATCTTTATTAATATCAATGAAATCAAAACAGATTACATAAAAGTTATTCCTAAATCCTAATACATGATTGGACTTAGGACATATTCCTTTCAGAATGGAATTCTTGAAACTTTTTCTCAATTATAGAATTTTCTAACTTGAAGTATATATATGTCAGCATTTTGATTTGCAAAGTACAGAATGACAAGTTAAATATGAATCAAAACACAAAGTAATAAAAACACAAGTCTTTAAAACTTTCTGGTGGATTTGAATGTATCCACCATATATATATATATATCAAGAGAACTCTGTGAAGCTTGGATAGCTCACAACTGCTTACAAATAAGAACAACACAGAGAAATGCTAAAGGATTCAGCTTACAATTGTTTCTTTGAGAAAATATTTGCTTAGTCTTTTTGTTGTTCTAATTGCTACTCTTGGTTTATATATCACCAAGATTACACAGTAATAAAGCAAGATAATAAGACAAAACCTATCAAGTCTAATACTATGCTACTTCATTACTCTATTCCAACATCTTTGAATATCTTCATAATAACATGGAAATGGCAATGCTTCTTTGTTCTCAAAAACCCAGTTGAATAGGCTGCCACATTCCTTTTGTATACACTCGACGCATGTGACTGTGTTGTCACTGTCAACAGATGTTTGAATTGATTATCCGTCGGGTACATGATCATCCATCGGGTTGCCTTGTTGATCATCCGTCGAGTAGCATTGTTGATTATCCGTCGGGTAGCTATTTGACACTTGACTTCATTTCATTTATGCAGAATAACAAGACATCATCTATGTATAATTAATCAACCTAGTCTGCATATCTAGTTAAAGTCAACATGACTTATATGTTACTACAGAATCTATACAAAGGTGTTTGCAGAAATGTGCTACATGACTTATTATTACATAAGCTACTCACTCGATGGATGTCAAATCATCATCCGTAAGGACTATATTGGGTCATCCGTCGGGACTATATCTGCTTCTCCATCGAGTGCTACATTTTTCACTAAGTTAAATCTACTAAGGTGTTTTGTTATTGAAATCATCAAGTTCACAACATATACACAACAAAAGGAAGCTTGTTTGTTGCAGACTTGGACTCAACAAATGAGGATGGTATTTGTTGCTTCTACACCAAGGCATCAAAAGAACAAAGCAAGCTATGTGATAAAAAGTTGTCTCACTTGAATTTCATGGCAACTAACACCTTGGTCAAAAAGGAGTTAGTAAGAGACATGCCTAATCTGGAGTTTGCTCAAGTTAAAGTTTGTGAAGCCTATCAGAAAGGAAAAATGAAAAGATCAAGTCACAAGTCAAAAACTGTGAATTCTATATGTGCATCATTGCAACTTATTCACTTGGACTTGTTTGGGCCAGTAAACGTCTTATCAATTTCAAGGAACAAATATGCACTTGTGATGGTGGATGATTTATCAAGATACACTTGGGTAGAGGTCATGCACTCTAAAGATGAGACTCCAAACATCAAATTGAGCACATAAAGAAAATAGAAAAATAGGCTGAAGATCAAAACTGTGTAAGGAGATTGAGAAGTGATAATGGAATAGAATTCAGAAATGCAACATTAAGTGAATTCTGCAAAAACAAAGGCATTGTTCAAGAGTTCTCTGCTGCTAGAACACCTCAACAAAATGGGGTAGTTGAAAAAAAGAATAGAACATTGGTAGAGGCTGCTAGAACAATGCTGCAAGATGCCAAGTTGCCAACAAGTTTTTGGGAAGAAGCTGTTAACACTGCATGCTACACTCAAAACATATATCTCATTAACAAGGCTTATGGAAAATCACCTTACTCAATCCTGTCTAAAAGAAAGCCTACTGTAAAGCATCTTCATGTGTTTGGAAGCAAGTGTTACATTTTAAAAGACAACTCTGAATATGTGGGAAAATTTTACTCAAAGGTTTTTGCAGCATTTTTTCAGGGATATTCATTGGAGAGAACTGCCTACAAGGTCTATGTAATTGATCAAAAGAAGATTATGGAAAGCACATATGTGACTTTTGATGATGACAAGTGTCCAGGCTTGGAATGTCTTGATGATAATGAAGTTGAAGCCCTTGCATTTGAAAACCTCAACATTAATAATGATTCTGATGAAGAAGATGAAGTCAATGCACAACAAATAATGAATGAAGAGACTACCGAACAAGAAAATCATGGGAATGGAAGCTCATCTCAAACACCTGAATTTGATAGCACAAACTTAGGGGGAGAAAGAGAAGAAGGATCTACCAGTCATACCAATGATGAAGAAAATGATGAAGGCACAAGTCAACAAACTCACACAAGGAAGTGGGATAGAAATCACACTAGAGAAGCAATTATTGGTGATCCAACTGCTGCTATGAGAACTAGAAGTGCAACTGCTAATGAGTGCCTACATGCATGCTTTCTGTCTCAAGTAGAGCCTAAGAAAACTGAGGAAGCTCTAATGGATCCTGATTGGATATCTGCCATGCAGGAAGAACTGAATCAGTTTAAAAGGAACAAAGTTTGGGAGTTAGTTCATGCACCAAAGAACAGAAGTATGATTGGAACAAAATGGGTGTTCAGGAACAAGATGGATGAAAATGGTATAGTTACCAGAAACAAGGCAAGGTTGGTTGCAAAAGGCTACTCACAGGAGGGTAGAATGGATTATGATGAAACTCTTGCTCTAGTTGCAAGACTTGAAGCAATAAGGATTTTTCTAGCATTTGCTGCACATTCAAATTTTAAAGTGTATCAAATGGATGTCAAGAGTGTCTTTCTAAATGGTGAGCTAGAAGAAGAGGTTTATGTGCAACAACCACATGGATTTGAAGATCCAGAATTTCCAGATTTTGTGTACAAGTTACTCAAGGATCTATATGGACTAAAGCAGGCACCTAGAGCTTGGTATGATACATTGTCAGAATTCCTACTTAAACATGGTTTTACCAGAGGTACTATAGACAAAACTCTCTTCTACAAGAAATATGGTGATGATATGATCCTAGTTCAGATTTATGTAGATGATATCATCTTTGGTTCTACAAATGAAAAGCTTTGTCAAAGATTCTCCAAGCTTATGCAGAGTGAATATGAAATGAGTATGATGGGGGAATTAAGTTACTTTCTTGGACTTCAAGTTAGTCAAAGAAGTGATGGAATCTTCATCAGCCAAACTAAGTATGTCAAAAATTATTAAAAAAGTTTGGTATGGTTGATTGTTCACCTGCATCTACACATATGTCTACAGCAACACAGTTGGATGAAGATAAAAAGGGAAAAAGTGTAGATATTTCAAGCTATAGAGGGATGATTGGATCATTGCTTTACTTAACTGCAAGTAGACCAGACATCATGTTTGCTACATGTTTGTTTGCAAGATTTCAAGCCAATCCAAAAGAATCACATTTGATGGTTGCAAAGAGGATTTTCAGATACTTGAAGGGAACTCCAAACTTGGGATTATGGTATTCTAAGGGAACTGGTTTTGAAGCTGTTGGTTACACAGATGCAAATTTTGCTGGATGCAGGGTTGACATAAAGAGTACTAGCGGAAGCTGTCAATTTCTTGGACAAAGACTTGTGTCATGGTATAGCAAGAAATAACAATCTGTATCAACTTCCACAGCAGAGGATGAATACATAGCTGCAGGAAGTTGTTGTGCTCAAGTGCTTTGGATTAGAAATCAACTAATGAATTATGGCCTAGTGTTACACAAAATTCCTATCATGTGTGACAATACTAGTGCTATATCTACAGTGGCTAATCCAGTTAATTATTCTAGAACAAAGCACATTGATGTAAGGTACCATTTTATTAGAGAACATGCTACAAATGGTACCATTGAGCTCATTTTTGTTCCAACAGAAAAACAATTAGCTGACATTTTTACTAAACCTTTGGATGAAGCAACTTTCACTAGACTTGTAGGTGAAATTGAAATGCTTAATTCTTCATCCTAAGGCATGAACTCAGCTAATGTTTTGTAGCAGATTAATATCTAGTAAATCAAAATTAATTTGATTTAATTGGAAATTAACTGAAATATGAATTATAAATATTTCAGAAATATCTGCATATTTATTTTTCAAAAATAAATTCAACTTGGAATTTTTCAAATTCTAATTAAACTGTCTAAATGTTAATTTACATCCACACTATATCAAATTAACACAAGGCGCAATCAAATTGATCAAAAGTATATAGAGAACTGAGTTATCGATATGTCTAACTGACTTATCGACAAGTCATTTTAAGACTTCTCGAGTGAGTTCTCGATAAGTCAATTTACCGACTTCTCGAGTGACTTCTCGATAACCTTTATTATGACTTATCAATAAGTCATTGTAGAGTTCTCTATAAGTGTAAACTCACAGAGTTCTCTACAAGTATCTTTTTAGACTTATAGATAACTCAGAACTAAAATAATTTAATTCAATAAATTAGTTTGGTAGAATACTTTTGGCAAACTATTCTGATTTTATTTTGATTTATTCAAATAAAAATTGGAATCAAATTCAGTCCATTTTGGAAAAACTGGGTATTTATTTGACATCTCGATGGTTATTTTTTTGTTCTCTAAAAGAGTAATTTAAAATAACTTCTCGATATGTAATTCATTTTCAAATTGACTTCTCGATAAGTATACTCCAAATGTCTATTTTTGACTTCTCTATATGTCATTTGCTTTTACTATAAATACCGAGACATCTCGATATATATACATACTTACATCTTTCGAGAACTCAAGTGACCTAGCTTTTCAATTCAAAACCGATTTCTCTCTCGTTTTCACTCCTTTCTCACTAATTTTTCTTACGCACTAAACTTCATACTCATAACAATGACAACCATCAATATTGTTCCCTTCATCCTAAAAGAGACTAACTTTCTTGCATTCTTAGATGCAAACCAAGCACCTGAGACTTTCCAATGCTTTGTCAAGTTCTTGTCTGAGACCTACTTTGTAGGGGCTCTAACTGTTAATCCTGTATTGTACTTGGATGTGTTAGGGGACTTTTGGAACACAGCTACAACAAGGACAATTGTGCATGAAAACCAGACTGCAACAATTGTGATAAACTGCATAATTAAGGGCCAACAGGTGGAGATATCTGAGAATGATGTAAATATGGCATTGGGAATTCCTAGTGACAAGCTGGTGGAGGCTCCAACTCAGGATGAGCTGTATGAATTCATGGACTTCATCAATTACTCTGAGACGATCAACCTGACCAGTATGAACAAGAAGCATCTAAGGAGGGAATGATCCTTTCTGTTTGATTCATTAATAAAAGCATTCACCTGCAGGAAGTCAGGTTTTGACAACATATCAAGTGTTGTCCAGAAGATGATCTACTCAATGGCTCACAACAAACAAATCAATGTAGGACACTATATACTGGAGGAATTAAGCACCAGGCTAACAATGCCATTGGAGTCAAGAGGTAAGGAAATTTTTCTACCTAGATTCATTATGTCATCTTTAAACCATAAAGTCAATGACATACATATGTTTGAAGGAGTAAGTATGTCACTAATTGGCAACTATAAGCAAGTGTCCAAAATTCTATTTGGATCACTTCTTACTAAGAATAAGGTTCCAATAGGTCTTAGGTTAACACCTTTCATGATTAAAAGATTTAAGACCTACCCTTATTCTATGCCAGACATGAGAACCAATGCAAGTCAACCTAGTACAACAATGGTTCCTGAGCCTGTAGAAGCACCAACACAGGCACACCCACAAGAACCTACCCATGTTGAGCATATTCCTTCACTACCAATAGTAGCTAGAAAACCAACCACTTCATCCTCTCAAAAGGGTGAAGTGAGTAAAAAGAAGAGAAATGAGATAACCTTGAATGTTATGCATGAGAGTGGTGAAGAACAAACAGAAGCTGAGTCACCCTTGGTCAAGAGGACAAAGAAGAGTAAGAAATCTAAGTTGACCACTCAAACCACCTCTATATCCTCCCAAAAGGATGCAGTTGTAAAACTGGGGACTAATAGACTCTAGATACATTCTCTCAACATGATATGTCTATTGAAAAGAGCATTCTCTCCAATGCACCCTGTATAGAGTCTGCATAGACAACACCTAAAGAAATTCAAGTATACGGTAGGAGAAATAAGGATGGAAAACACTGTGAGAGCACATCTATTGAAACTCCCTCATCCATTCAGGGGGAGCTGCCAACACTCAATTCTGAGCAACAAATCTTAATCTCACAAATTTCTTCCTCACCTACAACACTTGAATCCATTTCTTAAGTGCAAGCTAAATCAAGTGACTTGGGTCAAGAAGCCTTGCTCACCACCCAGACACTACAATCAGATGGTGAGAGGCTATTAGCCGGGGTAGACCTTGATGAAACCATCAAAACCATGGGGGATTCATCAGTTTTTACTAAAGACCCCATGGATGTTACAAATGCACCTTCATGTGTAAATCAGTCTTCACAGACTGTTAGGTTTGAGGGTAGTACTCCTGAGGGGGAGCTATCTAAATCCTCTCCAATTCAATTGGAGGTTCCTGTACAAGGAACAACTCCCCTCAAAACCCTTGCAAAAATTGCATTAGCAGTTGATGCTAGGAGTACAATTGCCAATGACCCTGTTATGGGAGAGGCAAGTTTATCACATTCATGTGACAGCGCTTTGCAAGAAGCATAAGAGTTTGAGAATGGTGCACATGACAGTAAGCCATTCAAATCCCCTCCAATTCAATTGGAGGTTCCCACTACATGTGAGGAACAATAACTTGTCATAACCACAGAGCAATCTATGAGTAAAACTATGACTTCCTGTCACTAGCGAATCTGATCCTCAACCCTCAATATCTCAACCACACTTAATCTCCCAGTGGCTTCAAGACACTGCATATCAACCTTCTACCATTGAAGATCTTAGGGTTGATCAACTTGGAGGCCTTGCACAAATATCACAACAGCTACTCACATCCAACATGTCAAATCAGGACTACCAAGCTATCATTCTCATCTACCAGGCTGATGTTGAAGAAAATCAAGCAAAAATTGTTGATGAAGCTGGTCAGGATGCTAACTGTGATGCTTGGCTGGATAAGGAATTTACCATTAAAATGGATGTTGTGTTAGCTAAGTTCAGGGAAGAATACATCACCATTCTGGGAAGCAATGCTAGATCCCTAACTCCCCAAAAGGTGTATGATGCCATCAATAATGTCTACGAAGCTCAAATCAAGGCTTTCCAAAATTTTGGAAAAGCACTTCAAATCACATTGAATGGACATCAGGACAAGATTATGAGAATGATCAGGGAAAATATGGATCAAATCATTCCCTCTCAGACTAAGATCAAAAGCCAATTTAAAACCTTCTCAGAACATATATCAAGGTATGATCTCAGTGGGA
This sequence comes from Apium graveolens, assembly GCF_009905375.1. Taxonomy (NCBI): domain Eukaryota; kingdom Viridiplantae; phylum Streptophyta; class Magnoliopsida; order Apiales; family Apiaceae; genus Apium; species Apium graveolens. The sequence continues at coordinate 201,575,825 of NC_133655.1, read as the reverse complement.
TTGATAAGAGTGTCACACAGCTGAAAGACTCCTTTATAGCCTTGCACAAGGTAGTTCAAGATCACATCACAAACTCCAATGACACAAGGTGGAAGTTGGATCAAATGCACACTGCAAGATATACTCCTTAACCTTTGGTCATGGATTTAATTCAGAAATATGTGCAAGGTACATTTGAACCATTTACTGCTCTTTCTACTTCAAGCTCCTCTCCACAAGACTTTCAAGATCTCAAGACACAAGTAGCTTCTCTAGAGACCTCCAATGCATCTCTCACTGCTCAAGTTCAAGCTTTGACTTCTCTAGTCAAGTGTCAATAATCAGACATCAAAACCCTGGTGGATTCTCACAAGTATCTTCAAATGCAATTTTTTTGTTGTTTTGGGAGCCATTATGGGGAAACTCAACATACCACTGCCCTCACTACCTGAACAAATAAGGCTAGAAATTCCAACTCCCCTACTCATGCCTGTCACCAAGACTAAGGGGTATATTGAGGCTAGGATTCAATAATCCAGAGATGCTCAATCTAAATCCAAAGAGCCTATTCAGTTTGGTTAAAGCTCTTCAAGTGCTCAAGTTGGTGTTGGCAAAGAAAGACTCATTAAGGCTGTAGAAGGACCAAATCAAGATCAAGAATTTATAACTTTTTACAGTCTTGAGAATGTCTCTTCAAAATAACTTCATCACATACAAAAGAGCATTGACTAAAACTATCAAAGTCAGGGCTATAGTGGTGAATGTTGATAACTACCTACAGAAGAGGATTGTTGTTAATATTAATGACGGTGGTGTAGACAGATGCCTTTAAGTCTCTATGTCAAATCTCAGAATTCTAAGGGCATCTAAGCTGGATGTGGTGATTGACAAAGTTCATAGAGTCATAACAGAGGACACTCAGCTTCTTAATGAACTTAAAAATTCACAAATATCAGCTTTTCTTGAAGCCTATCTATATCCAAGCAAATGAGTGTCCTACATCTGCCCACAGACCAAGAAGAACAAAATCCTCAATGTGCCTAAGAATTATGTGAGAGGGAATATGAGACTGATAATGACTCTTCAATCTGACTTGAAGTATAAAAAGATCAAGAAAATTGAAGATGAAGAAATGATTATGATTCTTGAAAGGTATCTCAGAATTGCTGACACCATGTTGCCATCCACTCAGTTTAATCTAAGAAGTGACAAGGATGATGATGAGTAGAAGCATGACGAACAAAAACCTTCTGGCTCAAATCCAAGTCAATATTCAAGAGCAACTGGTAGTAACAATGAGAAGCAGAATGAGAAGAAGGAAGGTGACAAGAAAAGAGGAGAAGAGAGAAGAAGCAAGAGAAGGCATGATGGCTCAGAACCACAACAACCCCTAAAAATCCAAACATCTCAAGCTCAACCTCCAAAGCCAACAACCTCAATCATCAAACCACCTCTAACCTCTAAGCCAAAGTTTCTATACAAACAAACTGCAAACACCTTCCTAAAAACATCAATCACCTCAAACCAAACATCTCTCAAGAAAATCACAAACTTACCTTTAGACAAGCCTTCACTCAAAATTCACTACAAAACTGTTGGGAGGAAACTTAAGAAGGCTAAGGATATTGAAAAAGTACAAGTTACTGAAAGGGCCATCTGGAACTGTTTCAAGCAAAATGACTTTCTAGCTTTAAATTGGTGCATCTCAGATGAAGACTATTTTCAACAACTAGCTGAGGAAATAGTCAGAGTCTGGGTTGTATCTCTAAGGGAAGTTAGAATTTACTATGAATATGGGTCCTTCACATTCCTTGGATGTGCTTTAATGGGTTCTCTCTCTTCCATAGAAATCAAGAGAGTGATAATCTTGCTAAAAGATAAAGATACCGCTACAAGAGCATGAAGATCAGTTTTGGCTGAGTGGTTGATTATAAAAGAGGAAAGAAGAAAAAAGAATGAGGCTGAATATGAAGGAAGAGTAAGAAAGTATGATGAGGAGATTGAGATGTTCATAAGAAGATTAGAAGAACTCAAGGCCAAAGGAATGAGCAGAATCTCTAAGGATGGAAAGTTTTTAAACCTTAAAGCAGGCAAATTCTCAAGATTTAGGATTGATTTACTAGACAGTGGTTATCCAAAGGCAGACAGTCTCAAACTTGTAGATGCTTTAAGTGGGACACCTATTATAGAAGAACTTGAAGTTCTTGATTACTTAAAGGATCTCATTAGAAAAGAAGCAGAAGCAAAAATAGTCTTTACTTGATGCTTGTAACCATTTAAACTCTGTAAATCTCCTAATGTATAAAAGTTGTAATTGTGTCATTTTTTTATCTTAGTTTCCATCATAACTTGGGGTTAGTCTTGTTAACAGGCATGAATTTGTGTTAATCAATCTTCACACAAATTGGGGGAGATTGTTGTGCAAGACATGCCTGTACAATAACAAGACTAAGTCAAATTGACAACCCTAAGTAAGTTGTATTGTAATCTTAGTTTGCATTTTGTATTGTAACATATAAAGTCTGTAAAAATGTGAAAGAGCAGACTGGAGTCTTTTTCTTTAAACAGTATCAAGCCTAAGAATTCTATCTGGAAGAAGATCAAGAAGATCATGCCTCAGAAAAATTATGAAGAAGCTTGGAGTTGAATAAATATGTTTTGAGAAAAATGTTCTAAGTCAAGATCTCTACAAGTCACATATTTAATGTTATAGAGAAGTCATTCGAGAACTCCATAATGAATTATAGAGAAGTCATGAAAGCTACTAGAGAACTCAGAGATATTGATAAGCCAGATTGAAGACATGAAGATTGGAGGTATCGACGAGTCATTTCTTCACTAGAGAACTCAGAGTTATCGACAAGTCAAATATCACTAGAGAACTCTGAGTTATCGACAAGTCAAATATCATTAGAGAACTCTGAGATATCGATAAGTCAATTATCATTAGAGAACTCTGAGATATCGATAATTCAAATATCACTAGAGAACTCTGAGTTATTGATAAGTCAACTAGTCACTAGAGAACTCAGAGATGTCTATAAGCCAAAGTGAAGACATAAAGTGGAGAGATCTCGACAAGCCAAATTCTCTTATAGAGAACTCAGAGACCTCTACAAGTCAAATCAACTATATATTAATGAGAGATCTCGATAAGCCAATATACTTATTGAGATGTCAAGTTCTCTATATACCAAACTGGAGATCTAAAGGTAAAACTCAAAGTACAAAGTGCAGACCAGTTCAATATCCAAGATTAACAATCAACAAACAATCCAACCAGTTGGATTGACAAGTCTACAAAAAGCAGCTTGAAGAGAGTGCAAGATCAAGGGTGAGGATTAACTGACAAAGGAAGATCAAAGTTAACACAATATGCAAAGATATGCTAAGCCAGAAATGGAAGATATACTTTTCCTAAAATGGAATGATTAGTGACAGTTTACTAAAGTGAATAACATCTCTTATTACACACTGTGTAAACCAGTAGTTAACTATCATATAAAGTTAACACTGGTCCTTTATTAGATGTAACAATAAAGATAAGGAAAATCTTGTATTCTCTTAAGGAAGAAGCTAAGCTCTTTATCAACAAAGAGCCTAGAAATTTTGTAGCAAAACATTCTTAATTTCAATATAAAATTAAGTGAGTTTTGAAAGATCTGTGCTCTTCATTGTTGCATGTTTAATTCCAGCATCAACACATTTCTCTATAAGATTTAATTTACTTTGTTCATAACCATAAATAATTCAAGAAAAGCATAAAAACATAAAAACACATTCACCCCCCTCTGTGTGTAATTCATTACCTAACACATGCTTCATACAGAATGCAACTCTGATAAACAAGCATGTCAAGACATCATTTGAGGTGGTGAAAGGGAAGAATCCAAATTTGAAGTGCTTTCACATCTTTGGATGTAAATGTTTTATGCTCAAAACTCATCCTGAATAGCTGACAAAATTTGATCTAAAAGCTGATGAAGGAATTTTTGCTAGATATCCAGTGTCAACAAAGGCCTTAAGAGTTTACAATCTGGGAACATGGGTGATCATGGAATCTATCCATGTATCTTTTAATGGAAATAAGATTACATGTCTAGAAGATGTAGATGATCATGAAACACTGAGATTTGAAAATAAAGTACCATATGCTGAATGGCTAAATCATGATGGACTGATAAACTCTGATATTGCAAATTCTGATATTACATTAAAATCTGATGAACCACTTGTCAGTGGTCACAACACAAATATTGAATCCCATATTGAGGGGGATCAACATGATTCACATCAAGAATCAATTTAAAATGATACAAGTTAAGAAACAACAACGAATTCTTCATCAGACTCTAATTGCTCAAATATTGATGAAGCAAATACTGATAATTTTGAAAGCACTGATTTGGGGGGAGTTTCAGGAAATAATAATGATACACATCAAGATGGAAATAGGAGCTTCATGGATCAAATGGGAGGATCTTCTTCAAGGAGTCAACTTTCTTCTGCAAGAAAATGGACTAAGTCACATACTCCTAACTTAATCATTGAAAATCATGATAGTGGTGTAAAGCCTAGGAAAGCCACTCAAAATGAATGTCTATATCATTCCTTTCTATCTTAGACTGAACCAAAGAAAGTGGATGAAGCTCTTCAAGATGCGGATTGAGTCATAAAAATGCAAGATAAGCTCAATGAATTTAAAAGGAATAAAGTCTAGACAAGTACTAAGGCCAAAAGATAGATCAATAGTTGGTACTAAGTGAGTGTTCAGGAACAAGAGTGAGAGTGAGGGAATTATTATAAGGAATAAATCAAGGTTGGTTGCAAAGGGATATTCTCAGCAAGAAGGTATTGACTATGATGAGACTTTTACTCCTGTTGCAAGACTTGAGGCCATCAGAATTTTTTCGGCCTATGCTGCTCACATAAAGTTTAAGGTGTTCCAGACGGATGTAAAGAGTGCATTTCTTAATGGTGAACTTGATGAGGAAGTTTATGTTGAACAACCTCTAGGGTTCATTGATTTAAAGTATCCAAATCATGTCTACAAGTTAAATAAATCACTCTATGGCCTAAAACAAGCTCCAAGAGCCTGGTATAAAACACTTGCACGATTTTTACTGAAAAGTGGTTTCAAAATAGGTACCATTTATAAAACCTTGTTTTATAAGAATCATGGTAATGACTTGTTGTTAGTTCAGATATATATTGATTATATCATTTTTGGCTTTGCTAATGATAAACTCTGTGAAAGGTTTGCTAAGATAATGCAGTCTAGATATCAGATGTGTATGATAGGAGAACCGAGTTAGTTTTTGGGATTACAAGTCAAGCAGGCTGAAGAAGGGATCTTCATCAATCAGGCTAGATATACCAGAAATTTGCTAAAAAAGATTGGAATGCAAGATAACTCAACTGCTACAACACCCATGGCCATTACAACTAATATAGATTTAAATACTGGCTAATCAGTAGATATAACTAACTACAGAGGTATTATTGGCTTGCTCCTATATTTGACTGCTAGTAGGCCTGATATCATGTATGCTACATGTCTATGTACAAGGTTCCAAGCTGATCCAAGGGAACTACATCTTTAGATATAAAAAGAATTTTCAAATATCTTAAAAGAATAATGAATCTTGGGTTGTGGTATCCCAGGGATTCAGAATTTAAGCTAATTGGATATTCCGTTGCTGATTTTTCAGGATGCAAAATAGACAGGAAAAACACTTCTGAAAGTTGCCAATTTCTTGAAGGCAGATTGGTTTCTTGGTTTAGCAAGAAACAAAAATCAATTTCCATTTCTACTGCAGAAGCTGAGTACATTGCTATAGGAAGCTGTTGTGCACAGATTCCTTGAATGAAGAATCAATTACTGAATTATGGGTTAGAATATTCTAAAATTCCTATATATTGTGATAATCAAAGTACTATTGCAATGACAAGAAATCCAGTATAACACTCAATGACTAAGCACATCATCATAAGGTATCACTTCATTAGGGAACATGTAATGGATGATACAGTGGAATTACATTTTGTGCCTACAGATCAGCAATTAACAGATATCTTCACCAAACCATTTTGTGAAGCTACTTTTACAAGATTGGTGAATGAGTTGGGAATGATCTCAAGATATTTCTCAAATACTGATGAATAAATTGTTTTCTGTAATAGGCATAAGTGATCAAAGTTTGGTGTCTACTTATTAAAATCAGTATTTCTTACATTTTGATGACTTTCTTAAATACTGATACCATGTATTCATGTTATTTGATTTATGAAAAATAATCGGATTGTTAAATTATGATAATTTACTCTCTACAATATTTGCATGAATAAACTCTGATGATAGAAATAAATACTGATATGAGTCAAATAAGTGGATTGACCGTTAAACTCTGATAATTTTTGAAATCTTTCAGAAATTACTAAGTCAGTAGTTTTGGTTGAATTAGTGGCTATGATTTAGATGATGATTTATAGTACTAATGTTCTAGTTGTATGGAGAACAAGTGCATATGATGATGGAGGTGAAAGTGGAGGCACTCCAAGCATTATTTTTGAACACAATGGGGAAGCTAAGGTAGTCACTCCTCAGACTGTCAGGCAAGCTCTTCATATTCCATCACACACTACTTATGGCTCTCCAATCGCTGATGGGGAGATGAGACATTTTCTTACCCAGATTGGGTATTGACAAAGATATGAAGAATCTTGGACAGCTGAAAAGGCCCGAACTCAGAAAAGAGTGGAACTTTTTCTTTGATTGTATTTGTTAGGTCACACAACACTGTAGAAGGGGGTTGAATACAGTGTTTAATACAATCAAATTGATTTCGAACATAAGTAACAGTAAACAAATATATTCAATATAATAAACTCTATTACAATGGAACTATTCTCTCTCAGTGATGAACAAATATCACGAGAGCTGCTAGGTTATAATGTATGATCTTCTCGATAATGATAACACATATAGTGTAAACCTATGTCTGTGTTTATATAGCACACAGTTACAAGATAACTTCTAATTGATATGGAATATAATTCTGTCTCATAAAATATATCAATCAGATATCTTATACAAGTCTTTCAGTCCTCTAACTCTTTCCATGCATATCTTCTTTTGTATTAGTCTTGATCTTCTTTCCTGTAAATCAGCTTCTTTCCTTAACTGTAAGTCCTCCCGTACTTAAGTTCTGATATCTATCTTCTGATATTTATGTTCTGATAATTTAAATCTGATATCCTTAAATTCTGACTTCCAGTAAGTACTGATTCTAGTAAGTACTGATATTTCCTGTTTGTTAAGATCTAAAAACTAAACATGAAATATATTAGACATGACATCTCAAATATATCTAACAATCTCCCCCAACTTGTAAATTATGCAAAAATATACAAGTTAATAGATATGATGATGTCAAAACATTTAAGTTCAAATGCAATGAGAGTTTAATCAGATTATTAACTACAACTTACAGTCCTTGTAGCTTTACCAACATCACTGGATCAATCTGAATCCATAATGATTCTTAACAAAATCTTTTACCAGCTTATCTTCAGCTTTTCTCAGAACTTCAACTAACTGTGCTTTGACCTACATCAGTTCTTCATCTTTACTATCACAATTTGATAAATGGTTGTTCTGAGAGCTTGAATTGATGTTCTTTCAAGTCCATCACCAAGTCTGATAACTCTAGGATGTGAAGAGTTTTCATTATAACATAAGCATCTTCCTTTCAGAATAACTTCCACTTTAGCAGAGTTCTTCAGCATAGGAATTTCTCTTCCATCACCTTCTGTAATCATTGGTATATATTGAGAAGTCTTTGTACCAGAGTATCTAAGTAGATCTCTTATAGCCTTCAAAATATATTCTGACCATCTTCTTGTAATATCATATTTTACTTCCAGAAGATAGTTAATCTGTTAAAGCTCTCTGACAGACTTCTTTAGCACATCAGTATCAGCTAGTCTGTAAGTTAGTCCATCATTGAGAAATAAGATCAATTTCTCCTTTAGATTATCCTTATCATGAGCATCCATCACAATTTTAGCAGACAGCACTTTGTCAAGGTGCTTTTGTTTGATTTGTTCATATGGTTTGTCTGTCAACATGAAAGGATCTCTTAGAGTAACTTCTACTCCTGTTTGTATCTTCTCTTCATCAGAACCTAATCCAGCTCTATCTCTAGGTTGCTTGGCTCTCAACCCAAATGTTGCGAGTTGATTAATCATAAGATTGGACTTTGGTTCAACTGGAGTAGCTTTCTTCCATAACAGCTTCTTCTTATCAGCAATTGTCATCTTTTTCAAATCAACTTGATCAGAATTTGATATTTCTTTTGTAGCTTGCTGTTCTTCATTCTGAACAACTTGAGCGGTGTCAGAGGTTATTTTAGATTCTTCAATTATCTTTCTTCTCTTCAGAATTTGAACAGTTTCATCTTCTATCAAGTCATCATCATACATTGTAGTTTGATAGACTGGAACGAAAGAACTTATCTTTTTCTCAATCTTTAAAGGTCCACCAACCTTTTCTTTTCCTTTTGACTTAGGATCAATCTCAGTTTGTGATCTAGTCTTGGACTTTGAAACCTCAGAATTTGACTTTTCTTTGATCAAAATGCCTTTTCCTTAGGCCTTGGAGGTTTCTTTGCATCAGAAGCTTTAGACTTTAGATTTGTCTTCTCAGCTGCAAATCTAGCTTCTTCCTCCTTGAGAGTTTCCAAATCCATTCCTGGATTTTGTTTCAGAAATAATCTTCTAGCTATCTCCTCATCAAGTGTCTGGATTTTAGGATCTTTGTAATAAACAGTAGTCTACTTCCCTTTTAGCTTCAGAGTTTTTAAAAACTTCCGAGAGTCTTTAGATCCTGAATGAATCATAATTTGACTTGTTCCGTGTAGATGATTTGCTAACATCATAAATTACGTTCTGTGAAGATTTTCCTGGAACTTTTCCTTGACCTCTGCTCTTATCAGAGTTTCCCTGGTCATCACCTTTATCATCCTTTTTCTTCAATATTTGAGTAGGTGAGCATTTGGACTTAACTACCTTCTCCCCCTTTTTGACATCATCAGGAAGTAAGAGAGAGAGAGAAGAAGTTTAACTGAAGATTGGATTTCATCCATTTGAGCTTTCTGAGAAGCTTGGTTAGCCAGAACCTCATCAATTTGGGCCTGTTGCTTCTCTTGAATCTTCTCAATGGCTTCAATTTTCTCAAGAGTAGGTCTGATATACCTATTCTTGTCAAGCTTGATCTGTAGATCTAGCTTTTCAGCATGTTCCTTTAGTGTATCAACCTTTTCATGAGTAGATGAATGTAGACCTTGAAGATGTTTGGTAGATAGAGCAGTGATCTTGAGTTGTGTCTTTAAATCAGCATTTGTGAGCAACTCATCAGCTTTAGCAATATACTCTGTCAGAACGTTAGAGCTTGGAATGAAATCAGTGTCATTCCACTTCTTGGTCCACTCCACACCTCTGTGAGTATCCTCCCAAGGAATAGGTGCTTCCTTTTCAACAAATTTCTTCACCAATGCTTCCTTGCCTAGTATGGGAACTGGAGTCTCAACAGAAACACCGTCTTCAGAACTTGAGGAAGACTCATTATGTTCTGACAGCACAATAGTGTGTGATGCTACTGGAGATTCCGGAATAACATTATCTAAATTATGAGCATCAGAATTTATCTCTAGAGCTGGTGTGGTTGGTGTAGATGGTATTCAGCATCTAAAATTGGAGAATGAGTTGGAGATTGCTGAGCTGCTGTAGATGGAGCTTCCAGATAAAGAACAGTTGGTATATTCAGATTATGAATATCTATTTCAGAAGTTGTAGCTTGTTCTTCAGCATCATCTGTAGCTTTAATAGGAGAGACGGGAGGTGTTGACACAGTATCCTGAGCTTAAGTAGGGAATGACAGAGCTTCAATTACCACAGGTTCTGATGAGATCAGAGATTCCTGATCCCCTTCCTCAGCTTCAGTTGAATCCTCAGATATAGGCTTGGCCTTGTACCTTTATGCCCTCATTTTCTTTAGTCTCCTTGCCAGTGAAGGAGTTCCTTTAGCAGCTTCAGAACTTACAGATTTCCTCTTCAAAGTATCAGAACTTTGAGCTGCAGTTTCTTTCTGAGAAGTAACATTCTCAGCTCCAACTATCACAGGTTCTGATGTATGAACCTGTGCTTCAAATGTGTCCTCAAATCATCACAATTTATTATTGACCATAATTTTAATCAAAACATTCATCAAAAGATATTGTTCAAATAGATGAAGTAAAGATTAACAAATTACAATTATAACATTCACAGTCACATAATATGAGAGAAACAGAGACTAAATCTTGCAATCAAAGAAAATTTCATTAAAATATCTAAAAAGTACATCTTATGAAATTTATAGATTACATTCAAACGATTACAAGATAATCCTAGTCTAAGATGGTTAACATCAACAACCTTAGTCCTTGAAGAAAACCTATCGACTAGTTCCTCCTGCTGCTGACAAAGAGCACTGCAAGACGGATGATCCGTTCTTGCTGAAGGAGAGCCTCTCTCCTTTCTTCTTCCAATCGATCAAGATGGAGCTGATATTCCATCAAAAAGAACAAGAGGTCTGTGTGAACCTCTTGTAGAACAGAGTTCCAGATCTCTTCAGGAATGGCAGTGACATGCCACTCCTGTTGCCAGTCATCACAACTCAACTCTACATTGAAATTTTCATAGTTCATGAACAAGTTGAAAAGAACCATTTTTGTTTAAGAAGATGAAAAATGATGAGAATTAAGAGAGAGAGAGTGAGTTTGTGAGAAAATGGAAGATGATTTGGCTGACATGAATTGTCGATTTAAATAGCCATCGGAATACTAAGGGACTCGGGACTATTTAACGATTAAGAGTAGAAATAATGATGCCTCATCTCCCTAGACCGATGTGTAATAATAACAGTCAGTAAAAAGTTAAAGAAGGAGTTAATGTGCACTGGAAATAAGTAACAATTACTGTGCACATGCAGTTTTTCAAGATGAACATGTTTACCACTAACCCTTAATGATTATGACTGTTTTTATCTCACCTAAATATTCTGATTAATTATGACCGTTCAGTATTTACCACAAATAAGTCAAGTAAATAATAATGCCACGTAAGCATCAAGGATTCCATCAGGATTCAATATCAGAACTTTAACTTATATCAGATTTTAACAGTCATCAGAATATGGCTTCTGAACTCAAAAAGTGAATATCTTTTTCTGTGATTCTTCATACAAATACTGACTTGATTCTTCAGAGTTTAATCATCAGAACTTTCATCAGAACTTGTCCTCAGAATTTATACAAATGACACTTAACTATTTGTCAAAAACAACTTAATCACCACAGTAATTTTCATCATTCATATAGAGTGAAATTGTGTGCATTCAGCAGAATATCAGATAAAGATTAAAGTCTGATAAACTTCAGTACATCTTTAAAATAAGGCATAACTAAGAAAAGTGCTTAAAATCTGTCATCAATCATGAAGTCTACTATAGAACAAATTTATGCAAGAGTCCACCTCAACTATTTGTGCTCATTTTATGCATCTTTTGAAATTCCTTTTTACAGTGGCTTCTCAGTGTAAGTGAGTCACAACTGCTTATCAGAATTTATGCTATTATTAGAGTATTTCTCCAGTAATCAGAGAATGTGAAAAGTCACCAAGAAAAATTTATTTGCTTTTCTAATGCATATTACTTAATACCAGCAATGCACTTGGGTCTTTCCTTCCACATTATTTACTCTGGATCTCAAAGGAGTAGCTGACTTTAATTTTCTTTTCTTTTCTTTTCTTTTGATAAGTGAGGCTTATCAGCATTTAGTTCATCCTTAAGATTTACTGACATCAGAATTTGACAGATAAGAAGCAAGAATCTAGTTTGTGACTTAGTAATAAGATACACAAAGTAAACTTGACTAAGCTCAAAATCAGAATTTTCCTGTGTTAATGAATTTCCACATAAACAACTAATTCAAACATGGGATTTTTAGGTTAAAGGCTACTAGGTCAGCATCTAGCACAGTTATCCTATCGGATTGAATAGCCACAAATCATTCAAAACACTATCAGAGTTTAAAGATCCACATCAGATAACAATCAACATTTAATGAATTTTCAATTTAAGCACAAATTATATGAAAGTAAAACAATCTGTAAACACTGATCATAAAGTCTGATGCATGAGAACAAAAACTAAGCAGATTTAGAGAAAGAACCTGAAACCATTCTAAGTTCATTTACCAGTCTTGTAAAAGTAGCTTCACATAGTGGTTTTGTGAAGATATCTGCTAGTTGTTGATCTGTTGCAACAAAATGCAATTCCACTATACCTTCCATCACATGTTCCCTTATGAAATGGTACATAATGCTGATGTGCTTTGTCATTGAGTGTTGAACTGGATTACCTGTCATAGCAATAACACTTTGATTATCACAGTAAATAGGTATTTTAGAAAATTCTAACTCATAATCCAGTAATTGATTCTTCATCCAAAGAATCTTTGCACAACAGCTTCCTGCAACAATATATTCTGCTTCTGCAGTTGATGTGGAAATTGACTTCTGTTTCTTGCTAAACCAAGAAACCAATCTGCCTCCAAGAAATTGGCAGCTTTCACTAGTGCTTTTCCTGTCTATTTTGCATCCTGCAAAATCTGCATCTGAGTAACTTATTAGCTTAAAATCTGATTCTCTAGGATACTACAATCCTAGATCAGCTGTACCTTTGAGGTACTTGAGAATTCTTTTCACAGCTATTAAGTGAGGTTCTCTTGGATCAGCCTGAAATCTTGCACAAAGACAGGTAGCATACATGATATCAGGTCTACTTGCAGTTGAATAGAGTAAAGAGCCAATCATACCTCTGTAGTTAGTAATATCTACTGATGAGGTAGTATCTTTATCTAACTTGGTTGCAGTGGCCATGGGAGTGGATGCAGTTGAACAATCTTGCATTCCAAATTTCTTCAGTAAATTTCTGGTGTACTTGGATTGACAGATAAAAGTACCTTCTTCATTTTGCTTGACTTGAAGTCCCATAAAATAGCTGAGTTTTCCCATCATATTCATTTGATATCTTTACTGCATTAGTTTTGCAAACATCTCACAGAGTTTGGCATTTGTAGAACCAAATATGATATCATCAACATATATCTGTACCAAAAGGAAGTCCTTTCCATGGTTGAGGTAGAACATTGTTTTATCAATTGTACCTCTGTGAAATCCACTTTCCAGAAGGAATTGAGCTAAAGTCTCATACCATGCTCTTGGAGCTTGCTTAAGGCCATAAAGTGCTTTGTCAAGCCTGTAGACATGATTTGGAAATTTTGAATCTACAAAGCCTGGAGGTTGTTCAACATACACCTCTTCTTCCAATTCTCCATTAAGAAAAGCACTTTTTACATCCATTTGAAAGACTTTAAATTTTTTGTGAGCAGCATAAGCTAAAAAGATTCTTATGGCTTCTAATATAGCAACTGGTGCAAATGTTTCATCATAATCAATACCCTCATATTGAGAATAGCCTTTAGCAACCAGCCTTGCTTTCTTTCTTGTAATTGTGCCATCATTGTCAGTTATGTTTTTGAACACCCACTTTGTGCCAACAATGGATCTGTTCTTTGGTCTTGGCACTAGGGTCCAGACTTTATTTCTTTCAAATTCATTTAACTCTTCCTGCATTGCTTGCACCCAATAAGCATCTTGAAGAGCTTCTTCCACTTTCTTTGGTTCAGTCTGATATAAAAAAGAATGATAGAGACATTCATTTGATGTTGCAGTTCTAGTTCTGAGACCTACTTCAGGATCTCCAATTATTAAGTCAAGTGTATGTGATTTGGTCCACTTCCTTGCAGATTGAAGTTGACTTCTAGAACTGGATCCTCCCCCGTGATCCGTGCTATCTCTATCAGCATTTTCTGATGCTCCCCCTGTAGTTATGCTCTCTGAGACTTCAGAATTTGACTTGGATCCTTCAGGATTTGAAGTATCAGAGTTTCCAAAATTATCAGAATTGGGCTCATCAAAACTAGATGAATCAGAACTTGAAGAGCCAGTGACAGGTTCTGATGCTTCTTGAGTGTTTTCAGATGTGGTAGGATCTTCAGCTTGCTCCCCCTGGACATGTGCATTTTCCTTCGGAGTTGTTACCACAGATTCAATGACATCAGTACTTACAGGATCAGAGTATAAGTCATCAGAATTTAAGTCTTCATTTTCAAATCTCAGCTGATCATGATCATTGAAATTTTCAAGTTAAGTAAGTTTCTTATCATCAAAAGATACATTGATAGATTCCATGACAACCCTTGTTCTTAAATTGTAGACTCTGAAGGCTTTTGTGGAAAGTGGATATCCAACAAAAATTCCTTCATCAGCTTTTAGATCAAATTTTGACAGCTGTTCAGGATGAGTCTTAAGAACAAAACACTTGCAACCAAATACATGAAATTATTTCAGATTTGGCTTCATTTTTTTCACCATCTCATATGGTGTTTTTCCATACTTGTTTATGAGTGTTGCATTCTGTGTAAAACAAGCAGTCTACACAGCTTCAGCCCAAAAGTAGGTTAGCAGCTTTGCTTCATCAAACATAGTTCGTGCAGCTTCATTGAGAGTCCTGTTCTTTCTTTCTACAACTCCATTTCGCTGTGGAGTTTCAGGTGCAGAAAATTCATGTTTGATTCCTTGCTCTTTGCAGAACTCTTCCATGATTAAATTCTTGAACTCAGTGCCATTATCACTTCTTATAATTTTAACAGAATCTTTGACCAACTTATCCAACTGTCTGACATGATCAGTTAGAGTAGATGTAGTTTCATTCTTCTTGTGCAAGAAGTACACCCAAGTGTACCTTGTGAACTCATCTACTATAACCATAGCATATTTCTTCTTTACAATAGACATGACATTGACTGGACCAAATTGATCAACATGCAGTAGGTGATAAGGCTCAAGAATTGATGACTCAGTTTTGCTCTTGAAAGAAGATTTTCTTTGTTTTGCCTTTTGACATGAATCACAAAGGCCATCAGGAGCAAATACTGGTTTTGGAAGTCCTCTCACAAGATCTTTCTTTACAAGCTCATTTATGTTGTTGAAGTTTAAATGAGAGAGTCTTTTGTGCCAATTCCAGCTTTCTTCATTTGATGTTCTACTCAACAGGCAGATTGCAGAGCCATCGGAACTTGTTGAAAGTCTGGCTTCATAAATGTTACCATGCCTATAACCTTTCAGAACCACTTTGCCTTTAGAATTGCTTACAACTTCACAGTGTTCTTCAAAGAAATCCACATGATAACCTCTGTCACAAATTTGACTCACACTTAGCAGATTGTGTTTGAGTCCTGAGACAAGAGCTACTGTTTCAATGATGACATTCCCAAGATTAATATTGCCATATCCCAGAGTTTTTCCCATGTTGCCATCTCCATAAGAAACTCCCGGGCCAGCTTTCTCCACAAAGTCTGAGAGCAGGGCTTTATTTCCAATCATATGTCCTGAACATCCACTATCCAGTACTAGGATGTTTTTCCTGTTGCCCTGCAATCACAAAGACCACTAATGGTTAGTTTTAAGGACCCAAACTTGCTTGGATCCTTTGGCCTTTCTCACTTTGTTAGCATTTGCAGCGGATTTAATATCAGAGTTTATGCTAACATGCTGTTTATCAGAACTTATATCAGACTTTGCATCAGACTTTACAATAGAAGGAATTAAAGCAACTTTCTTCAAAGAAGGTTTTATTTGATAATAATCATAGTACAAACTATGATATTCCTTACAAGTATAAATGGAATGCCACAAACTACCACAATGAAAACAAGGATTTTGTGGCTTAAACCTAACATACTGACTCTTAACTCCTGACTTAGGAGGTAAAGAGTTTATATTCTTATTCTTCCTACAAAAAGAAGCAAGATGGTCAGAGTTTCCACAGTTATAACATTTCTTTCTAGGAGCATTAGGAACATGCATATAATTATTTCTTTTATTCACACCTTCCTTTCCATTCCTATTTTTCCTAGCTGCCTTTACCTTGTTGACATTCCTTATTTCTTTCAGCTTATGCTTAAGCTGCTTCTTTGTCATTAAGCCAATATTGAGACTTTAGCTGGTTTATCCTGTTCTAATTTGTCAGAAGTTGACTTCTCCTTAATTTCTGTCACAGACTCTTTCATCTTTTCAGAATCAGACTTTACAGTTTTAGCTACAAACTTAACAGGATTTACCTTTGGCTTAGCAGTTTGTTTAACAACAATTGGCTCAATTTGTTCAGTTTCTTTTTCACTTTTATCATCTCCATAACCTAAGCCCTCTTTCCAGTTTCCACTACTTAATAAATTTTGAGTTGTTCTGCCAGAGTTAGTCCAAGTCCTGATAATCTCTGTTTCTTTTTCTAACTCAGTTTTTAGAGATTGATTCAATTTTAACAATTCATCTCTAACATAAAAAGCATCATCTCTTTCTTTCTGAGTTTGATGGAACATAACTAACTCTTTTTCCAAATAGTCATTCCTTTTCTTATAAGCAAGATTTTCAGAAGTTAATCTTTCACATGTTAAAGTTTGATCTCTGTAGCTAATAAACATGGTTTTAAGATATAATCTCAACTCAGTAATATCATCAGTATGAAAAGCATAAGTTGTTTGAGGTACCTTCAATTCAGCAGTTTCAGGGCTGCCATCAGCATTTGCCATTAAAGCATAATTCACCTCATCTTCAGAATTTGAAGAGTCTGTCCAGCTTTTCTTTTTTGTGACAAGTGCCTTGCCTTTGTCACTCTTTCCTTTCTTGCAGTCAGGAGATATGTGGCCTCTTTCACCACAATTGTAGCATTTGACATTTGAGTTGTCTCCTCTATCAGACTTTGCACTTTTGCCTTCATACTTTCTGAACCCTTTCTTATCAGAACTTCCACCTTTCTTGGAAAACTTCTTTCCCCTTATTAATTTCCTGTAGGCTATCTTTGTGATACCCTTCACCATAAGAGCACACAATTTCATCATCTCTTCATCAGTATCTATTTCAGGTAAACTTTCAGTTTCTGAGTCATCATCATCAGAACTTGATGATTCTGAATCAAACTTTATGATGAGAGCCTTTCCTGTAATATCCGGGATATATCGTGTAATTATTTTGCTATTAAATAATTATTATATGTGTTCAGTATCTATTCTTTGAATTAATTGTTAAGTGTTATCTGTATTTGGATATTCAAAAATAATATTAATTGAGTATTTTAATTTTTATATGTCCAAAATAAAATATAGATAATTGTCATATCCTCCTAATTATTTTTATGTTGATTTATAAATTTATAAGAATCATATGAAATTTATAAAATCTTTTTCCGGGTATTTAAAATCTATTTTATTAAAACGGGAACCAACCGACGTCATCCGTTGTTACGTTTTTGGAACCCAAAACTCTTCCGAGAACTCCTTCCTAACCTAATTGTAATATTCCGAGCATATTTCATGTTTCGACTTTTTCGATCCGGCGTACGGTTTGTTCTGCGCGGGTCCCGACGCAACTTTTTCGATACAATATTCATTTCGGTAAATCAATAAAATCCGTATTTTTGATAAACAGGAGCTTTTTATTAAACTATCACAATTATCACCTCGTAATACGTGTAACCAGGCACTGAGACCAAGATCGCAGTGCAAATTGTACTGATCTGGATAATTCCCGAAAACCGATACCGATTGAGTCAGTTTTTATAAATAAACGTACCGTTTTATATCCGGAATGATCTAACGGGATACTAATTTTCCGTAATTATAAATAGCCTTTTCTCATATTTTATTTCGTATCAAAATCATTTGTAGACAGATAATTATATAATTTTCAGAGAAAAACCCTAATTTCATAAACTGTTCTAAGAATCAAACAGCAAAACAAAGGCGTTACCGATCTCTGTTTTCAAAGCTCGAGTACTCAATCTAAAGGATTTGAAGTGTTCTATCAGATTCTGAGCTTCGTTTTACTGCAGAAATCAAGGTTTATTTTCCAATATTTTTATTTATTTTCGAATTAATTTTATTTAAAATATGAATTTTTGTTCGGATGATTGTTTGTATGATTTGATGATTGCATGTTGTAGAGCTTGTTTTCCTAATGATTTTGATATATTATACGTCTAATTTGGAGTTCAATAACATGTTCAAATTTGAGTTTAATTTTCGAATTTCAAAATTAGGGTTTATAACCCGTATGAATGTTCTTAATTGAAATTTGGGGGTTTCTTATTCTGGAATAGATAGATGTTGTGGTATAGTGGATTGTGTTCTCTGTGAAATTTGCAATCCAGTCGTATAAGTTTCATGAATCAACGAGGTCTGTAGAGAAGGGAGTTGTGTTTTGAATATTTTCGAAGTTCGCCGGAAACTGGCAAACTTCACGAACAAATTCCGGCCAACTCAGGGATTGTTAGGTTGTTTTGATTGCATGGTTGTGTTCCTAGTAGTTTGTAGATGTGATCTGGAGCTTTTGGTAAGATGAGGAGGCCGGAATCGTATTCTCCGACAACCCCTGCATTTTCCGGCGACGGGGGTGTAAAATTGTAGTTTGATACCTGAACTTTTGGGGACGATGCAGTTTGGTCCTTGAAGTTTCCAGACTTTGCAAATTTAGGATTCCTGTTTTAAAAATGTTTAAAAATCATATTTCCTATTTATTTTTATTATAAAAATTTGTTTTTAATTTCTGAAAATTCTAAAAATTATTATTTTAATTCCGAAAATTATTTTTAATTCGAAAATAAATCTGAATTAATTAGTTAATTAATTTCAGTTAATTTTAATTGATTAATTAGTCAATTAATTCAAAAATTAATTGATTAATTGATTTAATTAATTATTAATTGATTTTAATTAATTATTTAATTAGATTTAATTATTTAAAAATGATTTAAAAATTCCAAAAAATAGTTTCGAGCTTTAAAATATTATTCTAAATTATTTCCAAGGCTCAATAATTATTATAAATTGTTTCGAAGCCAGAATTGGCCAACCGAACCCTGTTTATTGCCTCAAAATTGATCCAACGACCCGTTTTAATTCCGAAAAATGTTTTAAAAATCATTTTACATACCAGAAAGCCTATTTATGACCCGAAACTTCTTTATAAATGATATATCATTGATTATGTGACGTATTACGTGTTATATGTGACTTGTTGGTTGACTGTCGGTCTGTATATTCGATGTTTACTTGTTCATTACATAACTTTCAATCCGTTAATCGGATTTGGGTGAAACGAAGAGTAGATAAAAGTATGTGTTGAATAGAATCATATGAGTTGAATATTGATAGATGTTTTTAATATATGAGCAGAAGAGGCAAGACGTAGGAAAGGGAAACAGGTAGTTGAGGAATGAGACGGTTGAGATTGGAAGTGAGTACAGTGTAGTAAGCTAACACCAGGCAAGTGTTCTGAACTTTCTCGAGATATTGTAATACTTAGTAGTCATGTTGATATTGCAAGTGCTTTGAAGCACTGAAACCCAAACCCTGATTCCAGTTATTGCTCTTGAGCCATAAACCATATTCTTTCTAAGCCATTGACTATTGCATACCCGAATATGAACCTCAAGTATACGATACTACTCCACAAATACATACAAACTAAATACCGAACACTGAATCGAATTACCCATACACTCCAACCATTGTATCCTATGCTTTGAAAGGCAAAATCATTAAAACCTTAAAACACTGATTCCTTTGTTATCCAATTCTTTCATTACCCAACAACTAAGCTTTGAAAATGCCATATTGATCTTCATGAACTCTAAAACCATTTCATTATGAAACATCCAATGTTGTTAATGATTCTGTTTATTGTTTATTATTGCTTATTCTGTTATTATGCTAGAATTGGATTGTTTTTATAAAATTGTGGACCAGATTCGTGGTCAGACCATATAATGGTTAAGTTAGGCCAATGTGTGCCTTGGATCCAGTAGTTAGAGCAATGCTGTGTTCTTTGCTCGGGGTTAGTGCGTGACTGATCAGCAGCCTAACCTTGGTTTTTAAAATAAAAGTATAATATCCAATTCTAAATCATAATCCATTGTTCACTTGATATCATAACCATATTTACCTGATGATCATTATTCTCAGTTTTGTCATGATGACTTGCTGAGCTAGTTAGCTCATTTGTGCGATGTTGTTTATATTCTTTCCAGTTAAAAAGGAACAAGTTGGTAGCGAGGATCCCCAGTCCAGCGCGAGAGCTAGGGGTTCAGGTTGATCGAGTTAAGCTAGCAGGCTTCTTTTGGAATAATTTAAGTTTGTAAAAATTTGTAATAATGCTTAATACTCAGTTTGAGTTTGAATGGTTGGGATTTGAACGATTTGTAATATAAGTAGATGTGTTTGGCTTGTGTGCATACTTTAACCTGTTGCGATCCTTGGTAGTTGGTAAGTAGGGTCACTGCATATTATTATTATCATTATTATTGTTATAAGCAGGTTATAATTAAGGTGTGTGAGTGGACCCTAAACTTCTGACCCGGGTTTGGAGGGCGCCACATTTCCTTTGCCTTTCTTTGAGACAGCCACTTTGGGGGATTCCTCCTCATCCTTAAGAGCAAGTGTCCTTGACTTTCTCCCATGCCTCTTGCTCATTTGATCCATCTCAAGTTCATAAGTCTTGAGCATACCATAAATTTCATTAAGAGTAGTTTCATCAAGAGCATAGTTGTCTCTTATAGTAATAGACTTCAAATCTCAACTTTCAGGAAGAGCTAAAAGGAATTTTAGATTTGAATCTTCAAGATCATATTCCTTGTCCACCAGTGACAGATCATTCAAGAGTTTGACAAACCTGTCATATAAGTCAGTTAATGACTCATCAGCTTTTGAGTCAAAGTGATCATACTCTTGAGTGAGTATAGTCCTCCTCTTCTTCTTGATTGCATCAGTTCCCTGGCATCTTATCTCCAAAGCATCCCATATCTCCTTTACAGTCTTGCAATGAATTGCCCTGTTTGACATGACATTATCAATGACACTATGCAGCAAATGCCTTACCTTTGCATCCTTGAAAATGGTTGAGATATCTTCAGTTGTATACTCACTTTTCTCCTTTGGTATGGTCTTTGCTGGCTGATCTGCAACTACAACAGAGAGCTTGGTTGGCTTATGTGGTCCTTCATTAATTCTGTCAAGGTATTCTGAATCTGTAGCTTCCAGAAACATAGCCATCTTCACTTTCCATATGGGATACTCAGAAGGTCTCAGTATGGGAACCCTAATAGTCTCATATCAACTGTGGATTTGAGTGTTTTTAGTTTCTTCAGTTTTGGTGGGCTTGGTTGGATTTTCTGCTTCTTCAGACATGATTGTTTGGATCTTTACTATATGTGTGTTAACAAATAAGCTCGGATACCAATTGTTAGGTCACACGACACTGTAGAAGGGGGTTGAATACAGTGTTTAATATAATCAAATCGATTTCGAACACAAGTAATTGTAAATAGATATATTCAATATAATAAACTCTATTACAATGGAACTGTTCTCTCTCAGTGATGAACAAATATCATGAGAGCTGCTAGGTTACAATGTATGATCTTCTCGATAATGATAACACATATAGTGTAAACCTATGTCTGTATTTATATAGTATAAATTACAAGATAACTTCTAATTTATATGGAGTATAATTCTGTCTCCTAAAATATATCAATCAGATATCTTATACAAGTCTTTCAGTCCTGTAACTCTTTCCATGTATATCTTCTTTTGTATTAGTCTTGATCTTCTTTCCTATAGATCAGCTTCCTTCTTAACTGTAAGTCCTCCCGTACTTAAGTTCTGATATCTATCTTCTGATATTTATCTTCTGATAACCTATGTTCTGATATCCTTAAGTTCTGACTTCCAGTAAGTACTGATTTTAGTAAGTACTAATATTTCCTGTTTGTTAAGATCTGGAAACTAAACATGAAATATATTAGACATGACATCTCAAATATATCTAACAGTATTACCAGGGCCTTCAACAACAAAAGCAACAATTTTGATGCATTACCTATCATGTCTCAGCAAATTGGATATTCTTTGATTCACTCTCAAAATTTTGATTTTGGTAGAGTTGTTTTGTGTAACATAGGAGAAAGATTAAGAGTTGGTCCTAATACTGTGTATTATACTTGATTCTGTCAACTTGTTTTTAATCAATGTTTTCCTAATGTTCCTATTCCTGCTGCTGAGATCATCTCACTGTTTAAAATAATAAAGAGAGCATTCTCTGATCTAATATCTAAGGATAATGAGAGTGATAATCTTCCAGCTCTAAGAATTCTTGTTTCTGCAAGGGACTTGCTAATTGCAAGGATTCTTGAGACCTATGGTCGGCAAAATATACAAAGAGCTAAACTACATAAAATATTTGATGGGAACCCCCCTGTAGTTAACCTCAGCTCTACCACTCAAACACTGATCCAAACACAATCCACCTCAGGTGTCTCCCAACAGGCACCTGTTGTAAAAAAAAGAGGCTAGCCAAGTCTGACGCCTCTCAATGATCAGGACTTAGGACTTCTCAGAAACCCCCTCTTCAAAAATTGATATAGAACATGGTGGTAGCAAAACAACAGTCTCTCATTCTTCTCAAATTCCAGAATCTAAAAAGAGAAGACTTGTTGTTGCTGAGTTAGAATTAGATGATGAGGACAATGCTCCCTTATTATCCAAATTTCAGAAGCTAAACACTGATTCTGCTAAGGCATCAGTTGTCTTACCAACTGTACATGGCACATCAAATACTAGCTCAAGGAGTCAAACACTAGCTCAAGGAGATTGGTCAATTCTTACTTTGACAAGCATACTTTGAAGATAAAGAAGGAAATTGCTGAGGAAGGTGAAGCTGCAGCCACTCACACTAGCTCAAGTAGTCATAATGATGGTCATGTTGTAGTCAAACCTGTTACAATCTCTGATTCACCATTAAAGTCTGATCCCAGGGTGAGAGAGATTTTGCCACTTTTGAGTAAGTTTAAAGAATCATGGCTGATATTACTCAAAGAGCAGCTCAGGAAACAGATGCTGAAAGAGATCTGTCTACCAGGATCTTTATTGAGCAAGAGCCAAGCCCACAAGAACCTTCATCTCCTAATGATGAAGCAGCTGATACTGGCTTTGTCCCATGAGAACCTACATCTCAAAGTGATGTAGAAGATATTGAAGGTATGCTCAATCCTGTTTCAATAGATGTTTAAATAATAAAGGCATAATATGAGGCTGACAAAAAAGCTCACATGCCAAGACCAAAAGTGAGTTTAATGTACAGAGGTGAGTTTAATGTACAGAAGCAATTAAAGCCTCTAAATGTCAGAAAAGATAGGATTGAAGCAAATCAGGCTAAGTTGGAAGCTATATAAGCCAAAATGTCTGAGAAATTGGATGAGGTTCAAGAGTCCCTAGAGCTAATTATCTCTTTTCTGCTTGGTGTTGATGTCAAAAAGGGGGAGATAATATTTAAATCTAAATGCAAGCAGCTCAAGTCAATTACTGATGATAGGGATGGTGCTCCTGATGAAGGGAATAAGGGAGGAAAAGCACTAAGGAGGCACAAGGGTTGAACGATTGGCTCTAGTGGTACTTTTAAGTCCGTTATCCAAAGAAGAGGAAGAAGTGGTAGTGTAAGTGAAAGAACTGGTAGAGATGGAAGAAGACAACAAGTCTTGAAGACAGTGCAGATAAAAGAATTGACTACTACAACTGTGACAACTACTGAAAGCCAAATGCTGACAGTCATGATGCTGATGATGACAAGGCTGAAAGGATTATAGAAGCTAGTACTGAAGCAAGTCAATTTATGCAAACACTGAAGGTTAATGGTAAGAAAACAACTCTTTTCTACAAGGACCCTAAAATTATAGCTTTTGATTTTGAGGTGAGTAGAAGGATTTTTGAAAGAGAAAATCCTGGAGTTGATCTTGAGCAGGTGAGACAGATGGAAGAGGAATTTGTATTGTTGAAATTAGCATATCCTGATGTTCCTGAAATTAAAGATATTCCTAGAAAACAAAGAAACAAATACCTAAGGTGAAAGAAATAGTCATCAAGGACATCAGCTCAACTGCAAATGCTGAAAGACCTATTATTAGGTCTCAAGCTATCTTAAATTCTAATATGAGGTATAAGGGGAAGGAGAAAGTTGGAGAAAAATCAGTAGCTGTTAAACCTCAAATACTGATAGATTCATTCTATTCAGTAAGTCAAGCTCATGATATGCCGATGAAGGGAAAATTCTTGAAGAAAAAGCCAATCGGGTTCACAAAAAAAGAAAAGTGATTCATGCATCTGATTGGGCTGAAAAACTGAAAATCACTTCAATCACTGACACTGCTCAAGTTGGAGAAACAAAATACCGAAGCCCAACCAGTCTCAACCACTGATGTCACTTATGTTGAATACAAAACTGTTCAAGAAAGAAAAGTCGATCATTTAGTTATTGAGGATTCAAACTCTGATGAAGATAAAGATTCGACAAATCCTAATAACTCTCAACATTCACTAGTTAAAAAGAAGAAATTATTGTGGAGCAACAAGGCACCGACACCAAAAAGAGACTCTTTTGAAATTATCAATAAAATCTAAAATGGTACTTCTCAAGCAAGAATTGCTGGCAGAATTGGTGGTCTGGGTCTTCCTAATGCTGATACATATACAGGGAATGTTTTGATTCTCAGAGAGCCTGGGAACTTAACTGAAATTGATGAAAATGTGAAGTTAGAAGATCTACACAAGATTGTATTTATCCAAATTATGCTTGATATGTTTGATACAAACAAGATAAATGAGAATATGCTCTATTTTCTTGAGTCAGGACCAAGGTTGAGAATTTCTCAGGAACAGATACAAGATAAATCATGGCAACCGTTGGAATATATAGTTATATTGCTGAAAGTCAATAATTCTCCAACTGCCAGATGGTCTGAGTATTTGAAGAATCTGGTATACAGAAAGCAGATAGGAAAGCTCATCAAATCTAAATACATTTCAAAGTACATAACTGAAGATGGCTCAACTGTTGATATGCCTGAAGGAGGAGCTCAGTTAACTATATATATTGGACTTAAAGTTCTTACTTTTAATCCAAATGGTAAGAAGGTTGGATTTTTGGAGCTAGATGACCTATCACTTAGCAGATTTAAACTTCATGACCTCAGAGCAGCTATCTATCAAAATGATGAATCTACTCAAGAGATGAAAGATATCAAACATAGAATATATATGTACTTGAATTTAGCTGCGGAAAATCTACCAGTAAGTTCTTTGATAAAGCTACATGTTAAGCCAAGATTCAAGACTGAAGATAAAGTTTAAAGGCACTGGCTATAAGATTATAAATATGTAAACACTTCTGCATTTAGATAGTTTTGACATCATCAATTAGAAACTTGTACATATTTTCATTATACACAAGTTGTGGGAGATTGTTAGATATAATTGATGATATCAGTATGTATAAACTATCATAGTTTTCCATTAGTATTTGTGATATCAGAGTTTAACAAAGAATGACGTCATCAAAATTTGTCATCAGTATTTGATGATCAGTACTTGTTATCAACATTTGTTCATATCAGTATTTGTCAAGCTGGAAATCAGGAGATATCACAAGAGGATATATTTGCAGAGATATATCGGTGTTGGACTTTACTTATTTGTAGTAACCAATATTTGTATATGTATTAGAATTCCTTTTTCATGTATAGCATATCAACTAGATTGATTGTGTAACAGTGCAGTATATAAGCACAAATTAGGTTAACACTAGAGGTGTCGATTATTATTCTATCATTCTGTGTAACCTAACAGCTTTCAAGGATATTTTGTTCATTCTTTGAGAGAGTTTTATAATCAATTTTTATTCATCAAATGTAGAAACTGTTATTGTACATTGAGTTTTAATTCAATTTGAATTTCTATACTGTATTCACCTATTCTACAATATACTTAAAAACTTAACAGTTATACCAAAATACTCACTTTTGAGGCTTAATTATCCAAAATATCTAAAGGCGGGATGTTGGCCCAAAATATCCATGAAACACGCATTTAAGACATGCGTATATATTTTTTGTCGGGCGTATACATTTTTCTAAAAAATAAAGCAAAAATACGCATATTCTACATGCGTAAAGTGTAATATCCGGGATATATCGTGTAATTATTTTTGCTATTATATAATTGTTATGTGTGTTCAGTATCTATTCTATGAGCTAATTGTTAAGTGTTATCTGTACTTGAATATTCAAAAATAATATTAATTGAGTATTTTAATTTTTATATGTCCAAAATAAAATATAGATAATTGTCATATCTTCCTAATTATTTTTATGTTGGTTTATGGATTTATAAGAATCATATGAAATTTCTAAAATCTTTTTCCGGGTAATTAAAATCTATTTTAAAAAAACGGGAACCAACCGACGTCACCCGTTATTACGTTTTTGGAACCCGAAACTCTTTCGAGAACTCCTTCCTAACCTAATTGTAATATTCCGAGCATATTCCATGTTTCGACTTTTTCGATCCGGCGTACGGTTTGTCCTGCGCGGGTCCCGGCGCAACATTTTCGATACAATATTCATTTCGGTAAATCAATAAAACCCGTATTTTCGATAAACGGGAGCTTTTTATTAAACTATCCCAATTATCACTTCGTAATACGTGTAACCAGGCGCTGAGACCAAGACCGCAGTACAAATTGTACTGATTTGGATAATTATCCCGAAAACCGATACCGTTTGGATCAGTTTTTACAAATAAACGTACCGTTTTATATCCGGAATGATCCAACGGGATACTAATTTTCCGTAATTATAAATAGCCTTTTACCGTATTTTATTTCGTATCAAAATCATTTGCAGACAGATAATTATATAATTTTCAGAGAAAAGCCCTAATTACATAAACTGTTCTAAGAATCAAACAGCAAAACGAAGGCGTTACCGATCTCTGTTTTCAAAGCTTGAGTAACCAAAACGAAGGATTTGAAGTGTTCTATCAGATTCTGAGCTTTGGTTCACTGCAGAAATCAAGGTTATTTTTCTAAAAATTTATTTATTTTCGAATTTATTTTATTAAAAATATGAATTTTTGTTCGGATGATTGTTTGTATGATTTGATGATTGCATGTTGTAGAGCTTGTTTTCCTGATGATTTTCATATGTCATACGTCTGATTTGGAGTTCAATAACATGCTCAAAAGTGGGTTTAATTTTCGAATTTCAAAATTAGGGTTTATAACCCGTACGAATGTTCTTAATTGAAATTTGGGGGTTTCTTATTCTGTGATAGATTGATGTTGTGTTATAGTGGGTTGTATTCTCTGTGAAATTTGTAATCTAGTCGTATAAGTTTCATGAACCAACGAGGTCTGTAGAGAAGGGAGTTGTGTTTTGAAGTTTTCCGATGTTCGCCGGAAACTGGGAAATTTCACGACCAAATTCCGGCCAACTCAGGGATTGTTAGGATGCATTGATTGCATGGTTGTGTTCCTGGTGTTGTGTAGATGTGATCCAGAGGTGTTGGTGGGGTGAGGACGCCGGGAACGTGTTCTCCGGCCACCTCTGTGTTTTCCGACGACGGGGTGTAAAAATTACAGTTTAGTACCCCAACTTTTGAAAACGATGCAGTTTGGTCCCTGTAGTTTCCAGACTTTGCAAATTTAGGATTCCTGTTTATAAAATGTTTAAAAATCATATTTCCTATTTATTTTTATTATAAAAATTCGTTTTTAATTTTTGAAAATTCTAAAAATTATTATTTTAATTCTGAAAATTATTTTTAATTCACAAATAAATCTAAATTAATTAGTTAATTAATTTCAGTTAATTTCTAATTGATTAACTGGTCAATTAATTCAAAAATTAATTGATTAATTGATTTAATTAATTGTTAATTGATTTATTTAATTATTTAATTAGATTTAATTATTTAAAAATGATTTAAAAATTCTGAAAAATAGTTTCGAGCCTTAAAATATTATTCTAAATTATTTCCAAGGCTCGATAATTATTCTAAAATTATTTCGGAGCCAGAATGGGTCAACCGAACCCTGTTTATTAACCCGAAATTGATTCAACGACCTGTTTTAATTCCGAAAAATGTTTTAAAAATCATTTTAAATACCAGAAAGCCTATTTATGACCCGAAACTTCTTTATAAATAATATATCATTGATTACGTGATGTATTATGTGCTATATGTGACTTGTTAATTGACTATCGGTCTATATATTCGGTGTTTACTTGATTATTGCATAACTTTCAATCCGTTAATCGGATTTGGGTAAAACGAGGGGTAGATAGAAGTATGTGTTGAATAGAATTCCATGAGTAAATTATTGATAGATGCTTATGATATGTGAGCAGAAGAGGCAAGACGTAGGAAAGGGAAACAGGTAGTTGAGGAGTAGAACGGTTGTGATTGGAAGCGAGTGCAGTGTAGTAAGCTAATACCAGGCAAGTGTTCTAAACTTTCTCGAGATATTATAGTACTTGATAATCCTGTGATATTGCAAGTGCTTTGAAGCACAGAAACCTAAATCCTGATTTCAGTTATTATTCTTGAGCCATGAATCAAATTCTTTCTAATCCATTGATTATTGTATACCCAAACAAGAATCACAAATCTACGATACTACTCCACAAATACATACAAACTAAATACCAAACATTGAAATGAACTATTATATACTCATCCCATGGTATCTTATACTTGGAAAGACCAAATCCTTGAAACCTTGAAATGTTGATTCCTTTGTTATCCAATTCTTTCATTACCCAGCATCCAAGCTTTTAAACTGTCTTATTGATCCTTACAAGGATTGAAACCCTTTCATTATTAAACATTTATTGTTGTTAATGATTTCGGTTATTGTTTATTATTGCATATTCTGTTATTATGTTAGAATTGGATTGTTTTTATAAAATTGTGGACCAGATTCGTGGTCAGACCATATAATGGTCAAGTTAGGCCAATGTGTGCCTTGGATCCAGTAGTTAGAGCAATGCTGTGTGCCTTGCTCGGGGTTAGTGCGTGACTGATCAGCAGCCTAACCTTGGTTTTTAAATTAAAAGTATAATATCCAATTCTAAATCATAATCCATTGTTCACTTGATATCATAACCATATTCACCTGATGATCATTATTCTCAGTTTTGTCATTGTGACTTGCTGAGCTAGTTAGCTCATTTATGCGATGTTGTTTATATTCTTACCAGTTAAAAATGAACTAGCTGGTAAAGAGGATCCCCAGTCCAGCGCGAGAGCTAGGGGTTCATATTGAGAAAGCTGAGCTAGTAGGCTTCTTTTGGAATAATTTAAGTTTGTAAAAGTTTGTAATAATGTTTAATACTCAGTTTGAGTTTGAAATAGTTGGGATTTGAACGGTTTGTAATATATTAGTGTGTTTGGCTTGTGTGCATACTTTAACCTGTTGCGGTCCGTGGTGGTTGGTAAGTAGGGTCATTGCATATATTATTATTATCTTTATTATTGTTATAAGCAGGTTATAATTAAGGTGTGTGTGTGGACCCCAAACTTCTGACCCGGGTTTGGAGGGCGCCACAGGTTTGGTATCAGAGCTACAGGTTATAAGTCACTGACACAAGCCTAGGTTGACGGGAATGGGTAGAGGGATAGGATTAGAAGTAAGGTATAGGATGATAGAACGTCGAGAGGTTGAGTGTTATGGTATAACCGGTATTAGTATAGTTTGCGTCGTGGTACGAGATTCTTATATTACGATATGATTTCAGATAGCAGAGATGACCGACTCTTTTATTCCCGTATCAGATGATCACTCAGAGCCTTCAGTTGGAGCACCAGCATCGGATCCACGTCCTGTGATTCCACCAGCATTGGCTATTCTACCTCCACCGGTGTTGCAGCCCGTACCATTGCAGGCTATTCCACCTCCAGGCATGAGGCCACCTATTAGAGGACCCCCACCTGCTGATTCAAGCTTTACTAGTCATTCAGTCACAGGAGTACCTTTCCAGTTCTCTTCCTATCCTGTCCCATATCATCAGTTTGAGGCTTGCCTTATGGAGTAGCGATTCCTACAGGGTCAGATCCAGGAGTTATTGCATATCATGTGTACCAGAGAGATGGGGAGTGGTGAGAGGCGACTTAGGGAGAGGCTCCAGGCATTTCGCAGAACAGCTGCTGTGAGGATTGCTGAGGCTACACATGAGGACATCACCCCTGATTTCCTAGTGGAGTGGGCTAAGTGGGTTCTAGAGGAGCTTGAGGAGATAGGAGGTCCAGATTTGCCATGAGCCAGAGATTCAGATATGGAAATGTTGAGCATTGTTGTTATGATTATGTAGTATGGACAGTAGTGTGTAGTGTGTATCAGTAGACTTTTGAGTTGTATTTATAGACTAGCGATGCTGACTAGTGAGTAGGTTGTTGTACCCTTTTTGCTTTTACTTTCGAAGCGTCTTTACGCTTGTACTACCTAAAACTTTTGATCCATATATCAGTACCTTTTCTTTTCCAACATTGTCATTTACTTTATTGCACCTGTTTTACTTTACCTTATTTATTGCACCAGTACACCCTGTGATACCATGTACCCTATTTTCCATAACTGTTTATATTCTGTAAAGAAGCATGCAATTTACTTAGTTACAATTGTTTTCAAAAAGAGATATTCCTATTTTATAAAACTTTTCTTTTATACAAAGATTTGATTCAAAAGCTAAATAAATTGATTGATTCTTTACAGAAAATGCCTCCCAGAAGAAATACCCGCACCAACACCCAGAATGAAGAAACCAACAATAATAACCAAGATGATACAAACCAGAATGTGAACCCAGGACCCATGGACACAGCAATAGCCCAGATTCTTCAAATCTTGGCCCAACAAACAGTTTACTTGGCACAACAACAGCAGAGACAGACCAATCCCCAGGTAACTTTCAAAACTTTTCAGGCAGTAAACCCACCAGAATTCAAGGGTTCCTTAGAGCCAATTGAAGCAAATGTGTGGTTAAAGGAAATAGAGAAGGCTTTTGTCTTGGTAAAAGTGAAAGAGGAGCAGAAGGTTGAATTTGGAAGTTACTATCTGAAGAATGAGGCCACCTATTGGTGGGAGATGGGGAAGACATTGGAAAGCACATATGTTATTACTTGGGAAAGGTTTAAGGAATTGTTTTTAAAAAAGTATTTTCCTCAGTTTGTTCAGGATCAAACGGAGCTGAAGTTTTTAGAATTAAAGCAAGGGAACATGTCGGTAATAGATTATGAGGGGAAGTTTGAGGAATTGTCAAGGTATGTGCCGTTGTATGTTGATACTGATAGAAAGAAAGCTAAGAGATTCCAGCAAGGCTTGAAGCCATGGATCAGAGGGAAGGTAGCTATTTTTGAATTGGATACCTATGTCGGGGTTGTACAGAAAGCTATGATCACAGAGACAGAGAGTGAGATGTTCCAGAAAGAAAAGGAAAGCAAGAAAAGGAAAGTTGAGGAAAGTGAGGGTCAGTCACAAACAGGGAAGTTTCCAATTTTTAAGAAGGGCAAGTTTCAGCCAGGGAGAAATTTTAATTTCAGGAGACAAAATGCAGGAGACGGAGGACAGGGCAATCGTCCAGCTAATGTGAATCAGCCGAATCAGTTAAGATTAACTTTTCCGGATTGTAAAGTTTATGGAAAGAAGCGTGGAGGAGTTTGTAATAAGTTGAATGTGGTATGTTTTAAATGCAACCAGAAAGGGCACTACTCGAGGGAGTGCCGAAATCAGCCAGCAAGAGAGCCAGCAAATAAGGATCAGCCTATCCGGAATTCAGCAGTGAAGGTTCCAGCCATTGGATTTACATGCTTTAAATGTGGGAAGACAGGATATATGGCCAGGGATTGCAAAACACCAGCCCCAGTCAGTAATGCATTAAGGATTATGGGATCTACCCCAATAGTGAATGAGACTCCGAGGGCTAGAGTTTTTGACATGTCGGTGAAGGATGCGATCCAGGATACAGATGTTGTGGCAGGTATCCTTAATGTGAATTCTTTATGTGCCAAAGTGTTAATAGATTCGGGAGCAACTCGATCGTTTGTTTCACAAGATTTTGTTAGTAAGTTAAATTGTCCAGTTGAGTGTTTAAATGAAATAATGACGGTGGAATTAGCAAATCAAGAATGTGTAACTGTTAACCAAGTTTGTGGGAATTGTGAGATTGAGATTTCTGGTAGTAAGTTTTGTGTAGATTTGATACCATTTAAGTTAGGAGAATTTGACGTTATATTAGGAATGGATTGGTTATCTAAGCATGATGCTCAGATAGATTGTCGAAATAAGAAAGTAATGGTGAAAATGCCAGACGAAAGAATAGTAACGTTCAAGGGACAGAAGCAGGTAAAGAAGTTCTTAACGATGATTCAAGCCAAGAAGTTACTACGACAAGGATGTGAGCATTTCGTAGCATATGTGATCGACAGAAGTCAGGAGCCAGCAAAACTTGAAAATATTCCAGTTGTGATGGAATTTCCAGACGTATTTCCCGACGAGTTACCAGGACTTCCTCCAGAAAGAGAAATTGAATTTGCAATCGACTTAGCACCTGGAACTGAACCAGTATCCAAGGCCCCGTATAGAATGGCGCTCGTTGAGATGAAAGAATTAGCAAAACAATTGCAAGAGCTGTTAGAAAAAGGAGTTATCAGACCCAGCGTATCCCCGTGGGGTGCACCGGTATTATTTGTCAAGAAGAAGGATGGAAGCATGAGACTATGCATCGACTATAGGGAGCTCAACAAGTTGACAATCAAGAATAAGTATCCGTTACCCAGAATTGATGATTTGTTTGACCAATTGAAGGGAGCCAAGTATTTCTCCAAAATCGATTTAAGATCGGGATATCATCAACTGAAAATCAAACCAGAAGATATACCAAAGACAGCTTTTAGAACAAGGTATGGACATTACGAGTTTTTAGTGATGTCTTTTGGATTGACCAACGCCCCAACAGCGTTTATGGACCTGATGAACAGAATTTTCAAGGAATATTTGGACAAGTTCGTTATAGTATTTATAGACGATATTTTGATCTATTCAAAGACGGAGGAGGATCATGCGGAACATTTAAGGACAACTTTGGAAATTTTAAGGAAAAAGAAGTTATATGCTAAATTGTCGAAGTGTGAGTTTTGGCTACAGGAAGTTCAGTACTTACGACACATAGTCAGTAATGAAGGGATCAAAGTGGACCCGGCAAAGATCGAGGCAATTACGAATTAGGAAAGACCGAGAACACCCACTGAGGTAAGAAGTTTCTTGGGATTGGCAGGATATTATCGACGATTCGTTCAGAATTTCTCAAGAATTGCAACACCATTGACAAAGCTTACACGAAAGAATGAAAAGTTTATATGGAATGACAAGTGCGAAAAAAAGTTTTCAGGAATTAAAGCGGAGATTAATCACGGCACCTGTTTTGTCACTTCCAAACGATCAAGGGAATTTCATAATTTATAGCGATGCTTCTTATAAAGGATTAGGATGTGTTCTTATGCAGCACGACAAGATGATTGCGTATGCGTCAAGACAATTGAAACCACACGAACAGAAGTACCCTACTCATGATTTGGAGTTAGCAACTATAATTTTCGCTTTGAAGATTTGGAGACATTATTTGTATGGAGAAAAATGTGAGATTTTCACGGATCACAAAAGTTTGAAATATATATTTACCCAGAAGGAACTTAATATGAGACAAAGGAGATGGTTAGAATTGATTAAGGATTATGATTGCTCGATTAATTATCATCCCGGTAAGGCGAACGTTGTAGCAGATGCGTTAAGTCGGAAGGAAAGGTTAAATGTGTTATCCGTACCTGAAGAGATATATAAAGAATTTCAAAAATTGGAATTGGAAATTAGAATTTGCAAGCCTAAGGAAGCAAAAGTGTACGGTATGATTTTCCAACCGGAGTTATTGGAGAAAATAAAGAAATGCCAGAAAGAGGTAATGGATCAAGATATAAATAGTTTGGTAGGTGAGGAATTATGCACGCAACAAGATGATCAAGGTATTCTTAGGTTTTTTTCACGAATTTGGATTCCACCAGTAACGGAACTGAAAAATGAAATTTTACAAGAGGCACATAGTTCAAGATATTCCATCCATCCAGGGAGTACCAAAATGTACAGAGATTTAAAGAAGAATTATTGGTGGCCAGATATGAAGAGGGAAATTGCGGAATGGATTAACAAATGCTATACCTTTCAGAGAGTTAAAGCAGAGCATCAGAGACCAAGCGGATTGCTACAGCCATTGGAGATTCCAGAATGGAAGTGGGAACATATTACCATGGATTTCATAGTTGGATTACCAAGGACAAGGACTAATCATGATGCCATTTGGGTTATAGTAGATAGACTTACAAAGTCAGCTCATTTTCTGCCTATAAATGAATGATTTTCGCTCGACAAGTTAGTTCATATGTACTTGAAAGAGATCGTAGTTCGTCATGGAGTTCCAGTGTCTATTGTATCTGATAGAGATCCAAGATTTAATTCAAGATTTTGGAAGAGTTTTCAAGAATGTTTGGGAACAAGATTGAATATGAGTACGGCCTATCACCCCCAAACGGATGGCCAAAGTGAAAGAACGATCCAGACAATCGAGGACATGCTACGTGTTTGTGCTATTGATTTCAAAGGAAGTTGGGACGAATATTTACCCCTGGTAGAGTTTGCCTATAACAACAGTTATCACACCAGTATTGGGATGCCACCTTATGAAGCCCTTTATGGACGCAAGTGTAGATCTCCAGTATATTGGGACGAAGTAGGAGAACGCAAAATACTCGGACCTGAATTGGTGCAGCAGACAAAGGAAGTTGTTAAAATTATCCAGAAAAGATTAATAGCCGCATAAGATCGTCAAAGAAAATATGCAGACCAGTCAAGAAAAGACATGGAATTTGAAGAAGGAAGCTTGGTATTATTGAAAGTATCACCGTGGAAAGGACTAACGAGGTTTGGGAAGAAAGGGAAGCTAAACCCAAGATATGTCGGACCTTTTGAAATCCTAAAGCGTATTGGCAAGGTAGCTTACGAGTTGGCGTTACCTCCGCACATGGAGCACATTCACAATGTTTTTCACATATCAATGCTTAAGAAATATAATCCAGACTCCAGGCATGTAATAGAATATGAGCCAATAGAACTTCAAGCAGATTTATCATATGTAGAGAGTCCGATAGAGATTCTAGAGGAGAGAGAGAAAGTATTGAGAAATAAAGTGGTAAAGTTAGTAAGAGTATTGTGGAGAAACCCAAAGGTTGAAGAGTCAACCTGGGAGTTAGAAAGTGATATGAGAGAAAAGTACCCTCATTTGTTTTCTTAGAGATTCTGAGGACAGAATCCTTTTAAGGGGGGAAGGATGTAATATCCGGGATATATCGTGTAATTATTTTTGCTATTATATAATTGTTATGTGTGTTCAGTATCTATTCTGTGAGCTAATTGTTAAGTGTTATCTGTACTTCAATATTCAAAAATAATATTAATTGAGTATTTTAATTTTTATATGTCCAAAATAAAATATAGATAATTGTCATATCTTCCTAATTATTTTTATGTTGGTTTATGGATTTATAAGAATCATATGAAATTTTTAAAATCTTTTTCCGAGTAATTAAAATCTATTTTATAAAAACGGGAACCAACCGACGTCACCCGTTATTACGTTTTTGGAACCCGAAACTCTTTCGAGAACTCCTTCCTAACCTAATTGTAATATTCCGAGCATATTCCATGTTTCGACTTTTTCGATCCGGCGTACGGTTTGTCCTGCGCGGGTCCCGGCGCAACATTTTCGATACAATATTCGTTTCGGTAAATCAATAAAACCCGTATTTTCGATAAACGGGAGCTTTTTATTAAACTATCCCAATTATCACTTCGTAATACGTGTAACCAGGCGCTGAGACCAAGACCGCAGTACAAATTGTACTGATTTGGATAATTATCCCGAAAACTGATACCGTTTGGATCAGTATTTACAAATAAACGTACCGTTTTATATCCGGAATGATCCAACGGGATACTAATTTTCCGTAATTATAAATAGCCTTTTACCGTATTTTATTTCGTATCAAAATCATTTGCAGACAGATAATTATATAATTTTCAGAGAAAAGCCCTAATTACATAAACTGTTCTAAGAATCAAACAGCAAAACGAAGGCGTTACCGATCTCTGTTTTCAAAGCTTGAGTAACCAAAACGAAGGATTTGAAGTGTTCTATCAGATTCTGAGCTTTGTTTCACTGCAGAAATCAAGGTTATTTTTCTAAAAATTTATTTATTTTCGAATTTATTTTATTAAAAATATGAATTTTTGTTCGGATAATTGTTTGTATGATTTGATGATTGCATGTTGTAGAGCTTGTTTTCCTGATGATTTTTATATGTCATACGTCTGATTTGGAGTTCAATAACATCCTCAAAAGT
The DNA here is from genome assembly GCF_009905375.1 of Apium graveolens. Taxonomy (NCBI): domain Eukaryota; kingdom Viridiplantae; phylum Streptophyta; class Magnoliopsida; order Apiales; family Apiaceae; genus Apium; species Apium graveolens. Next base: position 201,539,295 of record NC_133655.1, on the reverse strand, counting down.
GGGTTTAATTTTCGAATTTCAAAATTAGGGTTTATAACCCGTATGAATGTTCTTAATTGAAATTTGGGGGTTTCAGATTGATGTTGTGTTATAGTGGGTTGTATTCTCTGTGAAATTTGCAATCTAGTCGTATAAGTTTCATGAACCAACGAGGTCTGTAGAGAAGGGAGTTGTGTTTTGAAGTTTTCCGATGTTCGCCGGAAACTGGGAAATTTCACGACCAAATTCCGGCCAACTCAGGGATTGTTAGGATGAATTGATTGCATGGTTGTGTTCCTGGTGTTGTGTAGATGTGATCTGGAGGTGTTGGTGGGGTGAGGACGCCGGGAACGTGTTCTCCGGCCACCTCTGTGTTTTCCGGCGACGGGGTGTAAAAATTACAGTTTAGTACCCCAACTTTTGAAAATGATGCAGTTTGGTCCCTGTAGTTTCCAGACTTTGCAAATTTAGGATTCCTGTTTATAAAATGTTTAAAAATCATATTTCCTATTTATTTTTATTATAAAAATTCGTTTTTAATTTTTGAAAATTCTAAAAATTATTATTTTAATTCTGAAAATTATTTTTAATTCACAAATAAATCTAAATTAATTAGTTAATTAATTTCAGTTAATTTCTAATTGATTAATTGGTCAATTAATTCGAAAATTAATTGATTAATTGATTTAATTAATTGTTAATTGATTTTAATTAATTATTTAATTAGATTTATTTATTTAAAAATAATTTAAAAATTCTGAAAAATAGTTTCGAGCTTTAAAATATTATTCTAAATTATTTCCAAGGCTCGATAATTATTCTAAAATTATTTCGGAGCCAGAATGGGTCAACCGAACCGTGTTTATTAACCCGAAATTGATTCAACGACCCGTTTTAATTCCGAAAAATGTTTTAAAAATCATTTTAAATACCAGAAAGCCTATTTATGACCCGAGACTTCTTTGTAAATAATATATCATTGATTACGTGATGTATTATGTGCTATATATGACTTGTTAATTGACTATCGGTCTATATATTCGGTGTTTACTTGATTATTGCATAACTTTCAATCCGTTAATCGGATTTGGGTAAAACGAGGGGTAGATAGAAGTATGTGTTGAATAGAATTCCATGAGTAAATTATTGATAGATGCTTATGATATGTGAGCAGAAGAGGCAAGACGTAGGAAAGGGAAACAGGTAGTTGAGGAGTAGAACGGTTGTGATTGGAAGCAAGTGCAGTGTAGTAAGCTAATACCAGGCAAGTGTTCTAAACTTTCTCGAGATATTGTAGTACTTGATAATCCTGTGATATTGCAAGTGCTTTGAAGTACAGAAACCTAAATCCTGATTTCAGTTATTATTCTTGAGCCATGAATCATATTCTTTCTAATCCATTGATTATTGTATACCCAAACAAGAATCACAAATCTACGATACTACTCCACAAATACATACAAACTAAATACCAAACACTGAAATGAACTATTATATACTCAACCCATGGTATCTTATACTTGGAAAGACCAAATCCTTGAAACCTTGAAATGTTGATTCCTTTATTATCCAATTCTTTCATTACCCAGCATCCAAGCTTTTAAACTGCCTTATTGATCCTTACAAGGATTGAAACCCTTTCATTGTTAAACATTTATTGTTGTTAATGATTTCGGTTATTGTTTATTATTGCATATTCTGTTATTATGTTAGAATTGGATTGTTTTTATAAAATTGTGGACCAGATTCATGGTCAGACCATAAAATGGTCAAGTTAGGCCAATGTGTGCCTTGGATCCAGTAGTTAGAGCAATGCTGTGTGCCTTGCTCGGGGTTAGTGCGTGACTGATCAGCAGCCTAACCTTGGTTTTTAAATTAAAAGTATAATATCCAATTCTAAATCATAATCCATTGTTCACTTGATATCATAACCATATTCACCTGATGATCATTATTCTCAGTTTTGTCATTGTGACTTGCTAAGCTAGTTAGCTCATTTGTGCGATGTTGTTTATATTCTTACCAGTTAAAAAGGAACCAGTTGGTAAAGAGGATCCCCAGTCCAGCGCGAGAGCTAGGGGTTCATATTGAGAAAGCTGAGCTAGTAGGCTTCTTTTGGAATAATTTAAGTTTGTAAAAGTTTGTAATAATGTTTAATACTCAGTTTGAGTTTGAAATAGTTGGGATTTGAACGGTTTATAATATATTAGTGTGTTTGGCTTGTGTGCATACTTTAACCTGTTGCGGTCCGTGGTGGTTGATAAGTAGGGTCATTGCATATATTATTATTATCTTTATTATTGTTATAAGCAGGTTATAATTAAGGTGTGTGTGTGGACCCCAAACTTCTGACCCGGGTTTGGAGGGCGCCACATAAAGCAACTAAATTGTTAAAGTGAATATGCATGCTTAATATTCGATTTTTTTTAATTAATTTTAAAAAAGTTGAACACACATCCCCAAATACGTTTTCAGTGGGTATTTTCGGCGGTTGTTCACTCTTATGGATATTCTGAGTAGTTGAAGTCTAAAAGTGATATATTGTGGTCATTCTTCTGAATTCAAAGCGTTCGCTTAACTCCAATATTAATTTTTTAATGAAATATTAAAAACTTTTAATTTTTTAATAAATATTATTAGTATAGATTAATGACGGTTGATTTCGATCCGTTCAGGTTATTCATATGTAACATTGTTAAAATTTTTAAAAGAAATCAGAATTTTATTTAAGAAAAGAACACAATGAGAAAAAAATGAAAATGAACCAAAATGGCCATTTTTCTCCTGATATGACAAAGCCAGATTTGTTGATTACACGCACAGGTAATGTCGAACCCTTGAGAAATCAAGATCTCGACCGCACCTACTTTTCGTTGGTGAATTGTTACGATTTACCCCCATAATACACTTCATGTACCGCATATCTACGGGTTAACAAGCTTTGTAATTTTGAGTTTCTATCTCTTTTTTTATGTAGTTATTTAGTTAAACACACAACACTTAAAATAGTTATATTTAGAATTATTTTCTCTTTAAAATAAAAATATATCTTTATATATTTAATAATGTTAGTATCGAATTAAGGGAGTATCTAAATAAACTATTTAGATTATTAGTAACTTCATTTTATTTGTAAATTCTATTTTTCTGGACACGGGATTGTAAGTGTTTCATCAATTTAATTTGTAAGAGTAATTAGCGGATAAATATCATCAAAGAGATAATCTTACTGACTCTTCAATTTGATTGGTATACGTGTAATTTATGGATAGATGTCATTAAAGAGATAATCTACTGATGACTCATCTAATCTATTATATTAAATTATTTGTAAATTATAATATTAATTGAAGGATTACAAAGGGAGACAACGGAGCCGGGGCAAGTAAGGATTCCGGGATAAAAAAACAAAGAGATGGAATGAGTAAGTTGGTAAAAGGGAAAAAAAATTAAAAAGCGGAAGATTCCCAATCTCTTCTCTATATCTTTGTCGATGTTGTTGCTTAGTTTAGTTCACCAAGTATATTGTCAAATGATTTTTATCTAGTATCCAAATTTAAATCGGATTTTGGTTTGATTTTGATCTTTTATGACAACTCATTTCAATTTGTATATGTGCATATGTCAAGCACATGGTGTGTATTTATTTTGATAGTTTGGAGTCTTTGTCATTAGTTACCTAAATTCTTCCTAGCTTGAAAACTTTCGATTAATGTTTTGTGAAATTTAATTATCATATGGAGTTGATATGAACAAAA